>NW_020447195.1:10573206-10619883 GCF_003343035.1 Apteryx rowi | reverse complement strand
GCCTCTCCGCCGGGCCCCTCTCGGCCGCCGGGGCCGCGGCCATGGTGCTCCCGGTGCGCCCGTGGGAGGGGAGGGGAGGCGGCAGGCCCGGCGGGCCGGGGCGGGCCGCGCTGGGGGCGGTGCCTGCCGCCGCGCGGCATCATGGGAGTCGTAGTCCGATGGGGAGGTTCCGCGGGCAAGACAGGGATGCCGAGCGGCATCATGGGAGTTGTAGACCGACGGGGGCTACGGCCGCGCGGTATCATGGGAGTTGTAGTCTGATGGGGGGGTGCTGCCGCCGCGCGGCACCATGGGAGTTGTAGTGCCCCGGGCTGCGGGGCCTTGTCGGTGGGGAGCGAGGCCGTGGGAGTGGGGCAGGCCGCGGGCCCCGGCGCCGCGCTGCGGGGCGCTCCCGAGGCCACCGGCGCTGGGCTGCGGCTCGGAGGAGGAGGAGGAGGAGGAGGGTGGCACGGGGAAGCAGGGGTGAAGGGGCGTCCCATCCCGCCATGTGGCGTGGGGCTCACGGACACGGCCAGGGAGGCGCCCGGTCGCCCTTTCCCCCATCCCAGCGGTCACCGAATTGCTTTTCCCCACGAACAAAAAAACGCCGAAGCGGAGAAGAGCAGACGGGGGAGGAGGGGGGGCATCCCTCGGCCAACAGTGTGCCAAAAAAGGCATTAGGAAGCGGAAGAGGATTTTAACCCCCAACCCGAGGCTGCCGGTGGCTCTGGTTCCCAGCGTGGCGCCGGGCCGGGAGCTGGTGCGGCCGTCGAGTGCTGCCGTCGGGGCTCAGCACCGACGTCCCCCCAGCAGAGCGGGCTGGATGCATCCCGGCTGCCGGGCCACGCGCACGCTCCGGCCCCAAACCCGGTGCCCGGGCTGAGCCAGCAGCTCGCACGCGTGTGGATGGRCTTCAGCAGGCTGCCGGCGCCTCCTCGGCTCCCAGGGCAGCCGGACACCCATGACTGGCATGGCCATGGGCACGGTCGGGGCTTCCCRGCACTGGGAATTCCCTGCTGTGCCAAGAGCCGGTGCGAGAAGTGCTGCCGTTTCCCACCGCCGCCATCCCGGGAAGCCCCGGGAGACCCGTTCTCCCCCCAGTCCTCCCTCATCGGCTCCTCGCCCTGGTTTTGGGGGTCTGTGCCCTGCCTGGAGGCACCTCCTGGGCCTGGTGGAGCCGGGAGAGCTTTGCCACAACACGAGCTCCATCCAGTGGCACAAGGTTGGGGTGTCCCCGGAGGCTTCCCCTGCCACACACGGGCTGTCACCAAAGGAAGGACGAAACCGAATCGATCCCCCTCCCCAGATCGCTGGAAATGGCGCAATTAGATGCGTCTCCCCTCCAAGCCCCAGCGTGAAGCTCCTCCATGAAAGCAGAGGTTGAGATCTGGGCTTTTTCCACCCCATCCTGATGTCCACTGTTGCTGCCGGGTTGCGGCCCTGTGCGAATGCCCCTGCCTTGGGGTCCGGGGCAGCGAGGTCCAGGGACTGCTCCTGGGGGTCCGAGCTGCTCCTGGGGGTCTGAGCTGCCCCTCCAGGTCCAGGGACTGTCCCTGGGGGTCCAAGCTGCTCCTGGGGATCCGAGCTGCCCCCGGGGTCTGAGCTGCCCATGGGAGCATCCCTGCACGACAGGCCGAGGGGAGGTTCCAGGTGGATCTGCGGGGAGAGACGCAGCCAGAACATTTCCCGGGAAACGTCATCCCTGCGAGGCTGGAGGTGCTGCCGGAACAGCCCGTCCGGCAGCGGGGCCTCTCGATGGGGCCGTTTCCCACGCGCTCGCGCAGCATCGCGCTCATCGAGGGACGAGGAAAACTCGCCTGGGCTCGAACCGAGCTGCGAGGGCCCCCAGGAACCGCGGGAGCAAAGCGGCGGCGAGGGCCCGCCTGGCCGTGACCCCCTCACTTCCAACAAACTCTCACACCAAACTGCAAAATAACAATAATAATAATAAAAAATCAATAAACATTTATTTGATACAGCTGTTTTTAATACATACAGTACATAGAGTTATCCCTTCTAGGTGTTCAGTGGCGCTGTTATTAATAGCTGTTTATTACAGTACTCTCAAACTGAGGATTTGTCAATGATTAACAAAAGAACAGATCGTCACAAATTGGGAGTTTATTATAAGATAGTTTACTGTTAAAACAATTTTATTTTTTGCAAATAAACACTTTTTAATATATATATTTATATATTTATATATATGGTTACAAGTGATAAATTGAAAATTCTTTTTTTTTTTCCATTTTGTTTTTTTCCCCAAAATACACTTATGCACTAATAACTGGCATTGACGAGAAACATTCGGATATGCTGTGGAATGGGTGGCACCGAGGAGAGAAAGAAAAGAACAAAACGGTCCCGGCGTGACCGTGCGCGGGGGCGGCTCCCCGGGCCCCTTTCGCGCTCCTGCAGGCGGCGGTGACCCGGGGGAGGAATCCGTGACCGCGGGAACTACAGCGAGGAGGACGTGGTCGGAGGCTGCCGTCTCTCCCTGCCCCGAGCGGTGACTTCGCCGTCAGGGTGCAGCCAACCGTGCCGGGCTCCCGGGGAGGTTTCCTGCCTGCTACCTGCGTTCGGGAGCCGTTTTGGGGATGGCGCCGCTGAATTTTCACGCGTAACGGGACGCGAGGTTGGTCGCCCGCCCGGGACCACGCTCAGAGTTTAGCCCTTTCCCATGCAAAGCGCGGGCCTGCCATCGCTGCCTGCTCCCGTGGGATGGCCCTCGAGCCGGCGGAGGCACGGGCAGGAGACGGCGGGGGACGAGCTGGCCACGCTCGTCACTGGCATTTCCGCGAGACAGCGTCGCCCGCTCGCCCGAGGCGGGCTGCTGCCCTCGAGCACCGCTCTCCCGCGCGGCGCCGCCGTCCTGCGCCGCCCTCCGAGGCCTCGCGCGGGCAGCAACTAAAACATGAAGGAACCAATGTGCTAGAGCGATGCCCCACGGTGCTGCGCCGCAAAGCAGGGCCGGCCCCGGGGCCACGCGCCTGGCGCCACGCGGCCGCCTGCTGCCGGTGAAATTCCTATTATTGCTTTGGAGATGGGCAGGGAGCGGGGAAAGAGCTCTCTCGCTCTGCTTTCCCTGGAGAAGCGCGGAAACAAAGGTGTCAATGGCCCGGCCGGATTGCGGCCAAGCTCGCCTGCCCCTCGGGAGCAGCCTCGAGGGCGACGCGGAAGCGCAGCAGCGCTCCCGGCCCCAGCTCCCCGGCTCCTGCCTCCCTGGTACCGCGTGTCCTTGGGCGCAGATAGGACGCGGGAGCTAAAGAGAGAGAGCGCTGCAGAAACGGAAACGGCAAGGCAGAGACCGTGAGCTTTCCTGCCACCGGGATGCACGGAGAAAAACGCACCGATTTTTGCAATGCCCTCCCCGGTCTCGGGGGTTTGCTTGCCGGGGCCCCACCGAGCAAATGGGAATGCCTTTGCCTGCCTTTCCGGACGGATGGTCCTTGAGTACCGACCGGACCGATCTCTCCCAGGCCGTGGGACACAAGAAACGTGCGCTGTCTTGGCTTTGAGGGCGCTTGCTCCTGGCAAAGTTAATGGGTGAAAAACCTAAAAATCAAGAGCTTGGGCCTGACCTTGCTTCTGTTTGGGGTCAAATCCAGAGCAGGAGCCACCCGCGATGTCCTGGGGGGTCCGCACGGCTGCGGCCCAGGAGCAGCCCCGGCTGCGGGCGGCAGAGCCCACGCCGTGCCCGGCCGCCCGCCTCGCTCCGTGCCCTGGGGTTTGCACGGCCGGGGCTGCCCGGGACACAGCCAGCTTCGCGCTCCCTCCCCGGCCGCGGCTTCTCTCTTTGCAAGCTGCCACTGTGGAAGCAAACGGGGATTTGCACAAGCAACTCAGGTAGCAGGACGGATGCAGTGGGTCCCGCTGAAATTCGGGACACACTGTATAATGTTTGCATCAAGACTTCTCTGGTGAGTTATTATTCCATCTAGTTTTTCGCCTGCAATGAAAACAAAACCTTTGGGCCCTTTCTGCCATGGAGGCTGGGGTCCCTTCGGCTTGGGGTGATCTGGCCAGGCCGCTGGGACCAGAGACCCGGGAAGAAACGGGTTCACTTTCAGCGGGCCGAGCTCCCGGGGCTGGTTCCCGCCTGGCCACGTGCCGGCGGAGGCAGAAGGCGTCCGGGGAAGGCAGCGATCCCTGCCGGGCGCGCGTCTCCTTCTCGGGAAGGCGGAGAGGCAGGAGGGCCAGCGGCTGGGGGATGCCCCTGCAAACCCTGCTCCGCTCTGCCGAGGAACGCCCGGCTTTCAGCCTTCCGCTCCCGGCCCGGCTCTCGGTCCAGCGTTTCGTATCGGTCGGGAGTTCCCAGGCCCGGAGACGGCGCTGCGCCGCGGGAGGCTCCGACGGCTCACGGTGCGGCAGCCGGCTGCAAACAGCCCTGGCTACGTGACAACACTTAGGAAGAAATATATCCCCATATTTTCACCATCATTAATGCTTTTTGCAGAACTTCTCCTTCGTTACGGAGAAGAAAGCAGCGGGAGAACGTTTTCCTCTTTGACTAATGCCCAGTGGGGAAAAAATACCTTTTAAGGAAAAGAACCCTTGAAGATTTCAATTTCTTGTAAAATTTTCCACTTGACCCAGGGGCAGCTTCCCGGGCAGCTCCAGCCGCGACGGTGCCCTGCAGCGCTGGCAGCAGCCTCGCAGCCCTGCTGACCCGCGGCTCCCGTCGGTGGCCAGCCGGGGCCCTGCGCCTCCCGCCCTCCGCCAGCACCGACCCGGAGCCAGCGGTGCCGGGCGGGATGTTTCCAGCCGGTGCCAACTGCCCACTCGCTGCCCAGGGCGCCAGGTTTGGGGGCTGCTGGCTGCCCGTTCGCACTATGTTCTTCCCTCTCCCCTCTGAGCTGCTGCCAAGTGAAAAGCTCTTCCGTCCCGGGATTGGGATCAGGGCACGGAGAGGCGCCCGGGCAGCCTGCACGCTGTCTGGGCAAAGCCCCCCGCCCAGCTCCCTCCAAAATATGCAGGATTTTACACCAGGCAACATGGAAAAGGCGAAAAATGCTACTTCTGACCAACAGGGCCAGGCTCTGCGGCGCTTGCCCCTGCCCGCGATCCTCTGAAGATGCTCGTTTTTCACTACAGCACAGGGACGGCCACCGCGCGCTGCCGGCGACGACAGCCGAGCCCGGGTGCCCCGAGGAGCTTTCGCCCCGCTGCCGGCGGACCCGGCACGGCATCGACTGTCGGGCAGCTCCGGAGGGGCCGCGGCACCCGCCGGTTCCGGGATCCCGCCGCCCTCCGGGAACGCCCTGCCTGCCAGCATGGCGCAGAGCGTTGCGTCTGATTTTAATCAATGAGAATCCAATTAATTACATGTTACTGAGCACCAAAGCCCAAGGGGAGGCGATGCGGATTAAACGGCAAACTTTGGGATAACGCGGCCCGGCCCGCACGGGTGCAAGCGCGCAGGCGAGCGGGGGTGGTGGCTCCTTCTCCCCGTGCAAGCTCAGCACGGCACTGCTGCTCCCGCGAAACCTTGGCACCACCCGGCCCGGCCTGCTGCAGCCGGGGAGCCGGTGTTTGCCGTGCCCGGAGGCAGCAGCCTCCTCGCAGGACAAACCGGCGAAGCCGCGGCACCTCCGCTGGCGTAAGGTGGCAGCGAGAGGTGCCGCACGCTGGCAGACCGGTGTTTTCCCAGAGTTGCTGGTGCCTGGATGCACTGGGATGCYGGCATGGATTTTATGGATTTTATGGCTTGTGGCTGCTGTCAGGAAGGCAAAACCCTGAGCCAAGCCGGGGACTGACGTCCAAGCCAGGCCCTGCTCCGCGCAGGAGCAACGAGGCAACGGCGCCTTCCCCGCGCTGCATCGTCCTTGCAGCTCTGCTGAGACCCGCGCGAGGGCTTGCTCTGGCCTCTCCCCTTGCCACGGGAAGCAGGAGGGATGGAGGGAAAGGGAGGGATACTTTCAAGGCGAGTCCCAGTCCGCTTCCACTGCCAAGCAGAGGGGCTGCAGCCGCCTAGGCAGCCTGCAGGGAGGCCCAGGCGGTTCGTCCTAAACCACAGTAATTTTAGCCGCATCCCTCTGGAGAAGGAGGATTTTGGAAGAAAAGGAATCAATCTCTTTTGGGAGGAAGTCTTCAGACTTCCCTCGGCATCATCCCCCCCGCCGGGGTGAGCTGCCACCAGAGATTTATGGCTTTCCCGGAGAAAAGGGAAGATTCGGACCTTGCTGTCTCTCCACCGCGAGCAGGGGGGATGAGGAAACGAATGACCTGAGCGATGCAGCTCGCGGGCAGCGCGGCTCCCGGCGATGCCTCGCCTGCAGCCATTCAACGAGCGGGAGCCCAGAGCCTGGCCTCTGCATCCGTATTTAGGCTCCTAAATAAGCGAGCTGATTTTTGGAGCCAGCAGCTCCCTCTCTCACATTGGCAAAAGCTGCCAGATTCTCGGCCGTTTTGGGGGGAGAAAACATCCCCAAACGGGCCACTTAAAGCACCTATGTGGAGATTTCAGTGCATAACTCTGAGCCGCTTCCCTGGAGCTTCCCCGCGCTGCCGTGCGGTCGCTCCGACTGCTGCTCTCTCTCCTTCTCGCAGCCGATAAAAACAACCCGAAGAGGCTCCTCGCCCTGCACCTCTGCTGCGCACGAGCTCCCGCCGCAGCGCCGGCCAAGGACGGGCCAGCAGCGCTTCCGAGCGGGTTTTTCTCGGGGCCGGGGCAACAGCAGCCTCCTCGCAGCGTCTTTCACCGCTGGCCGCTTTGCCGGCCCGGCGCGGAGCTCCGCGGGAAGCAGGCGCCGGCCCCCGGGCTCCCGCTGCTCGGGGCGGCGGCGAGCCGTCGTCCAAAGTCCGCAGGCCTCTGCGGCAAGCGTCTCCCCGCTGCTGCTGCGGCAGCGGCCGAGCGGGCCGGGAGAGCTCCGGTCCTGCCGCGACTTGGAGCATCGCCCTTCCCCAGGGAGGTAAGAGCTGCGCCGGTGACACCATCAAAATAAAGCTCAGCTGCAGCGCGACAGGCAAACAGGACGAGCCGCAGCGACTAATTAAGCTGTCTCGCTAATTGCTTTAAAGCCCAACGCGACTAACAGTCTTCCGTAAACACCGGGCGAGCGCGCAGACGGGGTTTTCTCGCCTGGAAGCGCCAGGCCGGCCGGCGGGACGGCCGCCGCTCCCCTCCGCAGCCGAGCGCTGCCAGGGGAAACGCGCGTGTTCGCATCCAGCTGCCGGGAGCCCCGGCCGGGGCGCGAGCGGAGCCTCCCCGGAGAAGCTGCCCCAACCCGGGAAGCAGCCGTCTCTCCCCCCCTTCCTCCGTGGCAGCAATAATATGTCAGCAGAGACGGACGTTAATTATCGCTGAACGGTTCCTCGGAGCGCAAAAACCACACGGAGCCTCGGCGGGGCGGAGGACGGGCTGTGAAGAGCAGCAAAGGAAAGCGAGGCTTGAGATTTTAATTGACTAAAGTAAAAGCAGAACTTCCCCTCCCCAGCAAACATCACCTTCCCAAGTCCCCCACGGGGGAAGAATAGATGCGAAGCAGAATTAAGGTTTTCGTTCCGTTACCGAGAGCAAACTGCTGCAAGCGCCTTTCGGGCTGCAGCGAGACGTGTCCGTTTCCCAAGGATAGAGGTAGCCTGGTTTTTGTCTAGAGACAGACACATTTTGGTCTGGGGATGGTTTCCTCCAGGCCAGAACGAGGTGTTACGATGCTATTAGTGCGGGAAAATGCAGACGGAGAAAAAGCCCAGGAACAGAAAACAAGCAAGGAAAAACGCGTCTTTCAGAGACCCTCGTTCCCCATCCCCTCTGCAAGGAAGATGGTCGGGGGCTCAGGTGCGTTTCGGGGGAGCACAGACTTGTCCCCGGGAGCTGCGGCGCGTCCCGGCCGAGGGACAAGCCGAGCTCAACAGGCCTCGTCCAACGGGTCCCAGCTGCGTCCCGCCGGGAAGCAGGACCCATGATTGTCACTTGGTGCTGCCCCGTCACAGACCTCCCCGCGGCCTGGCAAAGGCGCTGGGCGAGCAAACGCGGGGATTGCTCTCGGCCCCGGGGCTGCTGCCGTGAGACAGCGCGGGAGCGGCTTCCATCGAAAATGGTCCCGTATCCGTCCACTCTCCCTCGGGCTGGGCGATCCTCACCTTTGAGACGGGGGCAGGATGGGGAGCCTGAAGCCCCCTGCACGCCAGCCGGCCGCAGGCTCAGACACCTGCCGCGCTGCTCGCCCAGCTCCGCGCCCCAGCTGCACGGCGGCAGCAGCGGTTTGGTACAGTACTTCGTGGCCGGGTCTGTTTGCAAAGAGCATTTAAGCAACAGGGCGCAGTTCTCCCACGTGCCACAGGTTTTCCTCCCTCGGCCTCCCCGTGACACTCCAAGGTGCTGAGAGCATTTCCACAACCTTCAGCCAAACCAGCAAATCCGACCTGCAGCAACTGCCCTTCCCCATCCGGTGGGGCYGCGAGCGCTCAGCACCTCTCCCGACCTCCCTTCTCGCACGGCGCACGAGGCAAGCCCGCATCCAGCCCGGCGCCGCCTTCCCCGCTCCTCAGGACCGACGGCGCTGGTGCCGCCACGCCGCTCTCCCGACTGCCCCCTGCTCGCTGCTCCATGCGGCTTGCTCCCGCCATCCCCAGCGCCGAAGAGAAACCACCATCCCGAGCAATCACAGCAGGCCACGAAGCCAGCAGACCGCGGAGCAGATCCCTGCCAAGGACAACCCCACCATGGCTCTCCGCTCCGTGCCAGGAACGCGCTGCGGGAAAGCACCACCCCAATGCCTGCTGCCAGACCCTGCTGTTCCCCGGCCCTTCCCAACCCTGCCTGGCCGTTTGCATGGATCAAACATCTTTGGAAACGTCTCCCTGGGTGCAGGAACAYGGGCAGCGCCCGCGCGAGGAGGCTCCAGCCTGCCCAAGGTTTCCCTGCCGGACCGGCCGGACTCGGAGGTGGGCAGCGGGGAGAGCCGCCGCGTCCGGCCGCCCCCCGCCCCGGCACAGCCAGCCGCAGCGCGACCCCGTCCAAGGAGGCCCCGCTGCTATTGCACTTTTCTTTCACTCAAGCGTCACCAGTTTCGCGCACGGAGATAGGAGGAAAGTCCCGGGGAAGGGGCAGGGGGAAGGCAGCAGGGCGCCGGGCAGGGGCAGGACAGACGGACAGCCCGCGTCGGCGCGGGAGCGCAAGGGCAGGGGGTATGTACATGGGCGGCGAGGGGCAGAGAGCGGTCCAGCTTGCTCGATCCTGTTTGTTTTCCAGTGTGAAACAAGGTCCATGACTTTGCTTAAAGTGGTTAATTGGTATTTTTTGTCTTTTTTTTTTTGTAAAAAGGGGGTGAGTGGAGGGTGGGGGAGGTGGGAAGGGGAAGGAGGGGAGGGGGGGCAGAAAACCGGGAGTGACCCCCACCCTGTTACCCTGGGCTGTAAACGAATCCTCGGAGACAAGTCTCTGAGCTGCTCATTTCTCGGGCATCTTGCTGGCTCCCGCCTTCCGGTGGCTCGGGGGCTTGGGGACGCGCTCCTCCCCGTCGGGGCCGCAGCGGGAGCCTTCCCAGTGCTCGAGCGTTTTCTTGTGATTAGTCTTTGCTGCCACGCTCTCTCTGCCTTTCAGGGCCGTTTCCGGAGGCCTCTCCTTGGGTTTCCTCCCCCTTTTCTTCCCGCTTGTGCTTTTCTTTTTCTCCTCCTTGCTGGAAGAAAGCTGTTCCCTGCTTTTCTTTTTCCGGCTGGCCTCGGCGGAGGTCCGGAACCAGTTCTGCGTCCGGGGGGAGACCAGGGCAGCTGGTTAGGGACCTTCCTTGGACGGCGCGGCCCCTGGGGCCGGACGTGCCCAGCACGTGCCGACTGCCGCCGCTCCTGCCCTCCTCCCCGCGGCCGGGCAGGACGCCCGTCCCGCGCCTCGCTGCCATCGCCCGACGAGGAGCAGAGGCCTCTCCGACAAGGAGCCGGCGGGTGCTGAGCAGCCACGGCCGTGCCCGGGGGTGTCAGGGACGCGAAGAGGGCCGGCGAGGTCCCCCCCGGCAGGACCAGAGGCGTCAGGTCCGCGGCACGTCGGGAGCCCGTCGCGGCATTGCTGCCGCTGAGCAGCGACGCTGCGCGCCACGCAGACAGGACGGAGGGGGCGGACGGCAAATGGGGGCTCGTTTCAGCAGGGAACAGCCCGGGCCGGCCCTAGCCGCTTCCTTACCTCCGAGTGAGCCTTGATGATGTGGTACTTCACGCCGCTTTCGGAGCTGAACTCCTTCTGGCACAGGAGGCAGCGGTACTTGCCGACTGAGTGGTCCCCCTGCAAGAGAGAGCATCCTCCTGCAGCCGGAGCAGAGCCACGCACGCCCCGAAGAGCCGCTGCCCCTGCTCTTCCCCCAGCCACGGGCCGAGGTGAAAGGAGACGTGAAGCGATGGAAAATAAACMCAATACATAAGGTCTCCGCAGGCCCTCGGTCCCAGGCCAGGAGGTCACAACCGCAGCAGGTCTCTGCTCTGACCGTCAGCCTGCCTGCGCAGCGGTAGCACGGCTGCCGCCGCCGTGCAGCAGCGCGGGCCGTCACGGCAGGAAAACCAGGCATCGAAGCGGGGGGTCCGGCCAGCTCGGAGGGCGCCGAGCGGGGGGTTTTGCTGTCCGTGCGTTACGAATACCAGTTGCTGCGTCACCACCAACACCATGCACGTGCCCGCGGGCGTGCGGGTGTGCGCGCGGGGGGCTAACGTGGCCAAACACCCCCTTTCCTCGCTGTCAGCAAATCTGCCATCTACCAGGACTGAACAGTCGTCTAATTTATGTCCAACAGACTCACCTAATTTTCCTTTCATGCTGTCAAAGAGACGCAGCAACTGCTGCCTTTCCRTCATTAGAGCCCTTGTGAGGATGACTGATCTCTGCGCTGCCGCAGTTCACGGCACAGCGGAGGTAACGTGCTCTCTATTGACTAGGGGCTTATGGATGGGCCCCTTCAGGCGATATATATGCTCGGTGGGAATTCCTCCGTAACTGGGTCCGCGCCGTAAATCTGGAGTTAGACAGGTCTTCCATTTCTAAGACAGGCAGCGCACGGGCAGGCCTGGGCCTGCTGCAAGCCACCTTCATAAATATGCATGCAAAAATCATCTCAGCTCATCAATCCCTTCTGAGGACGGGGCAGTGCCTGGGAGTCTCTTTCACCCTTGTTAACGCTTGATGTATTTCAACCAATTCTGTAGGATTTTACAGAAAAGATCGTTCAAGGCAGCTCCGGAGGGGCTGTGTGAGTTAYTCTGGTTTGGCCATGGCTGGCTACGCACGTATCCACTGCAAAGCTAAACTCGTAGCAGTAGCAAAACTCTTGGCAACCCCAGCAAACTCCACGTGCRCGGTCCGCAGCGGGCGCGGGCAGAGCCCCGGGCAGGGACCCGCAGCCCCAGGCTCTGCGTTTCGCAGTGGGAGCCGCGGTGGGCAGCCGGGGGACCCGCAGCCCCTGCTCGGCTGCGCCCCGCGCCTGCAGGAGGGACAGCTCCTGGCCCCCGGGTGGGCTGTGCCGGACTCGCCAGACCCGGGCAACGTGGCYGTGGGTTTAAATAAAATGCTTATGCAAACGTCTGGCTGCTTTCTGCGTGCAGGTACCAGAGCGGTGACAATGGCACTGGTGGACGAGCCAGCCGGGCTCCCCGCGGGACGTGCCAGGCGCGCCGGTACATGCGAGGTGGTGTTAACACAGGCCTGCGCCATGCTCAGAGGCTCCATTTCGCCCCCGSGGCTGTTTGCTCGTGGGCTGCCTGATTCTGCACACTAGCAAAGGAACTGCCGTGGTCTCCCATGTTTGCGCTTTTATCCTGCATAAACCCTGCTTCTTCTGCTGGATCTCTGCAGCCTGTTTTCTAGACGAGCTCATTAGGGGATGACGTTCCAGCTAGTGTTGGTGGAGTGCGCGAGTTGGTGTTTTTAATAACCACGGGGTATGTACTGGAGCTGCCTCCTGGAAGCTACATTCAATGGAAGCTGCAGCTGGAAACGTTTCAGGGTATAAAGCTTTACTAGCTCTTACTCCGTTCCAGTTCGAGGGACCTACGCTGAGCTCCCGAAGCCTCCTCCTGCGGCGGCTGCCGGCCACCGGAGCTCGTTTACTGCTCTGTCTAGCGAGAGGAACAGCACTTATGTCCGTGGGCACCCATGWCCCTAGACAGACCATTTGCCTCTTCCATCCCGGGGACGCAATGCACCGTTAGGCACAGAGCTGCCTCTCCGTATGGATTCCAGAGGGGCTGCAGGGTTTGGTGCCCAAATCCATGGAGAAAGGGCCCTAATTTCCACTTCCCTTGGAAAAGGTTCAGCTTCCAAGCTTTCCTCTTTGGCTGAGCTCTGCTTGACGTGCTGCTGACCACGTTTGGTAGCCGGAGCGGCAGCCTCACCCGGCTGGGGCAGTGGGGTCCTGGGGAGCCGGCGCTGCTCGGACTCCCTGTCCCTGAGGCCCTGGCTGTGTCGAAGGTCTCGGCCCTCGGGTGAGGGTGTCTGCACAGGTGAGACCTCTCCTCCCAGGCTCGGGAGCTAGCTAAAACCCCTCCTTGACATCTGCAAGGCCCAGGCCTCTCTGCCGTCGGCTGCCCGCGGCTGTGGCTTCCGTCCTGCGCAGGGGGACGGTGCGGAGCTGAGCACCCGGGCCAGGCCATGGACCGGGACGGTGCAACAGGTCAAATGGCCACAACCCGTGGCCAGCCCTCCCTGCGGGCCTCGCACCCTGCCTTGAGCTGAGGGGTTACGGGATGGAGCGCGGTCCCGCAGGCAGGATTTGGGAGCGGCATGCAGTATCTGTCTTCCATCCATTCCTGGCACTGTCTGGCAGCCACAGGAAGGTGGTTGTGACATTTAACCTGTGCCATTACCCCTTGGCCTGTTTCTTCCAAACGAGAAGTGGGCAGAGAAAGACAAGACCCACCCCCATCTCAGAGCCAAAGCTGTAAGAAGCGGGACCTACCTTGTTGCAGTTGGCCAGGTGAGCTTTCAACCCGGAGACGCTGGAGTAAATGGCTTCACAGCACTGTGGGGAAAAAAAAAAACGGAGGGTTTGCCACGTTTCTGCCTCACCTCCTTGCCTTCCTCCATCCCGTGGCCAGGAGCCTGCTGCGCCAGCAAGGCCACTGGTCCAGGCTAATCAGCATGAGGTTAATGCTCTGCGAGAGGCAGAGGGCTCTGGTCACACGTTTCCTATTAGTGCTAATGGGAGTCATGTGGCCACGTCCCTCTGCAACGGGCTCAGAAATGTCTCCCCTAAATGTCTCCGTGGAAAACGTACATTTGTGAGCAGTCAGGAGGCCCTGCTGGGCTACAGGAGTTCTTGGAGCCACAGCAGACGCTTAACGGAGAAGAGAAATCACCCGGGCAGCAGCATGACCAGTTTCTGAGCAACGTCTTTTCAAAGTGCCTGTGTATGACATTAATTAGCCAGCGCGTCTCCCCCGGCCTTGCGGTAACAGCCCCGTTCAACGTTCCCATTACCAAGGCTTTGTTTCAGATCATAAATCAATGGCCCAGCACGAGGGTGGAGTTCACCTCCCTGGGAGCTCAGGCCAAGGCTGCGTTTTACAGAACGATGAAGCACACACACCACGTCCCAAAGATCTGCGCCTACCCATATATCTTAAGAAACAGACTTAAAACCGGTCTCAGCTTTACTCTGCAAGAGGCGGGTGCTGTATGTAAAAAGGCTCTTAAGCACAGACAGTGCAGCCTTTACTCTGTCCTGATCTTGGGAACTGCCCAAAGGCAGCTCTAGAGCTTGAATCGGGCAACCCAAGCTGAACCATCAGCCCAAGAGCACCCGCTCCCACCTGGGGACAGGGTGCCCCTGCACCCTAGCCCCCCCCGAACCCTCGAGAGCGGTGGGAAGTTCCTGCGGACGGGACGTGCTTTGAGTAGCCACTGCAGCAACTACGGGGGAGCTRGTGAAACGGGTGTCTCAGCAGTAACCAAACCCCACCCTGGTTTCACCACCAGCTTCCTCAGGGGGCTGAATGACAATCTGCCTTTGGTGGGTTTCTGCCCCCAAAACTTCCCCCTCCTAGTGCAGCCTGCAACCAGGCCAGCCCAGAGGAGAACAGAAATGGTCCTTACGTTGTTGGGACAGTTGATGTGACCCTTCTCCTTCACTTCGTTCTTCCAGTTTTCCAAAAGCCTCGGATTTAGCTTGGGAAGTCCTGGTCGGGTGTAATTGAGCTGCGAACAATAGAACATGATTAGCAGAGCGGCACGTGCCAGTCCTGGCCTAGGTGGAGTCCTTGGCCCTCAAACGGGGTCTGCCCCCCGGAGAAGCGAATCGGGGCTGAAAATTAGTTGGGAAGCTTTGCCCCGAGATGTCATCGGCTCCCCRAGCCCCGTGCAGCCCAGCGGTGGGTGTCCCTGCTGCTGTGCCACCGGCGAGGAGGCAGCAGGGCTGGAGGACGGCGGCAGCAGAGGAGCACGGCACAAACCGCCTGTGCTACGGCCACCTCCGAGCAGCGCTGGGAAACCTCTCGCCTTCGGAGGAGAGACGTCCCGGGGTCTGCTCTCCCGCCGGCTAAAGGGGGGCCAGGCCCAGGCCCAGCGTTTCCGGCGCGTTGTGTCGGAGCRGTCCTTCTGCTGTGTTTCATAACCGGCAGAACCAGCAACCCTGCGCGCTGGGCAGAGGGGACGGCCGCCAAGTTTGAAGAGCCTCCATGGCTGCCTTCCACCGATTAATGGGCATAACCCATTAAACAATGAAAGACTCTTGCGTCTCTGTCTCTCCTTTTGGCAGGGCTGCTCTTTCCAAGTGCTTTTAATTACTGCTTTATTAGCGACTTTGAGGCTTAGCATAGCAGGCTGGTCCTTCAAACTCCGTTTCTGCCTGTTCAGCACATGCAAACACGCCGGCAGCACCTCCACGCCGTGCGATCGTGTCGCTTGCCCGTACCTGCAGGGCCTGGTTTCTGCCTGCCGCTGCGGGGCTGGCTCCAGAGGCGCCAGCAGGACGGCGACAGCGAGGTCTGCACAGGAGATGAGAYGCTCTGCCTGCGACCTGAGCTGCCTTGCGGCCACGGGACTACGTTGGCACAACTCCTGGCCTCACCAAACGAGCTCTGCTAGGACCGAAGGATGCTCCTTGGGTCCCAAAGCCCAGGCTCTCCCCACGGCAGAGCACGGTCTGGGCAACTTGCACTGGCTCACGATGTACAGACCAAGGTACCCAATGCCCAAATAGCTGCTTCCCTACTCGGGTACCACCGTGGCCTTTCTGCCCGCGCCCCCGTGCATGCCAAGTGCTGATGGACACGGCCGCAGCGCCTCCAGCCTGTCGGTCTATCTGTGCTCACCCGGGAGGAAGCACAGAGAAACCGCGCTTGCAGAGGTGCAAAAACAGGCCCCRTTTTAAAATGTGCCCCTAGGACTCGGAGCTCACATTTCCGACAACGCGGGGAGGCAGCTGGCTGTGTTTCTTTCCCAGCTGTGACTTTTCCTGAACATGCTGATAAGCTGTAAATTTGCCGTTGTCCAGCTGGGCCGGGGTAACCCGCCTCCCCCGAGCAGGCTGCTCCGAAACCTCCGGCTCCCTGAACAGGCAGCTCCCACCGCGACTGCCCGACTTGCGAAGCGGAGGGCTGGCCTCGAGCGCAGCCCTTTCCTTTTCGCGCAAACCTAAGGGGGACGCGAGCACGCGCTCCCCCTCTGCCCCCATCTCGGCATGTCGGAGGAGCGCGAGCGAGGAGAAAGGGAGCCCGGGGAGACCTCGCTCCTGGCGAGGGGCAGGGGCACGGCGGCTTGCGAAAACAGCGGCGTGAGCGGTTATGAGGACGGATGTGGAAAAATCCCCCGCRCCGCAGCATGCCGCTCTTCTGTCGTGCTTCGCAGCTGCGGAAGATGCCAGCGGAGCGCTTTGAAGCGCTGGGATGGTGCGTCTACCAGCGCCTGGTCCACCGCCCGGGGAAGGCAATGCCACCTCCGGCGGAGAACACAGGAGTCCCTTTTTGTCATTGATACTGAGAGCTGGGATGCCAAACGGCCTCCTTAATTAAAAGCCAATCAATCCCATGAATGAACAAACATTAATGGTAACCGCACACAGGCCCAGCAACAACCTCTCCCTCCGCGCGTCCCCCGGGAGGAGGCAAGGGGGGATGTTCAGAGATGTGGATTCTGCTGCTCTGGCTTCCCACTCCAGGGAAAAATCCCTCCCCGCTCTCCTCCCACAGGCACCGCACAATAACATGCAAATCCCTGTCTTCCTGGGGCGCTGCGGTTCTGGGAATGTCAAAGTCATCTTTATGTCTCTATTAAGAAGGAGCCTCAGGCATGGAATATTTTATTTTTTTCCATTCATTTTCCTCAAACAGCCTGTAAGTGAAAATCTTCATGGCCAAATCATTAAACGACTACAACTGGTTTTGGCCACAGCCCATCTCTTCTGAACAGTCGAAGGATGTTGGGGTGGGAAGGCTTGTTTTCTTTGACTGACAGTTTTATTTAATTAACTTTCATATTTCAATCCTCTTGCTCCCTAGACAGCTCTCCCCTTCCCCAAAATATATCGCAATAAATGAGAACCATGCACGCCACCTCAGCCCAAGCCAACACGCTTCAATTTAAGCAGGCCTGCTAAGTTAGAGAGGTTCCTAGGGYAAGACACGGCGCCCTGATCGCCCCGCGTTCCTGTCCCTGGGAAACCACGGCTAATTTTGTCTGGAAGGCAAAGGCAAAACACATCCAACAGCTTTGGCTGAAAGCCGGTTCTGTAACGCCGTTCTGGACAGCTCTGTCACCAAGTCAGCTCTTGGCAGCACAGCGAAAAAGGAAGGACACAGCCCTGCCGAGGTCTCACCTGGAGGCTTCGGCTCAGACCTAGCGTGGCCCACAGTGAAACGAGCCTGCAGGGCTCAGCCGGGCTCCTTCGCTCGCCGGCTTCTGCCCAGATCACAGGGCCATTGTTCTGGGGACGACGCCGAGCCAGGCTCTTCTGGTCTGGAATTTATCCTGGTTCCACAGTGAGGTTTGCTTAAAACCCCAAGCCCAAAGCTGACTTTTGCCTTTCTGTTTTATGAGCGGCCTACACCAACCCTTCGCTGCAAACAGCCCTGGCTTCCCACCCCTGGAGCACCCCGGCTCTGCTGGGACTTCGCAGCCAGGGCCCTCGGCGTCTGCCCCGGCCGCACGCTGTGAAAGCAGCCAGGTCCTGCGGCAATATAGACCCCGATCCGCGGAGAGGCACCGAGAGACCTGCGGGCTTGGAAATGGGTCACACTTGCGCTTCTGCGCAGGGCTGAGACGCAGGTGCTCCGCCGTCCTCCCGTGAGCGCCAGCGCTGCCCGGCGTGCCCGGCGCTCGCGGCAGCCCCAGAGGGAACCGGACCCTCCTTTCCTGCCACGTCCCTAAAGGAGGCGCTCCACCTTGAGCCATCACTAATTAACCCATTGTTAACACAGCAGTCCACGGCGGCACGAGGAGCCGGTCAGAGCGGGCAGCCAGTTCTCACCATGCACGAGCACAAAAGCAAACTGCTCCCGAAAGAGCCCCGGTGAGGCCGGAGGAGCGGCGTGCCGGGGCCGAGCCCCCGCTGGAGCCAGGGCCTGAGGAGCCGGCAGGCACGTGGCATGCACACATCCCTCCCCCAAAACCTCCGGCAGCGCAGGCTCTTCCACAGGGGCACCGGAAATGCATCAAACCATGAAATAACTGGATTTCCACGGCATTTTCTCCTGTCTTGCATTTTCTCCCATCTAACATCTGTTAGATGTTTCTCCCCCTGCTCAAGGAGGCTGTTTCTCTCAGTCAGTCGTCCAAAACTGGCAGGGGAATCGCTCCTCTGCCCGAGACCAGAGAAACCACCACATGGACAGCCGGAGCAGGGCCCGGTGTAGCTGCCTGCCCGCGCCGCGGCACCCGGGAACCTCTGCGGCCTCTTGCTCCTCTGCCAAAAGCCCGAATCCTTGCTCAGTAGACAGAGGCATGATCGGAGACTGCTCACAGGAACCTTATGCCCACTTGGCCCCGGCAAAGGCCAGTGGAGGGTCGGAGGATTGACAACGTCTTCACGGGGCTTCTGGAAAGGGGACTTTTCCCAGAAAAGTGGCAGGGGTGTGCCCTTCCCCATCTGACATCCCCAGCAAGCAGCCGTTGTGAAACACCCCATCTGGTTCAGCTTATCCAGAGGCAAATAAAGATTGGAGTGAGAAAATAAGACTCCAGTGTATATTTAGAAATGCTGGATTTGGTTAGTGCAGAAGGGAGGCATCGGAGGGCCTGGGATCCGAGCAGCAATCGTTTATTCCGATGCCATTGCTTTGGTGTGAAGGAATCTGTTCTCTTGGGGAAACGTGAACGCATCCCACCATGGGCCACCAACGGGATTCGAACCCAACCTCCCCTCCCCGGCCAAGACCGGCTGCCATCTGGCCAGGGAGGGGAGGGCCACGCGTGGGGCCGGGCCTTCGGGGAGGCGAGGGCCCGCGAGGGAGCCCAACGTGCCCAGCGCAACGGGCACGGCTCGCGGGAGATGTGGGAGCTCATGAGATCCCATCGGCTTGCTGAGGAGCTGCACGACTTTCCCTGAGGTTTTAGGGGATACCGACGCACACCAGATCGCTCCAAGGAAAATCCTTGCTGCCTGGAGAAGGGATGGAGAGGAGAGGTGGCCTTCTTCATCAGCTCCCTCAAAATCCCCTCCGATGGGGGGACCGTGGTGGGTAACCCAGTGCGGAGAGTTTGGGGACAAGCTGGTGTTGCTCTGACACAAGCAGTGGGAAAAAAAAAAGCAGAAATCCCCAGGTCCTGCTGAGACGGCTGTAAGTGCAGTAGCAATCCGCTGCTCATCCCGGACATCCCACTCTTCTGCAGGTACAAGCCAGCGAGGGCCCTGCCGTGGCCAGGTGCAGCTCTGCAGCGTCCTCCCAACGGCCGGGTATGGTCCGGGCGAGAAGAGGAGGTGGCATGTGTTGGCTCTTCTCGACACAGTTAGTCCTTGGGCCCCAGTCCCAGGTAACAGGCATTTGTCTTTCCGCAGCTCCAGCAGCTCCAATTTGTCGGCTCCCCGGGAGGGCCAGCCACCACGAAACGTGGCAGCAGCATCGCGGGGACACTGCCCGTTCCTCCGATCCTCCCGCATGCTCAGGGACCGGACCCACAACAGAGCACTCCTGCCAGGATGGCTGAAGTCAGTCCTCGGGAAAGTGCTATTTTTGGGGCTGTAACTGGGTCAGTCTGGGCATTCGCTGGCACGTTTCGGTCGCTCAGAGTTGGCAGGTTTTTCCCGTACTCTTAACTGAAGCAGTTTTGAACCGCAGACCAGTCCTAAGCGATGCAAGACGTTACTCAGCAAAGCAGTGCTGGACCCAGCAGGACATGCTGAAGTCAGCAAAGCTCCTACCAACTTCCCTGGGAAGAACCTGCCTCCTGCCACCTTCCAGCACTGTTCCTCAAGTAAAAATGCCATAGACTGAACAGATTAGAGTGTTGTCAGGTGAATGTGACACTCTTTGCAAGATGCACTCACAGACGCACCCACAGAGCCACACACGCGTTCAGCCAGTGCACCGACCTCCTTGAAAATTCATCTGTGCAACACAAGGCCAGGAACAGCTGGGGAGAGCAACCCATCACGCAGGGCTGCGGTCCCAGCCCTTAAGACCAAGAGCCTTGTTTTACAGCACGGGACCTGCTCTAACCCCTCCTTCCCGTTCATCTTCAAGGCAAATCTGTTTCCGTCCTTAACCTCACTGCAATTCTCTTTGTTTCTCAGCGCCGAGTTGGGGCTCACATTAAACTTACACAATTAGAAGCTGAACACAAGAAATGTCTCATTAAAAAAAACACAAACAAAGAGCATTTCATGGAGCAGTTATGCCAGGGGCTGGAACCTTTACAATGTCTTTGTATGTTAGCTTGCACATGGGTCCGTTGTGCAGGCCTGGGACTCCTGGCTGCTCCCTCAGCTCAAACACAAAATACCCAGAGTCAAGAGTAAGGGGAGCAATTCAAGGAGGAGGGAGAGGAATGCAAGTGTTGAGGCTGGAGCAGGGAGAAGAGAGCAGAACACCTCTCCTCCCTGAGGCCTGCAGACAGTATGTGAAATGAAACCGCTACTTTGGGCTTGCCTTTTTTAGGTTATAAACGCATTTCAGATGAAGTCATCTGGAAATCAGCAAACTCTTCCCCCACCGGCAACACAGAGCGTGTGGGGAAAAAACATTTTCAACCAGCTCTGGCATGAAAATCTCCAGCCCTCCTCTAAGACAGACAGTAGCATCGAGGCTGCCTCGCAGGGATGCCAGGGCATGTAAAGAAGATGCTGTTTGGTTTGTGTGCTAGTTTTTCACCTGCCCACTGTGTGCAGACTGGGCACTGAGTCAGGCTTAGCTCTTTCAAGTTGTCGCAGGACGAAGGCGGCACTTCTGCTGAAAGCACTCGAGCCAGGACAAGGGTAGCTGGAAGGCCTTTCCACTCAAATTCAGCTGTTATGCCACTGATTTTCCATGGGCGAGTCGCATCACTTCTCCAAACTGGCTCTTGGACTCTGTTCTGGGGTAGAGTCAGGTCCTTTGGGCTGGGACTGTCCGACACTCTGCACCCTCATAGCTCTCAGCACCACTGCACTCTCCTGCTGCTCTTGCACTGAAGCATTCCCCTGCTCCTCAGAGTAGGAGGAATCGCTTAAGAAGATTGGTACCGTGAGCAGAAATGACACTGCAGAGAACTGCAAGGAAGCCTGGGCTGAGGGCACCTTCCAGGCTTCCTCTGTTCTATGGGAGTTCACCTCTGCAGGAGGCTGAAGTGCTCATGTGTCCCTCACTCCCACCTTAGCAATGTGCACAATATCCTGCCCAGGGGGAATTCCCGGGGGAATTTCAGGGCACTGGACAAGAAACACCCAACTGCACAGAGCAAACAAAAGACCTGACACTTCATTGCAAAGCTGTGCACTCAGGAAGCAGGTGTGCAGCTTGTGCAATGACTTCCAGGCTGGCTCGCCGTCGTGTCCCTGCGCTGCCTGAAAGGTATCAACCGAATGACTGAAAAACTTCCTGACTCCCTCTCTTTTCTTCCTTCTGCACTGAAAAGGTTTATGATTTGCTGCTGTTTCACTGTTTGTTAAAGTCCAGAAGAGGCATTCCTTGAGGGAATTTCAGCTCAAGAGCACTCCCGATAAACACCTCCTCCCAAGGCCAGATGGGATGTTTGATTTAACATGTTACTCCAATGTCTCCATGAAGCTCAGAGTTGTTGGGGTATCAACTTTTGCTGAGCAGATCCTGCAGCCCCAGGATGACTGTGCATTGCTGCTGGGGACAGCAGGGCTCCAGCCCTGTCTCCATGCTCAGGACTTCTCTGCTTGCAGGAAGCACTGCTCTCCCAGAGAGCGGGTGACGGTGAGAGCTGGCCCCTGCAGGGTTGCTGGACAGCAGGAGATGCCGCCGGCCCTTTACCTCCAAGGTGTCCAGGGAAGAAGCCTCTCTCAGCATTAAGTAAAAGCATGGAAGGAAGGAAATTTTTTCCGGAGTATCTTTGCCCTCTGACAGTGCAAGGGAGAGTGTTTGAGATCTGACCTCCAGGCTCTCCATGTGCTCCTCTTGATTGCCAAACCCACCTCCCCAATGACCATGGACCACAACTGACCTCTCCCCACGATCTCCTCTAGGCCAGACTCCGATCTCTCCACTGTCTGCACAGCACCACCTTTTGTTCCGTTTAGATTTGGGTCCTGGCAGTGGAAAGCACAAAGCTGCCCTCAGCCAGGCATTGTAAGGAGGCTCCAGAGCAGTGGAGGCAGCTCTGGGGCCCAGCCAGTGCTGGACGGGCTCTTTAGCAATGATTTTGCCTCCACCACCACTAATTCATTCAATATGCAGAAAATGCAACGCGTGAATGATCAGCCTCCCGGGGCCACGCTGGCCTTCCAGGATCCCTGTGTACAGCTAGCACAAAAGAGAAGAGAGGCTTCTCACCCGCTTGGTTTCAGGTACCAGGTCATCCTTCATCCTCCGCTTGGTCCAGTCCCTGGCAAGCTCGTCCTCTGCTATCTCCTGAAGGTGGAAGACGGCCACTTGGGCCGATGTGCGACGGATGCGGCCACTCGGGGTCCTTTCAAAATCTTCTACGGGGGGGGGCTCTGGCTTCACCTCTGGCTCTTCTGGAGGCTGAAACAGAGACCGAGTCAGGCAGGGCAGAGCCAAGGCAGAGGAGGCAAGCTCTCCTCCCCCTGGGGCAGAGACGCTCAGATCTACTTTGTCTGCGTGTTTGCAGACCTGCTTTTCTGCGGGTGGGGACCACAGAGACAGCAGCGTGCCCCCAGGCTGGCTGCAGGTTCGCTGGATCAGTTTTGCAGGCCTGCTCAGCACCCAAGGCTCAGCCTCTGAGCTGCAATGAACCCGCCTTCTCGCGTAGCCAAGCAGACAGCCCGAGCGTTGGACTGATCATGTCCTTTCATGCTCTTAGCATTCCCATGTGTATAAATGTCTCCATTTATTAGAGTTATGGAGTTATTAGAGTCGGATGCACTGTCAGTAGGGATCAAGAGAACACAAGAGGACGGTTCCCAGGGACAGATCCTGCCACCCCGGCGCTGGCGAGCAGCCGGCGCTCGCTGGCTGCTGAGGGAGCAGCCTGGTCTTTTTTTGCAGAGCGTGGACGCAGGGTGGCCGGAGCACAGCCCTGCGCTCAGCGGGCGCTCCGGAGCGGGAGTGCTGCCTGCTGCGCCGCTCGCCGGCCCTGCCTCAGCCTTCTAGAGCAGGGCACAGCTGCCCTTACTTAAACACATGCCCCCGCTTTCTCGGAGGGACGAAGGGGGCTGCGGTCRGCTCCCCACCTACAACGCATGGCACAACGCATGCTCAGTGTGATGTTAGGGAAAAAAACAACATCAGTTCGATGTCTGCACCTGCCTTGCCCGGCTCGGCCCGGCCCGGCTCGGTCCTGCCCGCAGGCTCTGCAGCTCTGCAGTCACCCACGGGTAAGGATGGCCCCGGTCCTCGGGCTGCGGAGGCGTCCGGGGGGCTCACTGAGGCCATGTGCTCTGACCGCACATGGTAGTCGTGGCCAGCCTTGGATTTGTACTTCTTTCCGCAGTGCGGGCAGCTGAAGACAGGCTTGTCAGCCTCGGCGAGCTGCTTGCCGCACCGCTTCTGGTGGTACTGGTACCCCATCAGGCTGGAGAAGTTGGCCACGCAACCCTATGGAGATGGGGAGAAGAGAAGGGTTGGGGGGGCCATCGCTTCACGCGCCCGTGTTGGAACGGTCACGGTGCCGTCGCTCCCTGCACGGCAGGGAGGAACACGTCCTGAGGAGCCCCCTCACAGAGCTGCTCCGCAAACCCTGTCCCCCTCGAGCAATGGGAGAATCGCCAGCCAACAGGCCCGTCCCAAGGCCACTCCTCTGCCAGCCTTGACAGTGTCTTTCCACATCCTTCATTTCTGAGAGAGAGGATTACACCCCAAACTCGCGGTCCCCTGGGACTGGCATTTCCTAACCTGCAGCCCCTGTCCCAGCCTGGCCAGCCCTCCACCCCTGCGGAGAGCCACGGCGCTGGGCTACGTGGGCTCGCTGGGGCCTCGTGCCCCACGCCGCAGTCTGCAGACCCCACGCTTTCTCTCTGCTGCTGTCCAGCTGCTCTCCCCAAACAGCCACAGAGGCAGCAGTCACTTGTGGGGGACAGAGCGACGGAGGGAGCAGCCCCGGTCCCCTGTGCTACCCGCCGCGCTTCAGTACGCCGGTAGGGCTTTTCAGAAACACGCAAGGCGGGCAGCGAGAGGTGAGCGTGGCAGGGACTGCGCTGTGCGGAGAGCAAACCATCCGCAGAGACAAAGCTCTGCCTCACGCCCCCCTTTACCTGTTCGTGACTTGTCTGCAGCTGCCTTAGGACCGTCTCAGTTTGGTTTGGTTTATTTTTATGCTGTGCCCAGGATGCCACCAGCAGCACAACGCCCTTTTCCGAGCAGTAGCTTGAGTTCACGAGTCAGAAACTGCCCTCCTGTGAACACTCTCCAACCTGTCCTACTTCCAGCCCTCTGGCTAGGACGGCCCTTCGCTAGAGCGCTCAGAGCCGACAGGCCGGGGCCAGCGAGCTAAGGTGCACTCGTGTGAGAAGTCGAGAGCGTGCTGAGGGGTGCCTGGAGAGCGCGCGTGCCCCTCTGCACTGGGACTCACTCCTTCCATCTTTGCACAGAACAAGAAACAGGAATTGTTCTTATACCTCATTGGGGCATTTCAGTTTTCCCATCTGCTTTAGCACTTTCCTCAGCCTTTCCCGCTCTTCCTGTTCACCAAGTCCAGCGGTTTCCACAGGAACAGGCTGGAAACAAGGAAGTAACAGAAGCGACAGAGTCAACCATCTACTCATGTCCTCTGTGCCAGGAGTGGGTGGTAAACCTCTGCCTCGCAGGAGTTGCCCTTGGTGGGGGATGAACCTCCTGTTAAAAAGTTGGATCTCCCATTGCTTTACTGCACACCAATGTCTTCACTGTTATATGCCAAATTTGACCATGCATTTCCTGTATTTGCCCTCAAAAAGCCAACTGAGAAATCCATGAGCAGTTCCTGCATGGAAAATTCACCAGCTAGACTAGACAGCAGGACACTAATGCACAGGCAAAAGACAAGTCAGAACTGGTAAACATGGGACATGTAGAAATACAGTTATGCCTTGCCCTGGTATCTCAGAGACATATGCAACCAGACTTTTAAGAACAACCTCTAAATTGGCGCCTGCCAGATTTTGCTCATGATAAATTTTGTGGCTACTTCTCACATGCATGGTGGAGAGCTAAACACTGGACTGTGAGATTCGTGCAAGGCAGAATCCATCAGTCCTGGATTTGCGGGCACAGTTTTGGAGGCAGAGCTTAGCCACTCAAAATCCGCCTCAAAACTCACTGAAAAGTCCCCCATTCCGGAATTTGAAGTTTTGTTTTATTCTTCTAGTCCTCTGCTCTATTCCCAGGGATCCACATGAACATAACTAAATGCCTAGGAATGAATGGTTTTGCGTGGCAGCCAAGGGGGAAGGCTACCGTCTGGACTGAGCAGCGCGCAAGACGCTGCAAGACGGTGTTCTGAATCCCTCCTTTGAAAAGGCAAAGAAAAGCAGACCGCTGATTGCTTCATCTTCTGCATCTGCATCTTGGGGGAGAGAGAGGAAACGAGGTGTGAGGTGAGAGTTGCCCAGCTCTCTTACCTTGCTGACGTGTTCAGCCATGGTATGGTAATTCAGCCCAGCTTTGGACTTAAATTGTTTTTTGCAGTGTTGGCATTTCAAGGCATCCTGCAGCTGAAGAAATTAGAGGCAAGTCACCATGGAGGCTACTACATGTTTGATTTTCCAAAGGCTGCTGCTCTGCTCTAACCCCACGGGCAGCTGTTGCTGCAGCAGTGGGACTCAGCAGGCAGCTCAGCACCTCTTACCCCATCCCAGTTCAAGTCTGCAGCCCAGAGGTTTCCCTCCATCATCCTGAAAACTGTTATCAAACCCACATGCCCCAGTTTTTGGAAAACATTCCATTTTGGATGCGGATTTAAAGCCCATTAGATGGAAACATCTGGACCTGGTGTCTTAGTCTTCCTGTTCGAGGGATAGGTAAGAGGAGCTTTGATCTAGCGGTACATTAGTGGACTGTGCTCTGCAGCCCTATTAACTATGACAGATACTGCGTACAATCCACTTTATGGGCGTCTGGACTGTTTGGAATTAAGACGCTGCTGGACGCAAATCACAAAACTCGCACCAGCAGAGTATTTCCCGCTTCATATTACTCTGCCGCTTGACCCCTGACTTGGCTTCCTGAGCGATTTAAGAGAGGCATTAAAAACACACTGTTCTGCCATGCAGCCATGGACGTGCTGATTTACAAGGGGAACTTGCAAAGTGAGTAAGCAGATCCTGACTTTTGTTGGAGCAGGTATCAGAATTTATTGACTCAGGAGATGAATACTCCCGGCACCAAGAGACAGGATGTCTCGAGCAGGAGCTGGTGGCTGGACAGCCAGGTCCATTCCCTGCTCCACCTGTCCCAGCTGCCTGGCTGCCATTCCACCTTTGCCAGTTCCTGTTCAGTTGAGTCTGGACTAGCAGCTGGAGAGGGGATGAAGATGGAGCTACAAACCCATCCTCATCCTGGACCTCTTGGGAAATGAAGAACAAACTGCAGCCAACTGGGAGTGACTCACTTGTACTTATGCCCTGATTGGTTAATTGTGCTCCAGACCTAAGCACTGACCCTAACGAGGTGGATGCTAAAAGCTTCCTGACTCATTGAATGCCCATTTCAACCAATCTGGGGTTTACTCCTGTGGCTAGAACTGAAGAACATGACATGTTCATATCCTAACAAGCCCTTCCACCCAGGCTGCAAAGAGGAGATCCTGCCCTCACCTCCTGCAGGCTCTAGTAAGTCACAACCATCTCCATCCCTTATTTCCTTTCCAGAGCCCAAGGAAACAGGGCGAACTGCTTAGTGACAACAGTGGAGTTGAGGAACCTATTTCAGTTGTCGTATAAGAGGTTCTAGAGTCTGTGTATCCTTTTCCCATCATAAGAAATACAAATCATTAAAGTGGGGTGGAAGCAGGGGGATTGGGAGGCTAGAAGCACGCCACGGGCTCATCACAGAGCTGCTGCTGAGCGATGGAGCCGAGGTCATGCACCCGGAGGTGGCCGTGTTTGGGGAACCTGCTCACTGGCAGGGCTGCTGCGAAGTGCCCCAGCCCCAGCCAGCCCCAGGGGGGACCATGCCTCACGGGGAAGGACAGCGAAACACCCGCTCCTGGGGCCAGAGCCTGCAGCTCCACTGGGGCAGTTGCTTCTGCTCATGTATCCCAGAGGGGCACTCATGCCCTCTCCAGGCGGATTCAGCCTGCAGGCACTGGCTCTGGAGCAGCAGAAGCAGTCACTACACTTTGTCATAAGCTTAGCAGGCTGCGAGAGCCTCATTTCCTCCTCTGAACACCCACGTGCCTATTTATAGAGGGGAAGCCAGGCCTGACTGCTCTCGCAGACCRCGCTCAGCAGGTTGGCTGGCCTCGCGTACAACCTGCCCGGAGAGGGAGACATTTAGGAAGCACAGGAGGTCCGAGAGACAACAGCCAAGATCCCGCATCCCCTGAAGCCAAGAGGATGTTAGCAGCTTCAGGATTCTGCCCAGCATCAATGTAATATGAGGTYTGAAAGGGATAATAGCCTCCCACTGCTGCATAAATGCTGAGGCAAAGGCTGAGGAGGCATTTACAGAAAATGAATGTGGAATCAAAGCCGAGCCACATATTTTCAAAGCGGGAGGCAGCGATCCCACGTTAGCTTTCTGTGACGATGGCTCTGCACCATGCCAGGTGACGGATGAAGACGTAATCCTTTGCTCTGATGGATGGCGCTGTGGCAGAGAGAGAGTTTTTCACTGCACCATTACTGAACTCCTGTGTCTTGACAGTCTGCCTGAGCACATTGTGGCTTGGTGTCTCTCTGAGATGCGCTCTCATTCAACCACAATTTATCTGGCCTGATGAGAGGCATGGCGCACAGTAAAATCCCACAGCTGGAGCTCTGAAGTAGCCTAGATTAGAGACAAGCCCAGCAATCTCTCTAGCCTTAAAGCTATTCAGTTAGCTACTAGAAATACCCAGCTCTGCTGGAGTCACTGGGACAAGGGGCCCAGACCACAAAGGGATTCAGAATTGATGAAAATTAGGTATCCAAATCCCTCTGTGAATCTGAAACTAAGTGAAGCAGTCAGCTCTCTTTAGATGACTAGCAAGTGCTCTATCAAACAGCCSTAGAACCAGTTTTAGGAACTACCGATATGGATTTATGAGCGTGGCTTGAAAGAGCATGCATATCTGCATTCCCCTCCGAAACACAAATGAGCCATGATTGAGTATAGCAAGCCGTTACCTTCTGGCAGACATCCATGTGCTTTTTGAGCCCAACAATAGTTTTTCGGGTTATAACGCTGCAGGTCGGACAGGCGACTTCTCCCTTCTCACTGATCTCACGCTGCCACTGGTCCTCAGGATTTGCTGGCAAGGGGAGAGGAGAGAGGTGTTACGCTCAGCAAGAGACAGCAACCTGCCCAGGGTGTTCGTCAGGAGAGCCCTTTTTTAAGCCTTGGTTTGCCAAGTTGAAAGCCACTTTAGCAGGAAAAGTTACTGAAATTCTCTCACAGTCATGGGTCAAGTCAAATCCAGACATACGAACCGCACAGACACTTGCAGCTCCACCTGCCACGCAATTCCTGCAGCTGCCTGAGCAAACTGGGTCACTGGGCCATTTTACATAGAGTTAACTAACTTGCTGGCATTTCATAAGGAAAATGAGGTTTGCTTTTCCAACCCCACTCCATACCCTGCCTATCGGGAGTTTAAACACTAGGATGCCCCTGGCCACCTCATCTTGCCCTGCCTAGAACAACTCCCCGCTGCCAAATGAAACAATGAGTGGGAGTGAAACAAAGGTGAACGTCTCGGTTCCATCCGGACTGTGTGCCTGGAAAGTTTTCCCTGGCTTTCTTTTTTCCCGGCAGAAGCACAGGCAGCTAACAGGTGTGCTAGCTTCCCACCATGTGTTTATTTGAATGGCTGTGACAAGCTTAAAAAACACCCGGAATAAAAGATAAGTGGGGCCAAAACCTGCTCCCAGGCCCGGAGTTCATGCAGTGTTCTCAGCAGAACACGCTAGGTTTCCAGCAAGGGAAGCCTGGCCTGAATACAACCTGCCAAGTCTGTTTATTTGGATGCTCTTGCACGGCTGTGAGATCAGAGAGCCATTTATTTGAATTTGAAACCTGTGCAAGGCATTGCAGCTGTGTTTATCTTGCACATCCTGCATTCCTCCTGCTGTCAGAGCTCCCCAGGGAAAGTCAGCAACCTGTGTTAGGATGCAGGCTGTGCCTTGGAGGCTCAGGGAAGACACAGTTTCACCTGAAGCCAGGCACTGGCACCATTCTTGGAGGTGACGGTAGAAAAATGCCATCAACCCAGGAGCTGGTCCAAACTGTGGTCACACTGCAGCCAGCAGGAACCAGGATTTGGCTATCAACTCCCAGTGCTTACAGCAAAGCATTCTGTCCCCGTGCAGGGTACCCACGGCAGGATGCCACTGCAGCCACGCCAATACGTTAGGGCCCGTGTCTGCTCCCACATCTGTGCTATACCTCGGACACAGGGGAACTGCCTGCTTTCAGCTCTTCCCTTGTGCTGCATTTAGCTCGTGCTTCTGCTCACAAACCTGGTAGAAAACTAACCTGGCAAAACAGCCTGCTGGGCCTGGAGGGGTGTGAGGACCACCAGTTGCAGAGCAAAGGAGGGGGACCACACAGGCTCGGAGCAGAGCACAGGAATGAGCTGGTAGAGCAGCTAAGATGTGCACAAAGCTGTTGCCGCTGCTCCGTCTCCACCAGCCTTACCTGCTGGTAAATGCGTGACCGTTTCCTTCTTGACACCAGCTCCTGGAGGTTTCTTTTTCAGGTCCTCCATGTTGGTGTTCCCCTCCAGCTTCTTGGCTCGATGGGCTTTTGCCTTGTCTTCTGCTTTGACAAGACCTGCACAGGGAGGGAATTTTAATTTAATGCTTGCTTTAATACCACCAGACCTGAATTTAGTAGGAAAAAAAATCTCTGACATGGGGACACTGAGTCAGCTGTAGGTCTGCCAAGACTGTACGTGTAGGATCAGGCCCTTAAGTACGATAGGCAATGTCATAACAGCTTGTGGGGTTTTGTAAACACAAGAGAATCATTCCCCCCCCGCCGGCAGTTCATGGACTAGGGAAACGCTAGGGCAAAGCAGGGGTAGGCTGCTTCTAGCAAGGGAGAACCCTCCCCTGCACGAGCGCGCGGGCAAAGCGTGTGCTTCCCATTCAGGCTGCTAAAGACATCGGCTGTCAGCCGCTGAAGCGCGGGCCCCGGCCAGCCCTCCTCTCTGCGCTGAGCGGAGCCAAGCGAGCAGGAGGAAGGCTCAGCACGTGCCGAGAGCATGATGGCAGCAGCGGCACTGCCCAGTCCCCCTCTGCTGCGCCGAATGCCTCAGGAGCTCCCAGGCTGACGTGAGAAATGGAAAATGGGACTTGCAAATGCTGCTTCGGGAAGCCTAGTTAACGGAGGACTGGGGCTCTGTCCCTGGGTCCGACCACCCCAGACCAACGTGCAGCGCAGCCTCGCGTCTGCGCTTCCCGAGGAAGGAGGCTGGCGAGGCGACGTCAGTGCCAGGGTCAGACCCACACTTGTCCCCTGCAAGGGTGCACGTGTCCCTGAAGGGCCGGGTTGCGATTCTTGCAGCCCCAGGGTCTCAATGGAAACAGCATCCCCTGCCTGGCTGCGGTACCCCCGCTGGGGGGGTGTTACAGGTGGCACGCTGCAACCGCGTGACGGAGGCAAACACTTGTCCCTTCTCACTCTCCATTCGAGGCAGTGAGTCGGGGGGACCAGTTTATTCATGAGGAATCCACAACAGATGTTTCGTTTCAGTCTATGGCAACACCTCTGTGAGGAAGTGAAGGGAAACGACCCCAGACTTCCCAGGAGCCAGAGAGGAGGAAATCGGAGGGACCACATCCAATCCGCTCGTTGGTAAGTGTGTTTAGTTCCTTCAAAGCCATTAGTGCCTCTCCCTCAGGACTCGTACTGGAAAGTGCTGCCTCCTCCAGTGCCTGGAAACCTTCTTCTAATTTCCCCGGTTGAATGAATTTCACAGCCAGTCCAAATCCCGTTGCTCTCGTGCCAGGGATCTTCCAGGTTTCCTCCCTCCCTCGTACCCACGCTGGGGTGTTTATGGAGCACAACTGCAGTCCCTCTCACTCTCCCTTCGTCAGGCTGAGCAAGCCAACTTCCAAGTCTCCTCTCGGAAAACACCCTGGCAACGCGTCTCTTCCCCCTCGAATTCATTTTCTTGAAAGCGACCAGTGCTGGAGATGCTGTTTGGGGGACGGATGTGTCTCTGAGTCTTTCTACACAGCACAAATCCTTCTTGACTCCACTGGAAATACTGCTACATCCCAGGCCTGTGTTCGCCTTTTGCATGGACCATTTGTGTCAGCAGCTCTTCAGTCTCGTGTCACAACTTGGACATAGCCAGGTCCTTTTCCCCTCTTCCCTCATTTCCCAGGACAGGCTCCCGAGGCAGAGCGGACAGGGCTGTTAGCAGTGCCGGCAGTGCTACCACCTTCCTTCCCTTTCCGACGCTCCCCCAGCATCACGTCCCCCAGGGCATGCACAGGTGGCCCCCACGTGCCACCACCACGGGGAAGGGGCGTCCCTGATACGCCCCAGGGAGAAGCTACAACCCTACAGCTGGCCAGGGTCGCCCCCGGATTACCTTTCAGTCCAAACGTCCCCGAGATGGACGGCTGCTCCCCCGTAAATTTCTTAGGAGTTTTCTGTTTCCTTCCTGACTCAAGAGAGAGAAACAGAGAGAGAGATTTGGTCAAATAACCGTGCTGCCAGGTGGACTGCAGCAGTCCCAAGGCAAGGGGTGTGCGCAGGCTCACGTCAGGAGTGGGCAGAAGGGATCCACCCCACAGAGGCCTTTTCCACCGTGAAATAAAGGGGCTATTGAAGCAGCTACCCCACCAAACAGTAACAGGACACTGCTTCCCACCCCCACAGCCGAGGAGAGATGGTGGTATCCAAGGAAGGCCAATTTAACAACTGGAAATTGTGGCTCTACGTAGTGCCAAACGCCTAATGGTTTCCATACCCTGCACAGCTTCAGCAGCTATGGTATCCGTGCTGGTTCACTTTGGAGCCACAAGCAGTGTGAAATTGCGCTGTGGTAGGAACAACCGCGGCCCGGCACGTCACTGCCTGCCAGCCACGCAGCAGTAATCGATGGAGTGAGCCTCCTTACCCTGTCCCAGTACCTAGGGAAAACGTGTCTGCTAGAACCACCCTGGTTTAAACTGCCACAGTCAGTTAGGACAGATGAACCGACAGATGGTAGCTTGCTATGCTGTGGGTAATTCAATCCATTTCCAAACGTACGGGTCCCAYAGATATACCTCTACCACAGCTGCAAACTGTTTTTAACTCGCTGCGGAAAGAAACTAGTAGAGGCAAAATTACCAGGACGCTCAAGAAAAGGATCGGATACACTCAGAGAGCACAGGGTTTGCAGGGTCACCGAGGCTTGTTACCTGGGTAGCCGTGCAAGCCATGGCAGGGTGCAGTCCCTAGCACGGGAAGCCCCGTGCCGACCGCCAGAGGCCAGGAGGCTTTGCCAGGAGAAGGAGCACCGTGCCGCCCTGTTCCTACCCTGCTCCTACCCTGCTCCTCAGGCACCCACGACAGGCCCTCCCTGGATCCCGTTTGCCCTCRCATCTGAGACCCGAGTGCTCATGGAGAGAAACTCGCAGCAGCATTTCCTGGAGCAGAGTCCCTGCCCTTCCTACGGGACACCCTCTCCGGGCTCTAATCTTACTGTGCTTCATCCTCTCGGGGTCCTCCTCCTGCAGCGAGGCCTGGCTGCCCCCCTGCTGCCCGGCATCCTTGCAGCTCGAAGACTTCGCCGTGGGCGTCGCGGCTGCAATTGCCTCTGCTGCTGCGATCTGAAACTCCTTGCTCTCCCGGTTCTCCACCAGGCACTCGCCATTCTCAGCGTGGTCCTGGGCCACGGCTTTTTCCGTCTTTGCCTGTTTGGGATGGATGGTGGGGCAAGCTGAACTCTCAGCAGCTCTAGGGCAAAGCACAGAGGGCTTGTTTAAAGAGGGGTTGAGAGATAAACATCGCTGACACCTCTCCCCCCTCCCCAGCCCATGGGAATGGAAGTGGGAAGGTTCCCCTTCTCCCTGCTCTCAGCCATCCCCACCCCACTGCCCAGCAGCCCAGCCACCACCTGGTACCTTTTCTTGCCACTGCTCTTCCCAATGGACTTCTGCACTTTGTTTTCTGCTTTGCTGGTTGGCACTGGCCGGTCCAAGTGATTCCAGAGGCGATGCTTTTCTAGCTGGGTTTTGGAGGTGAAGGCAGCTTCACAGTATGAGCATGAGTACGTCAGCTTCTCCGAGATTGCACCCTGTGCAGGACGGGAAGAGACAGATGGTCGCTGACATTAGACTGCAAAAAGACGAGGCTTTTCCTGACAGAGGCATGCACTGCAATGAGGCCAGGAATCTCACAAGTGCTTTGTGGCCGGTGGACAGGAGGAGACGGTTGCTGCTCCCAAAGGGGCAGCAACAAGCTACTAAGAGAGCTGGATCAAAGGTCTGGCTCAAACTCTGACCCTGAGTTGGTTGGTTGAGGGATAAATTGAAAATGCCTTTAACAGCAGTGCATGCTACAGGTGTGCAAATAGGACACTGCATAAATACCCTTCTCCCCATTGGAACGGAGCTACCGATGGCCCGGGTCACCTCTGAGCTAGGCCTGACACGGTGTCGAAGGGACCCTGGCCCTCTCGCACACACCTCACAAACAGCCTCCGGTCCATTTGTGCCCTCCTGGCTTTTCTCCCCTTTTTTATCTCACGTTTCTTCTGAGGTTGAAGGCCCAAGAGGGGTGGCTTTACCCTGAGGATGGTAATGCAAGAAAGGACGCAGAGCCCTCAGGTCTGCTTACCCCCTGGCAGCGCTGATAGTGGTACTTCAAGCCATAAATGCTGGGGAACTCCAGCCAGCAGCCCGAATTGGGGCATTTCACCCTGGAGTGGGCTTTGAACTCGTCCTTCCACTGGTTCATCAGGGGGAGCTGGGAACAGGAGACAGGAGAGACGTAGCTGAGTGAGGAGCATCGCCTGCCCAGGTGAGCAGGCAGACGCATCTCGAGAGGGCTGGGGGCACGGATCGGACCTTCGCGCTGCTCCTGTCCCCCTCCCCAGCCCCTTCCCACCGCACCGCCGCAGAGCAGACCGCAGGGCTGCGTTTCAGCACGCTCGGGCTCCTGCCAGCGAATGGGACCGTAATGGAGTTGTACGATGCAGGCTCGACAGGCTAGCGGTTCCTCCTGAAAATTTACTTTGCCATGCCTCCCAGAGCATAAAGCACACTCTCGCCCAGGCCGGGGAATAAATCAGGCCACAAGTCACCTGGGTGATTTAACCACCCCACATTTCATCTAGTCAGTAAATCACCCATGGCCACACTCTCATGACAAACCGCTCTGTGTGTTGTCCACGCTCCCATGCTGAAATTAAACTGCACAATTCCGCAGGGAATAAATCACCCCTTCCCTGGTGCTCCCTGATCATTAAACCAAACCCAACGCGGCTGCGAGAGAATAAAGCTCAGCTGGGAACGGCCCCAGGAAGGGCAGGCTGGGGCAGGRGGTGCCGTTCCACACCGTGGTTTTCCAAGGTGCTCAGTGATGCTGGGGGCCTGCAGGGAGGAGGTTCAGGGGCCCAGATCTTGCAGAGCCCCAGACTATGTCGTTCTGAAGATTAAACCATCTGATGGGCAGGTTTAACTCCAGAGGGGAGCTGGCTGGAGCAGCCAGTGCAGCAAGCCACGAAGGACAAGTCAGAGGGAGAGAGATGGGGCCGCATCTGGGCTGAGACAACACRGGGGCTTACGGGAATGTCCTTCAGCGCCTGGTTCTCGGCCTTGGGTCGTCCTTTCTTCCTGCCTTCTGCTTTGTCGCTGGTTGCATTTCCTGCAAACAGACGCAGCGCACATGACCCTCCGGCCGACCGGCCACCCCGGCGGGCGCCAATCCGCCGCAGCTCGGCTCTCCCCTGCCCATCCCCGCCGCCAGCTGCCCGGCCAGCCCTACCTCGTCTCCTGGCTGCCATAGGACTGATGTGCTGCAGTCCTGGCGGTGATGGAGATTTCCCTTTGGAAAGCAATTACAGCTTCCCTGGGAATTCAGGGCACAGCCCGTGCACCCACAGACACCCATACGGGAGAGGGCTGCACACAGCCCTGCTGCTTCTGGCCACCGGAGAGCCTGGCCGGTGCCTGTCTCCCTCCAGCCATCTCTCCTTCCATTTACGGAAGCAAAGCACGGAGCAATTCCAGCATGGCTGGGGCTTGCTTTGCAAAACCGGCCTGTAAGTCCTTCCGCTTGGTTTGGAAGACACCCTTCAACAACTGTACTACTTAGCAAAAGAAATTTGGGCCTGGATGGGCACACCGGGACGGGGCTGGCTGTGGGGCCGTGACGGGGGCCAGGCTCAGGCGGCAGGGAGGCCACGGGGACCGTGCGCGCTGTCTCCGCAAGGGGTTCGCAGCTCTCCGTGAGCTCGGAGTGGACCCTCGCAGCACCCTGACYGCAACGCGGGGCATCGGCTGTGCAGGGCAGCAACGTGGCCAGCTCAGCCAGACGTTGCAATGTTGTCACCACTTCTGAACAGCCAGGCCCGCTCTGAAGCCTCCGGAGTCGGATGCTGGGGCACTCCGGATACAACCGTCATCTGTTCAACTGTGCTGAGCCCCAGACCGGACACTTTGGTTCACAACGGTAGTGAACTCCCTGGTTTCACCTATTTCACATCTAAAGTGGTTTGAGTGAAGCAGTGCAAACACCACAACAATTTTACTACGGTTTGTATGCGAGGACTGAGGGCAGTTTATCAAACTAATCCACTTTGACTTCCCGTTTTCAACCATCGGGGTGATTTTCAGGTATCCCAAAAAGATGTGCTCAGCTTTGTCGGACATCCGCCTCTTGCTCTTCGGGCTCTTGCAGCTGCATTTGCAAGCTTCAGTCAACGAAGGGGAGACTGAAGATGTGGCCGAGGAGGCGCGTGGCTGGCTGTCGGTTTGGAGACCGTGGCTCAGGACCCCAAGCAGGAGCAGGCAGAGCTGCAGCGAGCGATGCCCCGAGGGGTCTGGCTGCGCTCGCTCTTCTGCGCAGCTCCCCGGCACCGAGGGTGCTCTGCACCGCTCAGGGTCCTTTGCTGCGCTCTGGTTTTCAAGCTTGACAATTGCTAACAGAAACAGCCAAAATCAGGGCAATTTTGGAAAATACAGGTCACGACAGAGCTGAAACGACGGGAATAGCAGGAAATAGCAATGGCCATTTTCTGCAACAGATTTCAACCTGGGTTTGTAGCTTGGCTGYGCTAAAGCCAACACCGCGGACAAGAGAAGGGCGCAGGTACCCGAGCCCCGTTTTTAAACCCKTGTCTGCTGTGGGGCCCGTGCAAATCTGCCTGCACGCTCACTTGTGGGCACAGCTCAAAAGAGGGGGGAAGCAAAGGCAACAGCAGAGAGGCACGACAGCTCCTTGGTCAAAACCACGTGATCAAAGCAGGTCAAGCTCCGCACGGGTGGATGCGAGCAGCCAGCGTGCAAAAAGTGAACGTGCCTCCAAGTGAAACCAGCCTGCTGTGGAGGAGTCGCTGCAAAGCTCTCTCAAACGTATTTTGAGGGCCAACCTGTAACTTTAAGTGATGTGGGGAGGCAGCGTAACCCAAAGCCAAGCCGGACAGATGTGAACAGCCTATGGGAAATACTGTGCACGGAAGACTCAAACTGAGATCTGGGAGGGTTTAATGAAGAGGCCTGGGAATAAAAGCCATTTGCTACAAAAACAGAAACAGAAAGAAACCAAAAACCTCCCTGCAAAGGAAACCCTAAAACAGCTAGCAGAGGATAATTTAGGTAAAAAACCCAAACTAACTCAGCCTATAAAAGAGCCTTCCCTGGTGAAAAGCAGATAAAAAGAACAGGCCAGCAGCACCGCCTGCAACCTCTCCAGCTCCTGAGAAACCAGAGCTCAGCTCCGAGGCTGCTGCTGGCCGTATTCAGAAGCCAAGCCAGCATTTTTGGAACAAGAGTTAGAGGTTAAACGGAAAGCCAACAGGTTACCTACAAAAGCACTGCCAAAAACACTCTCTCTCTCCTTTTTCATGCCTTCTGCCCCACCAGCCAGTGGAAAAATAGCAAACAAGACAATTTAATTTCCAGTCCCCTGAAGTTGTGCCAGCTGGTTTGCTCTGCTTTGATATCCATAAAAGCATCATTTGATGATGTTGCATCCTTTGGGAATCCCACTCGCCCAGAAGGCCTCGTCGGCAAGACGTGACTGTTCACGTACAACACAGCAGTGACCTTTATGGAATATAAATTAAGCCCTTAAAAAGCCATTTACCTTCCCCCCTGCAAGGCAACCTCATTGCTCTAGCGGGGCCCCAGAGCTACAATAAACCCGAAGGACGACCACAGCAACCCCGAGCCAGCTGGCGTGTCAACAGGTACCTGCGGCTGTTAGATGAGGCTTGTTCACAACCACGTATTTAATGCTGCTTAGTCCCTCTCCAGCCTTACGCACCGCCTCCCACAGTTGTCACAAAAATGCCCCGTTTGGTTTGGACTCTCCCTTGCTTTGCTCTGCCCCAAAACGTAAGGGATGGCTTGTGGCCCTAAAGAGAGGGGAGAGGAGGATTTTGCAAGCTTGCGCCTGGCCCGTGCTAGCTCTGGAGCAATCTTTGCAGGGCTCCTCTCAACCCCTCGCAGAGCTTCTGCAGAGGGCTTCTGTTCATCACAGGCTCCCTTTGCATTTTATATTTTCCCTGCTGTTAAATTCAGGCTCACTCAGACCACACATTCAGGCTTTTCCTCCATGCTTGTGGAAGTGAGGGCCTCACCCTCCACTCGAGATGGGAGCTAGGAGTCTTGCACATCATGGGACTCCGCGAGCTGGGAGTTCACGAAAAACACCAGATAATACAGCATTTGCAGAAGAATCACAAAGGCTCACAACACCGCAGTTACCTGTCACTCCTCCTCCTCTTTTCAGCTTTGTCTCCTAAATGCTTCAAAATACTCCAAGTTCAAAATATCCCAAAGCAGCCAGAACAGCGTGTCACCATTCCCCCAAGCCACTCTCTCCAGAATGAATCCAGCACGTCCAGGGACGCAGCATGTTCGGATGCTCCGGTGACAGCTCCGCTCTCCCTCTGCTTTTCACAGCTTGCAAAAGTTTCAAAACTTTTGGGGACATTTCATGCAGAGAAGCACATGAGACTTCCCAGTYGAGACACCCCTCGTGTCCTCATTCAACTGCCAGGTCGGGACAGCGAGGACTGGAATGGGAGAGCCCCGGGGAGCATAAAATGCTCCCTCTTCTCCCAACATCTGCACTGGCAGCTCCTTGCACTGCCACCTGCCAGCCCGGAGCCCGCTGCCGCGAGGCCAGCTGCRGTGACCGTGGTGGGTACGTGCTGTGCTGGCACGCAGCGCGCCCCGCAGCGCGCTCAGTGCGAAACCCAGACCTTTTATAGGCATCTGCAGCAGAGGCGCAAACCTGGCTGCGCTTAGTTTTACGGCTGGCCTCGTGGCCGTGTGTCCCTGCAGCCGGTTCCCGCAGTCGTGCATTGAGTCAGCAAGATGGAAATGGCAGGTCCTCTAAAAGCAGCGACTGGGGACAGCTTTCCCGTATACTCACGGCTTCTCCGGACCAAGACCAAAAGCACACAGCAGAAAGCGTGCTCCCTGCGCCAACCAGGCTGCTGCATCCGAGAGAGGGGCCAGCAAAGCCACGGCGAGGGAGGCCCCTTTCTCCCCGGTGCGCGTTAAGCCTAATCTCCCCCGACAAAGGGAACGCTGTTAAAAGTTTTCACCCCCAGCGCTTTCCCAGTAGGAGCAATGAAACTTCTTCCCTCCAGCACGTCTACCTAAATCAGAAGGAAGGGCTGAAAAAGGGAGGGCTTTTCCACCTTTAAAGTTGTTGATAGGATGTGGCACAGGAGAAAAAGACCCCCAAAACACAGGTATATTTATACTGCAGGCAGATGTAGTTCATTCTCTGTAGCAATCACTGCTCTGGTAGCAATTACAGCTGCAACTGCCTCGAGGGAAGAGCAACATTTGGGAAACATTTAGGGCAAGGTTTCCCCAGGAGGCCAGGGATTTTGGATGTCCAGTGTGAGATACATCGCTGGGGTCTGTTTTTCAGAGGAGCYGGGCTCCCACCTTGTGCAAGCGCTGGGCCGCGGCAGCGATCGGAGGCTACGCCGAGCAGCCGAYGGGGCCCGGGCCGCACCATGGCCTACGTCCTGCCGACCTCAACCTCTGCGCGCCCCGATGCCCGGCTGCCTGGGCAAGGTGAGAGGTGAAGAGGCATCAGCCAAACCTCGGGTCCAGAGCTGCCCAAATACAGCAAAACCGCGTCCAGACCAGCAGCTCTGCCCCACGGTGTCCAGAGCTGCCCCAGCCTCGTTAGCTCGGGTGAAGGCAGCTGGAGCGTTTCTGTGCTCGCAGTGTAGGTCTGCCCGGCACAAGCAGACAAGAGAAAAATCTCCTTGGGCCCAGAAATTCCTGGATAGAGAAATCAGCTATCCATCAGTGACAACCCTTCGCAAGCTGGTCCCCGGGGCTTGTACGCTCACAAGCCGACATCCTGGGGGACGCGACACGGGAGACAGCAGATGGTCTAAACTCGTTTAAGCCTTTCCATCCTTTCATGTAACACTTAGCTACCAACGTGATAAATAGACRGCGAGACACCCATCTCGTTAGACAGATGCACACCCCTCTAAAGAGGGAGATCATCTCTCTCCCTCCCCTCCCGGCACTCCCCGTTTCCTGGGAGCAGCTCCCTACAGGTCCAGGGGCCCAGGGCTTTCGTGGCCCAGCACAGCCAACGCCGGTCGTTCGAAACCCCAGAGCTGAGGCTGCACCGAGCCGCTCAGGCGCACCGGGAGACCCGATGCATTTGCACCTTGTCCCCTCCACCCCCTTCACCTCCGCGGAAAGAAAACCCCGTTCCTTACCAAGCTTGGGAAGCTCTGCCGGCGGATTTATCCTGGCGTCTGTCCTGCTTTCTTTGCTCRCGGTGGGTTTGTTCGAGCCTGCAGTTTTCCTTCCACCTTTACAGGCATAGGAATCCGCCATCTCTGAAACAAGCAGGGGACGTGTTAAAACTCACGCACAGCCCCACGGAGCTGGGAAAAAAAATATGCTGAAAGCAAGGAGAGCTGCTGGGGAGGGAGGGAGGGGACTYAGAAAACTACCGGACAGCAATAAGTGTTGCCACAAAGAGAAGAAACGGGATGTGTTTCTAAATGTTTGTTATATGGCTGAGCAACGCCACAGACATGGTTGAAAAGCTGCTTTCATTACAGGCTGGTTTTCTCTCCACGTATAACAGCAAAGACTTTATTAAAAATTATGGGCTGGCTTCATCCAAAGAAGTAACGAATAAATGGCTTTTCCCCTTCGTTTATTTCTACACTTTCATTTAAAACACCAAAAGAAAAAAGAATAGTGAGTTTTAATGAGCAGATGTAGTGATAAATTTCCAATTTTCCTTATTAATGGGAAACTGTTATAAACTGAGAATTGTTAATGTTATCTAAATTTTCCATATTAATAATTCAATTTGGTTTCTCTATAAATAATGAACATCAGAAATTATCGCAAAAGGCCCAGTCTTGCTCCCAGCGGAAGCAGGCAGTAGGACAACCCCTCAACTTCAACGGTGCCAGGAATGAGCCCACGGCACGGCTGGATCTTGCCTGAGTTTATTCCAAATATCTTCAGATGCACGCCAAGCCCAAACCCCGTCACGCTCAAATTAGCGGAGGAGCGACAATCAGCTAGAATGAGTCACCTGAACGTGCTGGCATTGACTTCTCCCCGTTTGGCTACAACGCAGCAGGAGCGAGGGATGCCCGGCCACCTCGCAGAAGACACTCACGCCTTTCTGTTTTGGAAATGCCTCTAAAAATGCAGACGAAACTTCCTGGAGTGCTGAGCAACCGGTGATTTTGGGGGAGCACGTGGCAGGTTCAGCACGGGAGAGGCAAGCTGTGTCCAGACAACTGGGAGCACTGCCAGGACCAAGCAGACGGACCCAAATCCTCTGCGGCTCCTGCCTTGGCCCGGCTTCTGCTGGAAAGGCCGGTCACACCAAGGGAGCCAAATCCTGCCCTATGTCTACAGCTCAGCTGAAATCTAGGGGGCAGAACGAAGGATGACTCTGGACCATCTGTTTATACCGACATTCATTGTGTTCTCTAATGCACAAACCAGCTCCTCACTGGGATCTAGAAGATGGTGCCAAATCAGTCTCCTGGGGAAACTGAGGCACGGAGCCTTCCCTCTTCCTCACGGTCTGCAGTGAAGCAGGCGGGGTGGCATGCACGGGGGAGCTCTGTGGTCATGCAACAGGCTGCTCAGCCCCAGTAGATGACGGTCCCCATCCCATCGGGACCAAAGGCAGCAGGGTGGTCAGAGCACCTCCAAGGGAAGGGTGTCACCTTCCCTTCTCTCCCGGCTCCTAGACCCTACAGAAATTGAGAGTCCAGGAAGAGGTGCAAGAATTGAGACTACGAGGTGATCTTGCAGGAGGACAGCACTGTTCCAGCCCGACACGCGGCCTTGCTGCGCGTGACATGGTCTTTGCTGACCGAGAGCCAGATGACGGACCACCATCAAGGCAAGACAGGCGGGCATTCACGGACACCGAGGTTTCGCTCTCCCGGCCCAGCAGCAGAGCCTGTCCCTGCAGCGTTTCATTCAGTTGCCTCCTTATCGCGTGGGTCCTTCTTTGCGCAGCTCTGCCCTGAGCCGACCACCTGTTCGGACTTCTGGGGTGCAGCGGCAGCRGCGAGGCCTGATCGTTCCGCTGCGGCCTGCAGTAATTCTCCAGAAACGCAACCAGGCTGCCCGCAAGCCTGTACTGCTCGAAGCTGCGGTGTTACGTGCTCAAACGCCCCGACGAGCCGCAAGCAGCCGCGAGCCAATCCCGTCGCAGACGCGCGACTTTCCCTCTCGCTCCTGTCTTGCACGGAAAGCGAGCTCCCTTCACACCCCGGGGTCTGCCAGCCACCGCTGCGGTTCCTCCCCTCCAGACAGCGCAAGCTAAGACACCTCTGATTACAGGGGCTGTCGGGAGACACCACGTTCCCCTTGACTGAAAAGCAGCAAGGCCCCAGGGACTGCGCCCCGGGCACCAGGGAGAAAGGAGTCCTCCAAACCTCCGCAAGAGCTTCGCACTCTGGGAGGGAAGCCTTGCTGACCACCGTGGCCACTTTTGGCCCGGAGGCCTGGGAYGGGACACGGGGAGGAAACAACGCTGGTGCTGAGCCAGGCGCCCGGCAGCACGGCTAAGGGAAGCGCCAATCGGTGCTTTCTTCCCCTTTGCTTAGCACTTCTCTCCCCCACACACACATCCTAAAAAACACAGATTTGACTCTTCGCCCCCAAAGCCTCCCACAAAATCGCATGTTTGCATCGTTTAACTCAACCGAAGGGGAAGAGGCGTCGCCCCGCAGCATCCAGCAGCCAACGTGCTGCTCGGCAGCCTCAACCCAGCCAGCCGAGCAGCCAAAGCGACAGCCCTCGCGCGCCAAGCGCGTGCTCAGGAGAACGCTACGCATCGCAACCAGAGCGATTTCAGCGGTCTGAGGAGCGTGGCGGCATCCCTGCCTGGAGCGCGTGGTAAACGGGTCTTCCTTCAACCCACCGCGCAGAGGCCCCGGAAGGGTCGAGCCTGCCACGGTAGCACACTTGCACGGCCTYGCGAGGCAAGTCAAGAGCCCAAGCACGGGAGGCAGCAAGACCCTGATGCTGCCGCCCATGTCCTCACCATGCGGGACACGAGGGCGTCCTTGTGACGGGCCTTGCTGCGTGGGAAAGGGCACTGCCTGTCGCGTGCAAACCAGACGCTCTGAGAAGCTCTGGCAAAACCCTCCAGCACGTGTTCAGCTGGTGACAAATATTTGGTTGTTTGCACGGACACAAAGGTTAATCGGATCAAATGAGAAATTTCAGTCTTGGCAACAGGTTCTCTGGCATTTGGTGCTGAACACAGGAATCATTATCCAGCTAATGTGGGCTCCTTCGGCAGGAGATTGGTGCATTAGCTACAGCTTGTCTGCTGGCAGCGTCGGGAAGGCCCAGTGACCCAGGGACCCCGGGACGCCAGGCACTGCACAAACCATGCAACAACCTTTTGGTCTGAACAAACAAGCCTGGCCGCGGGGGTGAGAGGAGGAGCGGGACCGTCTCCACAACTGAGGCAACTGCACGTGGCTGGAGAGACCAGAGGCCTGGACAGCCTTTTTACGGCTGGTCGTCTTCCCATCTGAGCAAGAGAAGACACCCCAGCTCCTAACCCCATCCGCTGGTGCATTCCCAGGGACGACTGCTGGTCTCCAGAGCAAGCAGAGAGGTGGTTCCTGCGGTGCATTCCCAAATCTCAGCCCCAGCTCATCTGCACGGCCACAGAGGTCCGCTGCACTGTCCCTGCTCCTCCAGGGGACGGACATACCAGTCCCCCTCCTTCCTCTGCTATCTCCTAACCCCTCTGCTCCCTCCGAGCTCTCCTCACAGTTAAGTCACTTGCAGGAAGAAAACAAAAAAAAAAGAAAAAAAAAGACTGAAGAAACAAAGCTAACTGAAAGCTGAAGACGACAACATCTCTGCCTGTTTTACAACCGGGTGAAAACCAATGGGAAGTTCACACAGCTGACGTCGATCAAAGCTGGGCTAGTGCCTAAACCCAGCAGCTCTGCAATTTAAATCGTTTGGCTACGCACACGCTTCCAGAGAGAGGGAGAGACGGGGAAGGGAGCACCAGGATAAAGATCTCACAGGAGCCCCGGCGTGCCCAGAGGCACAGACAGTCACCCGCGAGCGGCAGAGCTGCGGACGGGGCGCACACCCTCAAGAGCGCCGCGCTCCTGCCTATCTAGACAGGGCTGTAATTAGACACACTACAGAGCATAAAACGTCTGCATTTGCCACATAAACACTGTACGTATTTGAGCAGTTTTAAGGAAAATCACATTAATTACAAGCCAGGCAAATGCTGCCTTTAAAGTTGGTGCCCGGGAGCCTGGTTGCACTTGGGCTCCCAGCGCCAGCTGCCCGGGAAGATGCCGGGGATGCCGGAGGGAGCRAGCCGCGTGATGGTGCAGGAGCAGGGACAGGCCGGGCTGCGCACGGATTTGCTTATTTACTTTCTTTACTTAACACCCAAGGGCAGTGTAAACTAAACCACAGGAGCCAGGGCAGGAGCCAAGCATCGCCACCCCGAACACTCCCTTCCAAAAACTACATTCGCGTTCAGCATCTTCAGCTCAGCCCTATTCTCACAGCTAATAACTTCTTCCTCCCCTTCACACATCTGTCYCCTCGCAGAGATCCTTTCTGGCCAGCTTAGAATGGTTTGAACTTCTTTTGTTTTCCACACCAAATACTTCTTTGATTTTTTTTCCCCTCTTATTTTTGGCTAAATGAAAAATAAAAGCAAATAAACCATTTAGCAAGAGCCAAACTCCACTCCCTTACCACCGATACAACCCCAGGGATCCTGGAGGAATTGCCCCGGAGCCAAAGAGCAGAAATCAGCCCATTGTTTTTTGTAATGTCCAAACTTCTCACTTGTTTTTGCCTAACGCATGCTGAAACCAGACAACAGATTACATCCCGCGCCTTTCCGCGCTTTCATTAAATTTTCTTTAAAACCCTTTTGCAACTTATGGGGCGGGGGGGAGAAAAAGATATCGGCAGGTCCTTACTGTGCATGGTGCGAGGACACCTTATGCTCGTGCCATCGGAGCAGGGCGGCAGGCAGGGGATGGAGCAGCCGGGGACGCGGCGGGAGCGCACGAACCGCCGCGGGGGCTCACGGATTAACGTTCCGGCTYGGCTCGAGGCACCTGGGGCAGAAGTGAGAGGTAGCATTTTTAAAGCATCCCATTCCCGCTCCAGAAAAAAAGCAGCAGGCCAACACAAGAGGCAGCCAGGGATGAGCGGCGGCCCGCACCGGCRCAGCTAATGTCACACTCGCTTTGCTTTCCCAGACAGGCTATTTTCTATTACAAACCACTCCAACAGCAGTGTCGAGCTCTGCTGGCCGGGCGCAGCCGCGAGCGCACGGATCGGCACTTCGAGCAACGGCTGGGGAAACCGCAGTGACTGCCTGGAGATTTGGGTCAGTCTGACACAGACTGAAAAAGGGGAAATAACTCCATGCACAAACGCACGTCCATTACCTTGGATAAAGTCAAGGGGAGGGCGCGCACGGCTGTACCCGAACGCTGCCTGTTTTAGCTCGGCTGGCAGGCTGGCTCCCATCTGCCAGGGACTGCTGGGATCCCCCCATTCCCAGTAAGCCCTGTGGCTATGGAGGGGGAAAAATTGCCTGGCAGGTTTTAGGCACARAGTTCTCCAGCTGAAACTCCTACAYGGGTCCCATTGCTAAGGGTGCGCCTCGTGCAAGCGGCCCCCATCACCAGTCGATACGCTCCACTTATCGTTAATAATTTAGCAACGGCTCCAAACGGCCCGTGGTGAYGCTCAGGGCTGGGTAATGCCAAAAYGGGAAGCGACCGGCACATCCCTGCCCTGCGCAGCGCAGGAGCTAGCGGCGCGCCGAGGCCGGCGGCGGGGGATGACACGAGGACACCRCGGCCGACGGAAACCAACGGAGCTCCCCGATTTCAGCTGCTCTCCCGGCACCCGAGGATCTGCTTTCTCTCAGTGTCGATTACCCCTTCCGCTAGCTCGAGACAGAAACTGCAGCGGCAGCACGAGGAGTCTAAGGTTATGCACTGAGAGACACTTCCTAAGAGCAAAGGCAAGGAGCAAAATCCGAGCAAAAATCAGGGGCTGCTAGTTCCCACGTTTAACATCCCCCTGCAAAGGTGCTTCTCAAGGAAATAATTCTCATCAAGTACAAACAGCATAAAGCCGCTGTCTTTCAGCCAAGTGACTATTTCTGGGCGTGGGTGAAGCTTTTGATGGTTTAAAGTTTCTGTTTGAAACACGTTAGCAAGTCCCTCCCCCTCGCCCATCCTAAGGCACAAAAGCAAACGGGAAAAGCACACACACGCGCACAAGAAAAACCCCAGCAGACAATGAGCAGCAGCAACTTCATCCGATCCCCGCTGCCGCCYGGCCTCCTCGGAGCCTGCCCCCTCCAGCAGTGACGTTCCGGCTAGGCCAGCGCCCCTCGCGCGCCGGACCAGCACAGAGATGTCCCCGACCTGGCCTGCCCCGTCCGCGGCAGGTCTCGCCTCTGCCGCAAGGTCGTGGCAGCGGGTGCCCACCACAGTGACCACGATGTCCCTGTGTCCCCTCGCCCAGGGGTGTCCCTAGCGCGAGGGGATGCGGCGTTTGGTGCAGCTGTCCCTTCCCTGGGCCTGCTGGGGCCACCCCATCTGCCTGTCACCTCCCTAGCCTGGACATCCCATCCGCCTGTCACCTCCCTGGCCTGGACATCCCATCCGCCTGTCACCTCCCTGGCCTGGCCATCCTGTCCGACCATCACCTCCCTGGTCATCCCATCTGCTTGTCACCTCCCTAGCCTGGCCATCCTGTCTGCCTCTCACCTCCCTGGTCATCCCATCTGCTTGTCACCTCCCTGGCCTGGCCATCCCGTCCGCCTGTCACTTCCCTGGCCTGGCCATCCTGTCCGACCATCACCTCCCTGGTCATCCTGTCCACCTGTCACCTTCCTGGCMTGGCTGTCCTGTCCTGTCTGACCATCACCTTCCTGGCCTGGCCATCCTGTCCATCACCTCCCTGGACATCCTTTCTGCCTGTCACCTCCCTGGTCATCCCTGTCCACCTGTCACCTCCCTGGCCTGGCTGTCCCATCCGACCATCACTTCCCTGGTCATCCCGTCCGACCATCACCTCCCTGGTCATCCYGTCTGCCTGTCACCTCCCTGGCCTGGCCATCCCGTCTGACCATCACCTCCCTGGTCATCCTGTCCGACCATCACCTCCCTGGCCTGGCTGTCCTGTCCTGTCACTTCTCTGGCTCTCCCATCCACCTGTCACCTCCCTGGCCTGGCTATCTTGTCTGTCACCTCCCAGGCAGGCCCCCGCTTCTCCTGCCACTTCCCAGGCCAGGCCACCAGCCTGTCACCTCTCCGGCCCCCTCCTCGGCCAGGGAGCCGCACGGCGCGTCCCCTCCCGTCCCCTCCCC
>NW_020447195.1:10552394-10572321 GCF_003343035.1 Apteryx rowi | reverse complement strand
GCGGGGCCGCGGCGGCGCGGGGGCAGCGCAGCACGGCCGGCCCGGCCCGTGTCCCGGCCTGTCCTGTCCCATCCCATTGCATCTTATCCCATCCCGTCCTGTCCCGTCTCATTCCCTTCCATCCCATCCCATCCCGTCCTGTCGCATCTCATCCCATCACATCACATCCCATCCTGTCCCATCCCATTCCATCTCATCCCATCCTGTCCCATCCCATCCCATCACATCTCGTCCCATTGCATCCCTTCCCATCACATCCCATCTTGTCCCATCCCATTCTGTCTCATCCCATCGCATCCTGTCCCATCGCATCCCAGCCCATCTCATCCCGTCTCATCTTGTCCCATCCTGTCCCCTCCCATCCCATTCTGTCCCAGTCCATCCCATCCCATCCTGCGTGGCCACGGGGCAGCGTCGGAGTGGCGAGGCCCCGGAGAGCCCCGAGCCCCATGATCCCGGGCGGGCGGCTTTCCGCGCTGTCGCCCCGGGATCGCAGCCTGGCTCTGGCCCACGCAGGTCGGGGAGCGCAGGGGACGGTGTGGCAGGGCAGGGCTGTGCGCCCGGGCGTTTCGGGCGCCCCCTGCTCCCCCAGGCCCCTGCTGCCGGAGGACGGAATTTCCTTTGGAAATGCCTGCGAGGCCGAGGTGCCGCACCGGCCGGGGTCCGGCCGCGGGGCCCTGTTGCCCTGCGTGAGAAACACCGGGCTTTGCGCCGTGTGGGGGCTCGTGCAGCAACGCGCCCCCGTTGCGATTGCCTGGAAACTCCCAGCGTGGGAGCACAAATCCCGTTTTTCCCTCCGGAGGAAGCAGCGAGGTGCAGAGGACGACGGCAGGGACCGAACCCTGCAAAAGCGAGAGCCTGCACCCACGGGCAGCGGCGCCGGCAGCCAAACCCAGGCGTTCCCAGCGTTAATACCGACCTCCCGCAGCCCCCGGACCCACAAGCGATGGGGTGGGATCCTCCCTTAGCCCCTTCTCCCGCAAGCAGGGGAAACTCCGGAGTTTTGCAACGCGGGAGCTAAGCTGTCACCCTGCCCCAAGCCACCTTGCACCCTCGCGGCATCAGGACACCTCCGGAACGGAATGGGAAGCACGGATAACTCCCTGCATTTCCGGGGGCCTGGGCACGGCAAGGCTCTCGGCTTTATTCGCATCTCATTCCCCTGTTCCCCAAGTCCGTGGGACGGGCCGGCCTCCGCTTCCAGGCTGAGAGGCCGGAGAAAAGTGCCGTCTGCTAGGGAAAACCCGACGGCAGCTTCCCCCGGGCAAAGGCTCAGCCCTGCCGGCTCCCAGGCCCTGCTGCCGGGGGCTGCCGCTGTTGTGTAATCCAAGCAGGAAAAAAGAAAAAAAATACCAGGTGGGAGTTTCCCCCCGGTTTCCCTCTTGGTCTCCGTTCCGGGGAAGGAGCTTAATTAACGTCTGCAGCGAGCGTGCAAAGCGCCGCGTAATTGCTGGGTGTTTTCCGCCGCGGAGCGGAGGGCGGCGGCGGGCCGGGAGGGGAGGCGCAGCCCCCCGGCTTCGTGCGAGCCCGGGCAGAGCCGCGGGTGCCGCGCTTTGCCGGAGGCGTCGAGCGGCACCGCGGCACCCGGCAGCGCCCCAGCCGCCCCGCGCGCCGGCGGGCCACCCGGAAGGCTCGGAGCGGGATGACGGGTACGGAGACACTCTCCAATAACGCGATATCGAGGCGACCGCGGCGACTCTTTTCAGGCCCCGCTGCGGGAAGGGGAGGGGGCCAAGCGGTGAACTTGAAAAGAGCAGCAAATTCGGAACAGATGCGGAGAAGCGCCCGCCCCCCCCTCGCCGCCGGGAGGAGGAGGAGGAGGAGGAGGGAGGGAGCCCCGCGAGGCTGAAGGCTTCGCCCGGCGTGGGCCGCCTGCGGCCTCTCCTAGTGTGCCAGCGGGAAACACCCCCCCCCCCCGGCTTCCTCTTGCTTCCCAGCTCTGCCCGGGGGCCTGCGCCCACGTGTGTGATGAGCTGCCGCTCTCCAGTGCTCTGCCGCGTGGCGCCGGCGGCACCGGGCGAAGCGGAATGAACCAGGAGAGGGGAAGTTCAGCGCGCACCACGGCTGCAAACGCCTATAAGGTGTTTGGTGGTGGGRGCGAAGCGGGCAAAGCTGGCGATCCTGTGAATTAAATGGATACGGACCCTGGGAATGGGGGCCCGGATGGGTATTTGTGCAGGGACCAGCTTGCTGGACGCCCCCAGGGCTGCTGTGCTGGGGCTCCCGCCCGGCTTGGCCGCTTTCCCGTGCCGCTCCGCTTCCCGCGGGCACGGCGAGGCGAGCACCAGCGGGAGCAGGGCCGGCCGGGCACCTCTGTCCCCGCAGGAAAGAGAGGAAAACCAAAGCGCTGGGAGCGGCAGCCTTTGCCGGGAGCTGYTCCATGCAGACCAGGGTCCCGCATCCGACCCCTTCGGGGCCCGGCCTGGCCCCGGCGCAGCGGATGCTCCCAGGAGCCTTTCCCGAGCCCTCTAGCGGCTCTCGCTGCTGGCTCTGCCGGCCGCCGGGAATCGGCCGCGGCAAGGTGCTGCCATCCCCCGTGTGCTTCCCACGCTGCCGGGGAGGAGGGACGGGATCGCGTTGAATAGCGATAAGGAGCAGAACCCCCCGAGGACCCCGGGCTCCTGCCCCAAGCCGGGGGCTCCGCGCGGGGCCAGGGCAGCTCCGACTCGGGAAGGCACCCGGCCAGGAATCTAAAAACACCAAAACCGAGCAAAACCTCTGCGGTATTAAAGCCAAGAAGTAGTTCAATAGCCCAGAACGACCGTGTCCGGCTGCGGATCCCGCCGGGACGCAAGCGGGTGCYGAGCTGGTGCCGGATCATGCGTGCMTCTTCCTGGAGCGGGTCCGGCTGGCGAGCGGGCGCTTACGGGGCTGGCGGCTTCAAGACGTGCATTTGTGCCTCCASGGCCATCGCATCCCATGGGACAAAACGGATTCTGGATTTATGGAAGCGCTCTCGAGGCATCTTTAGCAGCCGGGCGAACACTGCAGGCCCCCCGAAAATGCRCGGCCCCGGGGCCGTTTGGGCTGCGGCAGCGCTGCCGTGGCAGAGCAAAGGGAGGGAGGGAGAGGGAAAATAAATAACAAACAAATGAAATCGCTAACGGCTCGCGAAGCGGCATCCGGGCCGCCCTCGGAAACGCGCTCGCTCCGCCACGTGGGCCCGCGATGGAAATCGGAGCCCGCGGTGACTGTGCGAGCGATGAATTATGCTGTTTTTTCTTTTCCCCTCCCCTGCGCCTGCAAGCGCTCAGCAAACATAAGCAAAAAAAAAAAAAAAAGCAAGCGGGAGCGCGCGCGAGAGAGAAAATCCCAACAGATTCAATTTTAGATACAGCAAGGAAGCAAAATGGCTGAACTGCGGAGAAGGAGGCTTAACGCGGACGCCGCTGCCGCCTGGGGCGAGAAAGGCCGTTCGCAGCGGTGCCGAGGCTGCGCYGCCGCCGGCCGTTCCCGGGGTTATCGGCCGCGGTGGCACCGGCCGCGCAGGGCCTGGTGCCGGGGCGCTCCGGTGGGAAGGGGCTGGGCACGCCGGCAGCCGGGAGCGCGGGGGCGAAGGGCCGGGCGCAGGCACCAGAGCCGCGAACTCGGTGATTAAACTGAAACGGGCACGAGCAACCCCRAACCTCCATCGGTTTTAAGGAAACGCGTCGTCTGCTGGGAAGCCCCTTGCGYGGGCCRGGAGGTGTTAACGCGGTCGATGGACTCAGACGCCCGGCCGGGGCGGGTGTGCGCGGCCGGGACCCCGCAGGGGAGCTGCGCCAGGCCCTTCCCGCACCCTCCTGCCCCGGCACTGCAGCACCTCGCCAAGCAAACCCGTGTGCGTGCACCCCTGCAAGGACACCCCCGTGCACCCGTGCGCCCTTGCAAGGACACCCACATGCACCCATGTGCCCTTGCAAGGACACCCACATGCACCCATGTGCCCTTGCAAGGACACCCACGTGCACCCGTGCGCCCTTGCAAGGATGCTTGTGTGCGCCTGTGCAAGGATGCCCATGTGCACTCGTGCAAGGATGCCCGTGTGCACCCCTGCAAGGACACCCACATGCACCCCTGCAAGGACGCCTGCATGCACCCCCTGCAAGGATGCCCGTGTGTGCCCGTGCACCCCTGCAAGGACGCCCACATGCGCCCATGCAAGGGCACCCATGTGTGCCTGTGCACCCCTGCAAGGACAGCCACGTGCACCCATGTACCCCTGCAAGGATTCCTGCATGTGCCTGCAAGGACGCCCACGTGTGCCCGTGCACCCCTGCAAGGATGCCTGCGTGCACCCGTGCACCCCTCTCCCAGCACACCCGCACGCGTGCACCCCTCCAAGGGTATCCGCACGCGTGTGCACCCCTCTTTCTCATCTCACACCCAATAGCCGCTTCGGAGAATTCCYGGCTCCAAGGAGGCATCTCTCCCTGTGGTCAATTAGGAGCTGCAAATGAGAACCTAAAAGTGAAGGAAATTATATAGGGAAAAAAAAAAGAAATGAAGCAATTATCCCTGCTCCAATAGATTCCAATTAAAGGAGCTGTCACCCTTATTAAGAGCCCATTAGTTCACCCTCGTAAGTCACCATCAGGGGTGCGAGTACCAAAAACGCTCCTGGGCCATGCGGCGAGCAGAAGCACCGCTCCCTCGATGCCCGCAGGGACGCGGGGCATCCCGCAGCCGCCCGCGAGAAACGCTCCGGCCCCGCGCCATGGCCGTGCTCCGCCGGGAGCCGCGTGCCGGGCAGCACCAGGCGCCCGAGCCGAGGCGCCCTCCGCCTGGGTTTCTCCCAGCGTCGCCGCCGGCAGCATCCCATTAGCAGCCGCTCATTATGCATGCTGCACGGCATGCCCTGCATCAGCTTAATTAACGAGGTAAGAGAGACGGGACCTTTGAGGAAATCTTAATTATATTATCCATCTCGCCCTGAGTGGCACCTGATCCGTCCCACCACTGTTCTCGAGTTCATTAGCAGCGGATCGAGATTGATTAGCCCTGGAAGAGCAGTGGGGACACACTGAGGTGGGAGGCGCCTGCTCGGCTCCGTCCCGGGCCGCCGCGTGGCCCCAAGCCCGCTCCGGCCGTCTCCGAACGCAGCCTGGCTCTGCGGAAAGCCTCTGTTCAGCCCTGCCTGAGCTGCCGTTATTTATAGGAATGCACCCGCCGCGGCTTAGCTGAGCCCCGAAGCCGGCGCCCGCATCCATTGCTGCTCGGCGGCTCTCGTCCTCGGAGCCCGCAGCGGCTGGGGAAAGCTAAGTCACTTTATAGCCAAGCGTAAATTTAAATGTTTGGGGAACGGGGATCATTTACGGAGTCAGAGGCGCAATCAGCCGCGTTTCAGACCTGGAGGTATCCCTGTCATCAAGCCAGGCTCGGTAATCACCCGGGCAAATTAGGCATGCGTTTTGCATGTGCAACCACGTTGGGCTTTTTTTTGCCTGAAAACCTTGCTGCAACCTCCAAACTGCCTCTGCCACTGGGAGGGGGGTGCTGGATTTTTCCTTTTTGAGAAGGGAAGACGATGGCCATGATTTTTTTATGCCGGTAGTACGTTTCCCTGCTTGTTGCAAAAAAGTAGCGGAGAGCAGAAAAGGTTAATGAGACACRACAAAGTCCGGTGCTGGCTCCGCTCGCCCCGGTGCTCCTGCACGCTGCGAGCAAWGGAGCCAGGCTCGGCGGCATCCTCCGCTTCATCGCTGCCTGCTTTCCGTATTCGCCCTCCTCCTCCTCCTCACCGGGAGGAAGGTGAAGCCGGCACGTGCCCCCGCCGGGGTTTCCAGGTGGGAAGGCTGCGCTGGGCAGCAGCAGCGCTCGTGGGGGTTTTATTTGCTCCGCACCTCTGTGCAAGAGCCCGGCTGCTGGAAGAGGCGTTTTTGCTAAGCGCCGTGTTGGAGGGGACCCGGCCCCACGCAGGGCRCCCCGGCGGCAGCTCCAGCAAAACGACCCCAAGGAGACCCGGAGCCGCTTCTCCTCCCGGCGTCTCCCAGATCAAAGCTCAGCGTCTCCCTCTAACGACGCCGGAGCGGCGCGGTTTCGCTCCGCAGCGGCTCGGGCTTTGCTTCGCTCCGCTCCGGCCGAGCCCACGCGCTTCGGGGCGCCGTGGAGCCGAGCCGAGCCGAGCCGAGCCGAGCCGGCAGCAGCCCCGCCGAGACCCTCGCTGCCGCGGAAGAGGCTTTTTTTAAATTAATTTTCCTTCCGGTTGTTTTCTTTCCATTTTTAAAAATTCAGCAAGTCCCCCAGGCTGCGTTGCCAGCAACGTTCTGCAGAGGTGAGAAGAGCCGGTTTCGCCGCGTTTCTGCAAAGCTCAGCGCCAGCAGCAAGGGAAATGCGGGTTCCTGCGGCGGGGAGGGCTGGGCGAGGGGGCTGCGAGCGGCCCGGCGCGGATGGCAGCGCGGGACGCTACCCGGCCGGGCTGGAGCCGCTCGGCACGCCACGGAGTCCGGGTGTCGTGGTTTGGGTGGTGCCGTCGTGGCGACAAACCGGGCGATRTGGGTCTCTGTGTCGGAGGAAACTTGGATCCGGGGGCTTTGGCCGAGCCTCGCCTTCGGAACAGCGCCGAACCTTGGCTCCTCCTGGCAACGCTGATAGCGCGGAAATCGCCCTGCTGCAAGGAAGAGAATTTGTCTGCTCAGATCTAAATATCCTTTGGGGAAATTGTTATGCAAACCCAAACTGGGCCGGCTGCTGGATGAGACCCTTCCCTTGCTGGCACCCTGGAAAATCGCTTTGGGCACTAGGAGCCAAGGCAAGTTGTTGAGGAGATGCCGGAGGCTGCGTGCATCCGCCGGGAGTGTTTCCACCAAGACCCCCGGCTGCGCTGCTCCCCCCCAGCCTGAGCCCCGTCCCACATTTTCCGAATGCCGAAGGCAGATCCTGACCCCACTCTCGGCCTCGACCCCCCCRTGCCTCAGTCAGGGCAGCCGCTTCTCCAGGCTGGGCTAATGCCCACGTGCATCCACGCACGCGTGTCCGGCCACAGCGTTTCTGCTCAAGCCGGCAGCACGAGCGGGGAGCATCCCCCCCGGATCCATGGCTCCGAGCCGCACTGCTCCGATGGGCTCCGTCTGCCACTGGGGCCACGGGAGGGATTGGCAAGCGGTCCGTGCTCCCTGGCACCGAGCCTCCTCTCTGCTTTCCCATCCCACATCCTCCCACAGGATCCACCGCTGCGCCCCTGGAGCCGGCTCTTCCAGGGCGGATTTCTGCCCTGCAGACCCAGGCCTGGGCCGGGCCRCAGCGTCCCCGAGTCCCCTCCCTGCGTGCCGGGAGCATACGGCCGTGCTACGCGGCTGCCTGCTTCCCTCCCAAATGCCGGAGGCGGATCCCTGGGGCGTTGCGTCGCCCCTCTCCCAGCCCTGCTGGCCCTGCGGCGCCGCCTGAACCCTGCTCTAAGGATGCTTTTTCTTGGGATCGCAGCGGGCGGCCAAAAACGCCCCGAGTGCAATCATACCTTTTTGCTAGCACTGGGCAAACAGCTCCTCCCGGCTCATCCTTCATCCCACCTTCCTGCCCTTTTGGGAACATTGCAGCTCCTTTTCYGGAGAGCAGCCAAACAGCAAGAGGTTGGGACGGGACACGGATGGCGCCGGGCTGTTTCTGGCCCGACGGGATCGGGTCGGCCCCAAAGGCAGGAGCCCAAACTCCCCTTCCCGGAGCATCGCCTGCACCGCTGGGGGTCACAGCCCCCCGCTAATCCCGTCTCCGTCTCATGGCAGGTCGCGAGCCCCCGGCTGATCCGGGAGCGGAGGCTCTCGTGTGCATTCGCTGGTGTGCAGTATCCGCCTTATCTGCTTTCCAGGCACGCTCGGTGTCTTGCTCCTGCTGCCTTTTCCCGTAAACCACGCGGGGGCTCCCGCRCACCCCCGGGTGCCGCTCCCTTCACACGGGCCAAGGAGTCAGCGGCTCCGAGTTCGGAAAGCCCCGGGGGAGCAGCCGGACAGGTCCTCACATGCCCGCATCCGTAAGCCTCTGCTCCCGGGGAAGCCACACTAAACAGCCCGGATAATCTTCCCATTCCCGCAGCACGAGTTGCTCCAGCCCCTGGCAGCGACGCTTCACCACTCTGCCCTGTGCAGAGCCCGTGGGGTCGCGTCCCTCCGGCCGAGGCCCCGTCCCCGTCCCCATCCCCGCATCCCTCTGCACCCTGCTCCTTTTCCCTGCAACTCCTCTGTGCCCGGGATGCCCCCTCTCCCGTCTCAGGGACCGGCTATTCCCCTTTGCAACATCTTTCGCTTCCCATTTTCATTTCTGGGCAGGGACCGGCACCTGGGGCGCAGGTGCAAACCGTGGGAAGAGTCGGAAGAAGAGAAAAATTAAAATAACAGTCTCCTGCTTTATTACCAGCAAGGGAGGCGAGCTGCTCGCGGCACGCAGCCGCCCCGGCCCGCGGGACCCGGGAGCCGGCGGCCGCTTCCGAGGAATCGGAGGCGCAGCGGAGGCGTCGGGCCGGGCCGGGGCGCCCACCCTGCCCCAAACCCCGGGTTTGCGCCTCCTTGCTCCTTACCTGCTGCCGGCTTGGGAAACGCGGACCGTCAGGCAGCCGCCCCGGGGCTGCGACGCCTCCGGAGGGGCAGCGCTTTGCACGGAGCAGGGGCCAACGTCCGGACCGCGCCAGCGGGAGGGCTCGCAGCCAAACCCGGCGGCTGCGGCAGGGAATTTCACCGGAGAGGGAGGGCGAGACGCGAGGCTACGGGAGTATTGCACCGAGGAAAGCCTCAACCTCACCCCTGGAGCCTGCCCCTGTCTCCGTCCTGGAGCAGCGGCAGCAGGGAGAAGCTCTCCGGAGAGCAGCGGGAGCAGGGAGCGCAGCCCTCGCGCCGTCTCCCTCCCGCGCTCGCGGCCGAGGACGGATGAAGGACAACGCGGCGCTCCCTGGCACCGCTCCCCCGCGAGCGCGAGCACCGCGGCCGCCCGGAGCGCCGAGCCGGCATTTTCGCCTTTTGTGGCCCTCTATTTTCCGGCTTCGCTGACTCAGCTCCTTTTTTTAATTCACGAAGTGAAGCCGGGCTCCGGCGACTTGGCCCTGCTTTTAACGCTTTTGCCTGCTCGGGTCACCTTATTTGCTACCGATAACGTGATCTCCTAGGACGCTGGAAGACAGCCCAGCCCGAAGAGCAACCCAAAGCTCCCTGGATCAGCTCCGAGGGGTTGACGCCGGCAGAGCCTGGGGTGTCCGCAGCCTCGGGGCGCGGGGAAGTCACTCGTGTGCACAGGATTCCACCTTCCTGTGCACGGCCCTGAGTCGTCCCGAGAACAACCGTGCTTGACTCGTTCTTGGCGGTAAGCGCTGCCCGTCACCGTCGTCTTTGGGCAGTCTCCTTCCCCGCGAACGAGCGAGCTCGGAGGGGCAAAAGTTCACCTGCCCCGGCAGCTGTTCCCTGGATTTTCCTCCAGCCGGGAGCCCTATCTGCCGAAGGAAGCATCCCATCTCTGCACAGAAATACGTTAATAAAAAAGGGAGAGAGAGAAGACAGAGGAAAGCCCCGGAGCGCTCTGGAAGCTGTCTCTTCACATTCCAAGCATGCGATTCAGGTTCCTATCTGCGGTGCACAGTCCGTCCCGGAGGTGCTCGGTTCACAGTGTTGGTACAGTCGGCCAAACGGAGGGATCGGCTAGGAGATGTTTCCGAAAGAAGCTGGAAGGAGGAGGAGAGGAAYGAATGAGCGGCCGGCGGGCTGGTGCATTCGAGCTGCCCCACCGCCAGCCCCGGCAAGTCCCAGATCTTCGACGCTGAACGCCGCGAAGGGGCTTCGCGCTCTGCACCCTGCTGCCGCCGCCGCCGCGCTCAGACCCCGCACCGCGAGGCGTCCTGGCCACGAGCCCCGCGGGCTGCACCGGCACCGGCGACGTGCGGGCCGAAGAGGCCGAACGCTCGTCCGCAGGCTCGCCAAGCCCACCGCTCTCCTCGTCCGGATGGATGCCGGAGGGGGCGCAGCCTCCGGCGAGCTCGGCTCTCTCGCGCCGTGGCCGCCCGCCGGCCCTACCTTGGCTGAGCAGCTGCAGGTTTCGGACCTCCTCGCGCACCTGGAGCTGCAGGACCTGCTGCAGGACCTCCTGCCGCTGCGACTCGTGAGCGATGCCCATGCGCTGCAGCTTCTCCGCGTTGAGCCGCAGCAGCGCCCGCCCTGCCAAAAGCACAGCGCGGGTCAGCGCGGGAGCCACGGTGGCACGGCAGCAGCACCCGGCCGCTGGTATCCCCGAGGGACACCTTCAAAGTGCAAGCGAGACGGGAACCCACGTTTGCTCACCTTCCCCCCCCAGGAGCAAGGGAAGGTGAAGGGATGGAGCCCTAAACCCGCCCGTTTGCTACCCGGCCCCCCGGCAGCACCACGGCCTCGGAGCAGCCTGCCTCATCCCGCGTTTCCCCTTGCTGCCCTGCTCCCGGCGAAGCTCAGGCTGCTACAGCGAGGCTGCAAGGGAAGGGACGGGCAGAAGCGCYCGCGGCCCAGCCGGGGAGAGGTCTCGCCCAGCGGCTGGCTTTCCTTCGGCGTCGCCCCGACCTCCTCCGCCTGCGCCGGCTGCTCTGCTTTCGGCGCAGCCCGTGCAGCCGGGGCCACGGGGCTTTGCAGGCGGCCGGACGGGCAAGGCTGCCGCAGGCGGGACGCTCCCGATGGGCGCCGTGCCCTCGTCACCCTCCGGCCGTGCCTCGCCGTCACATGCACAGCTCCGGACTTGCTCCTCGGGCGCTCTCCGAACCCGACGCTAACCCGGCGCAGCCCGCGCCCCCCCCCAGCCCCAGCGCTGCCTGCCAAGCGGGGGGGCTCGAGGGCCTGAGCCTGGGGCCGGGGCCGGCTCCCGCGATCGCGTAACCTGCCCCCGCGGGCAGCAGCTTTCCATCGCTCCGCTCCACCTCCCGCATCGGGATGCATTTTCCTGAGCGCCCCGTCTCCGCCGGGGCGGGATGGCAGCTCTGGGGGGGGGGGAACAAGAGGGACCCGTCAGAACGCATTAGCATCGCCGTCACCATCAGGCCACTCTCCTCCGGTCCAGGGGCTATTAAAAGAGGGATTTACAACCAGCTTTTGTCCTTGTTTCCCCGCGTGCGTTTGCTAATGCTTCCTCTAGTTCCCATGCAAGGGCTCGCCGAGCTCTCGCATTAGTGCTGTAACGTCGCTCCCGGGCACAAGGCTGTGGCAGAACAGCCAGCGCTCCACTCCCCGCTGCTTTCCCAGGGCCGGGACGCGCTGCTCGGTGCCCGCGTGGTGACACGGGCTGCAGCCGCAAAGGCCGGGGTTTGCCCGTGCCCTCCAGCAGTCCGTGCCCTCCTTTCCCGGCTCTGGCCACAAACACGTGCAAGCGCCTGAAGATTAATCCAGCAGCTCCAGTCCCTGCCTCTCCCTTAGCTCTTCCGCAAACATCCCTTTGCTTTGCGGATCTGACAGCCCCAGGTGTACTATTTGGGGGTGATCTGCTTCATTTGGGCGCCGGCAAGGCCTGTAGTTGTGCCATGCAGCTGTTAAGCAGGCGGGTGACCCACAACAGCTGGACAGATGTGGAGCTGTGCTGCCATCTGCCCCGGCAGCAGCCAGGGGAGCGGGAGCCTGCACGATCCTCATCCCCCCAGGAACTGCTGCCGCTTAACAAAGTGAGTCGCTGGGAGCTGAACCGCTGGCTTGGGATGGGAAAGGAGTAGCGCTGGAAATCCTTCTGCTTCTGGAAACGCTTCCGGAAATCCTCACCTTCGCCTTTACGCCTCACGATGGCCCAGCAAGAACGGAGAGCAGCTCACGAGGAGCCTCTCCGCACTGCTCCGGCCACACGCCGGCTCCCGCAAGCGCCGGGGCAGACCCCGGCCCCGGGGTGCCACCTCTCCGTCAAACCGGGACCACGCACGGACGCGAGGGTCCAAGCCAGAATCCAGGCCCAAACGCCACGTGCAAGGGGARGGAGCCGGTCCTGCGGCTACGGCCGCTCGGGGGAGTGGGTTTGCAGCTGGATTCAGGCCTGGGAGGGGACGGGGGCAATTTTTATCCCCCTTGGGTAGAAATCATTCTTCCTCTACAAAAAGTTTGCAGTATTAGAAAAGCTATAGAAAGATTCCTATTTGCTGATATCTAGGTGAGGGGAAAACAAGATTAAAATATCTGCGAAACTTCTCTTGTCGAGATCACAAAATCAAGGCTCGACTCATTCAGTAGATGGATCCGAGCTCAGCCCAAAGCTCAGTAAGTTGAATCCGTGCCCGCCGAGCAGCAGAAGAGCCCCGTCCGCCCGCCGCGTGCCCGCGCGAGAGCCTGCGGGGAYGGACYGCGGCYGGCACCGCGGGGGAACGGCCGAGCTGGGAGGCAGCCCTTATCGGGAAAGTTAGGAAAAGACGCTCCCAGCGCTTATTTTTCCCTCTCTCATGAACCTCATCCAGAGCAGCGATGAAGACGATCTCTCCCCCCGGCGATTTATGCTCATTTTGAACAGTTTCCAGCYTGTCCTGGAGTTCAGCCTGGTGGARGATCCCTCCTGGCCAGCCTGGGAAAGGGGCCGGGGCCGTGGGAGTGGGGTGGGAGCCCCGGTCCCCCCCCGGCATTCGCTAGCGGGGAGGTAATCACACCGGATTGCAACCGCCCTCCGCTTCGGGCAGAAGCAGGTCTGATTTGGTGCCGGCATGAGCCGGTGCCCTGCTCCAGCGAGGAGCTGCTGTGTCCGCAGCCGGGGGGGAGCCGTCCGGAGCGCAGCGACCCGGCACGCACATCCCTGCCCTGGAGAGCGCGGTGACCCTGCACGCACATCCCTGCCCTGGAGAGCGCGGCGACCTGGGATGCACATCCCTGCCCTGGGGAGCGCGGCGAGCCGGCACGCACATCCCTGCCCCGGCGAGCGCGGCGACCCGGGATGCACATCCCTTGCTCGCGAGCGGTTTCGGCAGTTGGCGCCAGCTGCTGGGGGCAGCGACTACGGTACCTGTGATGGCGTGGTGGGAAAACGCCTCCACGTAGACGAGATAGTTGTGCGGGCAGTGCTTCTTTAGCCATTTGCACACATCCTGCTGGGTCCACAGCACCACCGGCTTGGTGATGCTGCCTAGCGTGGGGCTGGTGTGGTATATGCCGTAGTGGTCGCAGGCACGGCCCTGCAGAGAGCGGGAAGCAGGAGACGGAGAGAGGGAAGGCGTTAGCGGGACTCAGCACCCCGAGGAGGAAAACGCCTTGTCCAGGAGGTCAGCGCGCGGGGCGGGGAGAGGCGCTGGGCACGGCGAGCCCTGCTCCGAGCCGCCGGCCCGACCGCGGGGACCGAGCCGCCGGGGCACGGCAGCAGCCGCGCGGAGGTCCTGGGGCACGGGCAGACCGCGCGCGGGCACCTCCGGCTGGGCTGCGCCCGCCGCCCTGCATGGCGCTTTGCACGAACGCTGGCAGGGGAGGACGGCGCGGGAAAGCTCTGGGAGCCGCTGCCAGAACGGGCTGGGCAAAACCACCTCTTGTTCTGCCTCCCCCCCGGAATAGTCGGACCTTCTCCCCTCTCTCCCGAGCCGCCGGCTCCCCTTCGGGGCTGCCAGCTCCCGCGGGTGGTGACAGCYGAGCGCGGGCGGCGGCGGCCCAGGACGGGCCGGGCTGAGGCTCCCCCAGCTCGGTTCATGCGTGGCCAGAAACAGCAACGTCGCTGGAAGCAGCTTCTCCGCCGCATCGGCCTCGGTGGGCAGGGAGCAGCCGACGAGCTCTCCGAGACGCTTCCTCTCCTCGTCCCGCTTCGAACCACCCGCTCCCGCGAGGAGCCCAATTCACCACGGGGCTGCTGGGGCTCMGMTCCCCCGGGAGCCACGCRAGCTCTGCACCTTTCCCRGGAAGCTGCTGCTTCTCCCTCGCCGCCGCCGGGAACCAGCTGCTGCCCRGAAGCGGGATGGACGCGCTTCCTCGCTCAGCCGCCGTCGGCCCGGAGCTGGCTGGGCGTGAAGGGCTCTTGCAGCCCGGCGGCGGCAGCCAAACCGCASGGGCAGCCAAAGGCACCTCCGAAACCCCACGGCCCTTTCCTGGTGYCGGAGCGGATGCGAGCCCAGGACTGCTGCTGCGAGCCCAGCGGCCTCCTGCAAGCTGCCCAGGGATGCGGTCCCGGCGGAGCAGCGGCCTCCGGGATAAAGCTTAGCGCACTGACTTTGGGATTTTAGGAGAAGGGCGAAGCTCAGCGTTCAGCTCCGCATCCCCTCCTCCGCGGAGAGGAGAGGCTTTGCCCAGGCCGCTGCTGCTCCGCAGCTGTTCCGGCTTTTGGGCACACGGGCAGCGGGACAAGCCCGGGAGCGTGGAGCAGAGTGGATGGAGCGGGGGCAGCGGTGCTAGCGGGGGGGGCCTGCGTTTCCTCGCAGGGCCCGTCTCCTCGCCCTCCCGCTGCTGCGCTCTGTTTTCTTGTCCGTGTTGCAGTTGTTCCAAGGAATTGCAATTGCAGCCTAGATTAGTCTTGGCACGAAGCAAAGACGATGCCGCATGCCGTAACAGCACGGAGCAACTAGCCCCCTCTGCCAGGGAAGCGTCCAGCCAGCAGGATCCTCAAGGGTAGGAAAYGAGGCTGGGAATGCAGAAGTCCACATTTTCCTTTTTTTAGCGCGCAGGGGAGAAGAGGGATTAGTGGATCCACCCGGAGCTGGGCCCAGAGCGCCAGGACGATGCCGAGCCCTCGTCCTCATCCTCGTCCTCGTCCTCGTCCTCTGCAGGAGCGCGGCGCCGAGCAGCGCTGGTGAGCGCTTCTCCGAGCGGCCGGAGCTTGTGGGCTCTGCCTGGGTGATGGAGGGATGCTCCCGCCTCTCCCATGAGTCCCGGCCTGAGGGACGCCGCYGAAATGTGGGAGCGGGGGCCGCGTTGCCCAGCCCGTGCCAGCACCTTCCCGAGCGCGCCCAGGGCGCCGGGGGCCAAGGCAGAAGCGGCATCCGGAGCAGGGGCCGGCGTGGGAACCTGCCAGCATTCAGAAGGTCGACGGCACTCGGACCGCAGGACGCCGGGGTCGACTTCCGCGAGCGGACGCTGGCTAATTAAGCAGGCCTAACAGAGGAGCAGGGATAACGAGCGCAACGGGAAYGCCAGGCATCCCTCCCGCGGTTGCYGAAACGGCCGACACGGCCCTGGCAGAYGTCAAGCACGAGGCCGCTGAGGGCGGTGGGGCTCCGGGGGGGCCACCCCGGCCCCGGCCCCGCTCGGGGGCATCCGGCCATTCCAAAGGGACCTTTCCTCCAGCAGGATTTGCCTTTGGCAGCGGGTAATGGGAGAGCAGGGGGGAAGGATGCAAACTTGGGAGCCTGCAAATTGACAGCCCAGGTCCCTCCTGCAGCAGAAGGAGGCCGCGGAGCTACGCTGGGAGGCTCCCGGACGGGCTTGGCCGTGCTCCGGGCGGCCGTCAGGGCTGGGGGCTYGGGGGCAGCCGTGGAGCCGCCTCCTCCGCGGGAGCTCCACGGCCCGGCTCCTGTCCCGCTCGGCTCCTGTCCCACTTGGCTCCCGTCCCGCTCTGAACCCCCTCCCCGGCAGGTCCCTGCCAGCGGCTACCGTCCCCGTTTCCTCAAGCTGCTCCGGGCACGCGGGGAAGATGCTCGTTCCCACGGCGGCGGCAGGAGAAGGACCGGAAGCCTTTGGCACGCCGTTTCATTAAGGCTCGCTAATGCAATAAAGCGCAGGATTTAACGAGGGAAACGCTCCGAGCCCGGCTAAGAGACTTTCCAACCGCGGAAGGGCTTTGAGGCATTATAAGGAATCGGGCTCCGGAGCGCTGACTTGCAAAACCGCGTCGCCTCCCYGCCGCGAGCGAGGGGGGGGCGCGGAGGCCGGGTCCGGCGCCCTCCCTGCCGGCGCGCGGCCGCGGGCCCGGGAGCGCCGCGGGATCCGGCGGGGGCGACGGCGGTACCTGGGAGCCGTCGGTGCCCGGCTGCCGCAGGAGCTTGACGGCGCGGCCGCCCTCGGCCCGCTGGCTCCGGCCGTCGTGCCAGGTGAGGCTGCTGCCCGCGTTCCTCTGCYGGCGGTAGCTGAGGTTCTCGGCCGACACCGTGTGCTCCAGGAGGCTGCGGCAGAAGCTGAGGCGGGCGGCTGCGGAGGGAAGGGCGGTGAGACGCGGATGCGGGCATCCCGGYGGCATCCGCGACGTCGGCACCGGCATCCCCCCGTTCGCCCTCGCTGACGCCGCGTTTGCCCCTGGGAGCGGGGGGATTTACGGAAAGCCCATGGGCTCCCCGAATAGCCCAGCCGCCCACCCGCCGCACGGAGGGTGCAGCCGGGGCCCAGCTCCCATCGGGGACCTCTTTCCACAGGGGATTTTATTGCATCCGGCACCGCAGCACGGAGGCTCGGTAGCGGGGGACCCGGGCATGCATCCTTCTCCAGTTTCCTGGCAAGGGGGGGACAGTGCGAGGGGAGCCTGGATGCCCCTCCGGGGAGCCACCGGTCCCAATCCCGTCTTCCCGGGACCCTCACCGTGCCCTCGGGCCCCTCACCTGGCTCCAAGGCGCCGCGTGAGCCAGGGCCGGCGGAGACGCAGCAGAGGACCGGGCAGCCGGGCTGCATCCCGGCGGCAGGAGGGAGGCGTGTGGGAGCGCTTGGCACCGGCTCCGTCCCTGCCTCCCCTCGCGCCTCTTCCACGCCGGCCCGACTCCTCCCAGCGCCTCCGTCCTCCTGCCGACGGGCGGCCCCCAGCCCGGCCCCGCGCGGCAGCAGGGTCACCGCCACCTCCAAAAGGCCCTAATCCCCAGCGCCGCGGGATCTGGCGAGCTGCTCAGCCCGTGCTCCCTGCCGGCTCCCTCCTAATCCCGCGGCCGCTGCCGGGGCTGGGGGCAGCAGTGCGGCCAAATGGCACCAGGACCGGCGGGAAGCTCGGCGTGGGCTGCGGCAGGGAGCTGCGGCGTCACGGGGGCGGAGGGACCTGGCAAGGAATCGGCGTGCTCCGGGGACGAGCGAAGCCGCGGAAATCTCACGTGCGGCAGTAACGGGGTCACCGGCGGCTTGGGGCGTTCGGGGAGCGGAAGGCGCCGGAGAAACAGAGGAGGGAGCGCGGCAGCTGAGCAGCGCCCTGGCTGCCGGGGAGGCCGGGGCACGGTGCAGCGGGACACGGTGCCGCGGGGCCCAATCTGCCCCCAGACCGTGCCAAAGAGGTCGCAGCAACTTTTGGGGTCCTGCTGCCGGGCACCCGCAGGAGGAGGCTGCCAGCAGCCCCCGGCGCAGGCTCAGTCCGTGAGTGCTGAGCACGGGGAACGGCACGCGCGAAGGCGCTGGAGGAGCCTTTGGTGCCGGCCGGAGACCAGCAGAACAGAGCAGCTAACATTCGTCCGTGGCTCCGAGCGGTGCCTGGACCCACGGTGCCTCCCCGGCATCCCTCTGCGCYGCTCCGCCTCGGGCTCCCGCTCCCGCCTCCGAGGCCGCCCCGGCCCCACGACGGACGCGCAGCACCTTCGCCCCYGCAAAGCACGGGCCGAGGGGGGCACCGAGCCGGCAGCACCCCGGCTCTCCCGGCCCAGCCCTCGCTCCGTCTCCCCCCGTTGGCTGCGGCCACGTCAACCCGGGGTCTCCCGTGCATCCGGCTCCCCGGCTTTTCCCTCCGCTCCAGCCCGAGCTGCTAGGAACGGCGGTGAGCAAGGAGCTCTGCTTCCCCCAGCATGGCCGCTTGGGGCTTCTCCCCCCCGAGACATCTTCACGGCCGGCTGGAAAGCAAGTGCTGCGGCAGCTCGGAGCGGTAGCAGGCGCTCCGGGCTGGGGGACGGGGAACCTCCCGGGAACGCTGCTCCCGGCAGGACGCGGCGACGCGGCAGCGAGCACGGCCGTGCAGGGGCAGGCGCGGACCCGTCGCTACCTGCCTCCCCAAACGGGCCTCGAGCAGCCTCCGCCCGGCCGCTTCGCCCACCCGCCCGCCCGCAGCGGTTACGGCCCCCCCCGGGGCGGGGGGCGGGGGGGGTTGCAAGCAGCCCGGTTCGCACGTCAAGGAGACGAGCGAGGAGCGAGGCGGCGGAGGGCGGCGGAGGGCAACGCGGTGCCCCCCTTCGGCTCCCTCCTCTGCCGCCGACCGCCAGCGCGACCTCTGGCAAGTCGCTCAGCCTGCGTCTCCGACGCCACCGCATCGCGGACCATCCCGGCCCCACGGGCCGCCTCCGCAGGCAGATGCTACAGGCAGAGGCACCGAAGCACGGGAAGAGGCAGGCTTCCCGGGATTAACGGAATTTCGGGCAGTCCCTGGGAGAGGTGCTTTGCAAGGAAGAAAACCTGCTTGTCGGTTTGCCAGGCTCCTCGTGTCCCGGCGGGAAAGAGACATTTAGCACCAAATGGTGCGAGAGATCTGCCTGCAGGCAGGGAGATGGATTTGCAGCTGGGATTCAGGAGGAGCCGGCCATCCTTCCGCTCCTCGAGGAGGGGGAAGGAAGATCCGATCTCGCCAGGGACTCCTCACCCTGGGGCAGCAGTCACGGCACGGCCCCGCGGCTTGGGAAACGGCTCGTTGAAGGACTCGCCTGGCTTTGGGCATCGGCACCGTGTGAACCGCAAACTCGGCCGGCCTGGCCATCGCCTTGCTGCCCGTCCCTCCGTCCCTCCGTCCCTCCGAGCCACCGCGGTGCAGCGCGGGGCAGAGACGCTGCTCGCTCTGACGTGCTCCCGGGGGCCATGCAAACTGCGAAGCCGTACCCATACGACGTCCCTACGGAGCACACGCTGCCCCGAGCCGTACCTGAAAACCTGCTGGCCTTGGGGAGCACGTGACCGCACTTAAAAAGGAGGATTGACGCCAGAGAGCTGACGTATTCCCAGAATAAACCCTCGCAGGGTTATCCCAGGAGCAAATTTGGCCCTGGACCTAGCATCATCCCAGCCTTTTCCTCCTATTCAATTCCCCGCTCGTGAAGGTTAAATCAAGAGCCTGCCGYGCGCACGGGAGCTCAGGCCTGCGGCCGCTTGCCGCTGCTTCCTCCCGAGGAAGGAGGAGGGAAGGAACAAAGGCGGGTGCCCTCTCCTCCCTCCTGCCCGGCGCCCCGGAGCCGGGCTCGGAGCCGGGCTCGGAGCGCCTTGGCCGCCTGCCCTGCCGGGCAGCACTGGCAGGCGCCCAGCGGGGCCGCTCGCCCGGCGCGGGGGGCAGAGCGCCTTCGTCCCGTCCCCGCCGGCGGAGGAGGTCGGAGCGCCGCCGGAGTGTGGCCCGGACGCCCCGTCCTCATCCCGGGCAGGGGGCCCTGCTCCTCGCGCCGCGTCTCCCCGGGGGGCTCGGGAGGGATGGGGGGCGCGGGGGGGGCAGCCCCGCTGCGGCARGGCTGGGGGGCAGAGCCTTTGGGGTGACGGTGACCTTCCTCGCCCGTGCGTTTGGGGGTGTTTGCGCTCCGGAGCCGCGGGAAGGTCCCTGAGCGCCCGGAGCCGGGGTGGCCGCAGGCTCGGGCACCCACGGCGAGCGGGAGCGAGCGCCCGGAGGGGAGCGAGGGCGGCAGCCAGGCGCCTCCGGGCGGCTCCGGGCAGGAGGCAGGCACGGACCCCCCCGCCCACAGCCAGCCGCCTTCCGCCCCTAGGAGCGGGCTCTTCCCGGCATCCTGCCCCGCTCCGGCGCCCCCAGGCCTGCCCTGTCCCGGCTCTGCCCCCCCGCCGGGGCCTGGCGGAGCCATCCTGACCCGTGCGCCTGCACCCCCTGCTCCAGCCCAGTATCCCCAATATTTACCAGTATCCTGCAGATGGGGGCGGCCCCCCCGGGACGGAGGGGGAAGCATGGGGGGGATGGAGGAGGGCACAGTCTGGGGATGGAGGGGGCAGCGTGGAGGGAGCAGCAGGGGGGGATGGAGGGGACAAACCCCCGGGATGGAGGGGGCAGCACAGGGGGAATGGAAGGGGCAGTGTGGGGGATGGAGAGGGCAGCGGGGGGGGTGAAGGGGGCAGACCCCCGGGATGGAGGGGACAGCCCGGAGGGATAGAGGGAGCAGTCCGGGGGGGATGGAGGGGGCAGATCCCCAGGATGGAGGGAGCAGCCCGGGGCGATGGAGGGGGCAGATCCCTGGGATGGAGCGTCTGATCCCCAGGATGGAGGG
>NW_020447195.1:10544210-10551552 GCF_003343035.1 Apteryx rowi | reverse complement strand
GGGGGCCGCCGCGGGGGCCCGGTGCGTGTGCGGGGTCCCGGCGCGTGTGCGGGGTCCCGGCGCGCGCGGCGCAGGTGCGTGTGCGCCGCATCGCCGGGGACACGCGCTGCTGGACAGCGGCTCAGCCGGGGCGGCAAACAGGGACCCCTTCGCCACCAAAGACCCCCCCCCACTCGTGATTTCCCGAATTTGGGAAATTGCCGTGTTTCCCTCCTTCCGGCGGCTCCCCGCGTTTGGGCGATGCAGGGTTGCTTAGCCCCCTCCGTGCGACACGAGGCTGCGGYGGGCGGCTGCGGCGCGAGCGGGCGTTTAACCAGGACCGAGCAGGACAAGCGTCCCCAGCACACGTCGCTCCCCCAGGGGCTGCAACCCTGCGAGTATTTTCGGAGTTGCCTGCCTTCGGCCGCAATGCCCAGCTCGGAGCCGGGAATGCCGCTCATGTGCAAGTCTGTGGAGCGGCGGAGGGGCCRGGGGCTCGGCCGCGTGCCCTGCAGTTCTCCCGCGCTCGGGTGCGTGGCTTGGCGCGTGTGCAAGTCGGCCTGGCCCRTGGCTTGCATGCGTCCGCGCTCCACCTGCACCCAGGGGTCGGTCGCATGGGGGGAGACAGACGGGGAAGGAAGYGGGGTGATGAGTGCGGAAAGGACTGGGAATTGCTGCGCAAATCGCTGGGAATTGCTGCGTGGGCCGGCAGGACAGCAGGGACATCCCAACAGTCTGCAGCACGCGCCAAGGCCAAGCAGGCGCCCGGCCGYGACACCTCGCCGGTGATGCTCCACCGCTGCGAGACCTTCCCTGTTGCAAGCCTACCGCGACACCGGCGACACCCCCCACCTCGTTTTAATCAGCAAAACTCAGGCTTGCAGGATGCTGATTCCAAAAACGCATTCCCTTCTTTGCACGCTGCTTCGGCAGGTTTAAAGCCTGTTGCTGGGCGGGTAACTGCAGCRGGTGCGTGGCGCTGTGCGGGTGTAGCTGGCGCTACCGACCCAACACGCAGCCTTGCACCAGGGCTGCGCCGCTTTTCACCGCGTTGTGCACAGCCTGGTGCATCCGTTGCCTGAAACCCATGCGCATCGATGCTGTGCATGTGGAGCTTACAAAGATGAAGCTCGGATCCCTGAATCAATATGAACTTTCCAAAATTTTGCACCTTGTGGTTAATAAATTTGATGCAAACTTTGTCCTGGCCAGAGATCTCAAAGCCGCCAAAAACCGCTCAGCTCCAGGTCCCTGAGACTCRCTCGGGAGTTGCTTTGGACCGACCCCAGTGCCGTGCCGAGGATCCTGGCCAACCTCCATGCAAAGCACCGGCCTGGGCYGCCGTGCTCAAACCGGCTCTCCAAACACGGATCCTGACTGTGGCCCCTATGGAAACCATCAGGCTGTGAACTGTGCGCACAACCCGGACGTAGGCACCGTCTCGCGGGCAGGAATAGGTGAACGTGCCTAAAATACCGCACAGCCCCTGGTATTAAGAGACGTTTGGGAAATGGTGCTTATTGCAGCCATCCAATGCCTGGAAATAAAGAATGAACCTATTTTCCATTACTCTTAAATTCCCAGTTCTTAGGTCTCTGTCTACACACAGAGCTTTCAAGCCGTGGCAGAAATCTTCCAAGAGAAATATGGTTAAACAGGGCTCTTGGCAGGAAAAGGCTAATGTCTTTTGAAGAATGTGTGCAGATTACGCCAAGCTGTTATTAAAAATAAGTGCTGCACTGTTCCCAGTCTCTGCCTTCCCTGATTTTTCTAGTAGTAATTGCACTTCTCCAGGAAAGGTTTAGTGTGTACAGAGGCAAGCATTTTTTCCAGCATTTTTTTCCTTGTAACCATTCGCACGCAGGCCCATCCCGCGGGATTCGATGCAAACCTCCCATCCCGCAGCGCCGTGACACCTCGGAGAGGCCTGGAAACCTGCGCCGTGCCTGGGCGCAGCGCCCCYGCCGCGATTTGCCTTATTCTCCCCCAAAGTCGCTGCTGGGGGGYGCAGAGCCGCCGTGCCCGTGGGCACCCGGCACGCACACGCTCCGGCCTTCCTCCGCTTTTGCAGGATGCCCACGTCGCTTTTGGGCCGTGGGCTAAATCCTGCCTGCGGTTAAGCATCTCTTAACGTTTCCTCTCCAAACCCAGTGACTCAGCTGCAAAYGTTTCCCGGGATGAGGAGAGCGGAGCCGGGCTGAACCCACCAAGCAATTTCTGCGACGTGCCAGACTGGAAGCAGCAGCCGTGCTAACTCCGGATGGTTTAAAAACGCGGCAGCAAGGGGTGGCCTTTGGGTCTTTAAACGCCCGATCCAGGGCTTTCCTCCATTAAAGAAAACAGGATTTAAATAACCGGGGGGAAAAGTCTGTGCATTGAACCCCAGCCCAGGACTGGAGAGCTGCAGGCAGCAGCTAGGTGCCCGGTTAGGGACCTGCCGCGCTGCCGCTGCAGGCAGCTGCCACCCGAGCACGAGGGAGGGCTCAGGTTTTTGGGGGGAAAGCGCAGGGGATCGGGGCTCGCGCGCGCCCGGCGCCTCTCGGCCCGGCCTCCGGCAGCGCGGGGACCTCGGCCAGCCGCAGCCGCCCCCGGAACGGGTGATTCAGCACCTCCGTTTTGCAGAGCGAAACGGAAGCAATTAAACAGCAACGATCCCTCCCGCYGCAGCCCTCGACGCCGGCCTGGAAGGAGGAGGAGAAGCAGATAAAAAGATCGCAGGCGGAAGTTATTTGTCTAAGGAGAAAAGCGGCTAATTTCACTGTTGCTTCGCTCGTCTGCTCCGTCAGGGAAACCTCCCGTCAGCAGGAAACGGAGACGCCGAGGGAGAGGGGGCGAATCCAGCCCTAAGCCGCTGATCCGCCGCGGCCGCGCGGGACCCCGGTGTCTTTGCGCGGATGCGACCGTCACCGCGGCCGGTGCTTCAGGTGYCTCCTTGCCCGGCACCGCCGCTCCCTAAATCCCGGCAGGCTCAAGGCTGGCGCTTGCGAGCAAAACACCGGAAAGGTTTTTTCCMCATCTCTTAATTCCTGTGCAAAGGGTTTAAAATGGTTTTGTTAAAGYGCTTGCAGGGAAGCAGGAGAAAACAGCTTCGTGCACAAAACCTCCTGCTCAGAGAGGGGTGATTGATGCTGCTTAGCGCGACAGGGCATGGAAATATTTAGCATTAGGAAAATCTTCTCTGCCTGAAAATAATTTGTTTTCGCACTGGTGCTGAACACCCACAGGCYGTTTGTTGCAAGGTGGGAGCTGGTTCAGATGCTGCGAAACTCAAGCTTGGTCCCGCGCGGCCGCTGCCGGGGCGAGCCGTCGTCCCGCCGCTCCGGGGGGGAATAGACACCCTGCACGGCGAGGAAGGTGATTTATTAGCAAAGTAACGCCCGAGACTGGCTGGCTGTTTTCTCAGCCATCTCCCAGCTATTCCCTTGGACACAAGGGGGACTTGAGAATACGGAAGCTCTTTCATTCGGAGCCTTATAGAGATACATTTCTAAYTGGATTTTTGCTTGTCACAGTTGTTTTCAGTGCGGTTTGTAATTATTTGAGAGCGTAGCCCCGATCGTCTCCTCTGTCTCRGCGCAGACTTTTTTAATATTGTTTCCCAAAACTGAATTGTAAATTTGCKGCTTAATCCAATCGGAGGGGACACACAATGCCGTCGACTAGCAGGGCACAGCGAGGCAGCGTGATTCACGTTTCCCAGCTTCATAATCAATTTATAGTAATAATAGAAAAAGCCAAAGTAATATCTTAATTCTTTCCAGTAAGAAAAAAAAATTTTTTTCTAAGAAGCTGCACTGTGCTCATGGATATTTTATGAGCAGAAAAAGTGCTAAGTTCAATGAAGAATTTACTGCTTGCCAAACCAGCCTCTTGGCTTAGCAAAAATCCTCAACAGCGAGCCCATTGCCCAAGATGCCGGCACGCTGGGAAGAGGTGAGATTTATTCGGTAAGCTGGAGGAGGGCGAAAGCTCACCTTTAGCTCCGGTTTATAAYGGAAGAGGGTTTGCAGCCCGGGAAAATTCATCAGTATTGTGTCGAGGCAGACAACACTCGTCCGCAAACCCGCCGCGAGGCTGCTTTCCGCGGGGCCGACYGCCTTGCCGCGCCTGCCTCTTCGCTCGCCTCCGGCATCCCTGCTTCATCCGGCTAAATCACCTCGCCGGCTCCTTCCTCGCTGCGGTTCCCGCGCCTGGGAAAAGGCAGCCGCCGCGGTTCCCGTGCGCGGGAAAGCTGGCCGCCGTGGTTCCCATGCCCGGGAAAAGGCATCCCGCCAGCGCAGCAAGGATACTGTGCCGTGCCGACAGCTCCCGCGGCGCCCACGAGTGCCGCGATGCTAAAGGAGCCGGCAAATCCGGAGGCCTTCCCGGAGGAGCGGGATAGCGCCACGTCGGTTCGCTGCCGGATGGCCGGACTTGCCTTGCCAACCTTCGCTCGCCCGCGGAGAAGCGCCCTGTGCTCACGCCCCAGCGTCACGGGGGGGAACGGGGCCTCCCGTGCCATCGGCCGGGCTCCACGAGCTGCCCTCGAAACGGAATCCRTGCAAATAACCGACGTTTCCCTTCTCACGCCGTTCTGACGCCCTTCGCCTGTGAAAGGCATCAGTTTGGGCTGACACGAGGCTAAAAGCGCTGTCGGCATCCGGAAGGTTGGGCAAACTGAGTGGTAAGGAATCCGCTGAGGTCAAACAAAATCCCGTGCTTCCTCCCGCCTGGGTTTTTTCTCTCCCAACTTGATGAAATTGCCATGAGTTTAATTACATGTTTTGCAATTTTTTTTGGCCAAAATCATTTTGGCCGAAAAGGTTCAGCCACTTCCATCTGGTCTCTATTAGCTAATCGAAGCCCAAGCGGGTCGGATTCTGCCCTTCTCACTAGGGATATTCCCTTGCTCCGGGCAGCAAAACCACCGGAGCGCCGCAGTTATTGAGCCAATACTCAGACCAGGCACAAGCGAAAACTGGCACCTGAGAAAAGCGTCCCGGCATCCAGCYGCCGACCGGCGTGCGAAAGGCAGTGACCGTGGTACGGCCACGGATCAGCGGCCTCGAGCTCYGACTTTCCTTCCGGCCTGATCTGGGAATCCTGCCTGCTCTATTTAGCTGCTCCCGGAATTTGATTTATTATTTACATCGCTCCAGGGTGAGGTATGGCCTGGCTTGGACCGGCTCTGCGCGTAGCCGCGTGGTGCGGCGCGATCTGCTAACYGGCTGCTGTTTAACTGCAAACCCGAGCTCTTCGCTTCGAGCCTGCCGCACCCGTCCGTGGCCCCCGCGGACGCACCCACGCGCGCACCCGCCGTCGGGGGAGCGCTCTTAGCTYGCAAAGTCACGTTTCCCAAAGTCAGGAAACGCCGGACTTAAYGCTGCCTGTGCGCCGCGGTGCGGGTGCGTTGCGATGCCGCCTTTAATCCCTGGCCCCTYCTCAGCTTCTCCTGGCTTTCGACAGCTCTGGATAAAAATGCAATAAAAAAAAAAAAGACCTGTTGGTGTTCTCCTCCGCAGGCTGCGGGCGAGCGGCTCCCTCCCGCCTGGGGGTTTTTCCTTGCRAACCAGGAGCTGGCGGAAGCTCAGCGCTCGCGAGCGCCACGGCGAGGACCCCCGGCAGCCCCCGCTAACCACCTCCGCGGGGCGGGATGGCGTCGGCGGAGGCGCCGGCTCTCGGCACCCACAAGCTCCYGCCAAGCCTCCCGCTGCCGCTGGGTCGCGGCAGGAGTGAGCAGACGCGGCGGCGGTGGCCACGTCCTCACGGGTCCCTCCGGGGCCGTTGCGTGGCACTAATTAACATCTCAGGAAGTATATTTACCTAATGCCGAGCTGATTTCGCTAAGTAGGACATCCTGTCTTCAGAGGGCTTCACGGCACAGGGTGAGAATCAAGCGAGAATAGGCTCCAAAAGTGTTAATTTAGCAGCTGAGCAGACAGGGATTAAAAACAAGTCCCTGCTTTAGTCTTTGCTCTCGCTTTCGCACCTGAAATCCAAGTAATCATGCGATTCGGGAGTGCAAAGCAGCAACACCTCACCCCAGCGAAGAGCAAGACGCCGGCGCAGACCTGGCAGCGGCCGAACTCGTGCGAGAGCGCAGGGAAGGAGCCGGCGCCGGCAGCGGCCGCCACTCGTGCGACTCGCGCCCGCGGCGTGCGATCTGCATCGTCCCTCCTCGCAATAAACTCCCGCGTCACCGATTCTCGCCGCGTCACGTCGTATTGACAAACGCGCCTTTCCCACGCGCACGGAGCCCCGCGGTTCTCTCCGGCACGGGGCCGCGGCGAGGCCAGCCCYGCTACACCGGCTTCTCCGGCTCCTTCTCCTGCAAGGAGACGGTGACTCCGGGGCCTTTCCCCACCGTTCGCGCTGCGGATAGCCGGGAGCGGAGGCTGCRCCAACCCCGCAGCCCTCTGCCGCCGCCGCYGCTCTCCYGCCCYGGCGAGCGCAGCCTCCCCCGCGGGCTTTTGCTTTTGTGAACGTGCGGAAACTACTTGGAAAGCCCTAAAGCGGAGAAGGGGCGAGCGGGTGGGTGCTCGCCGGGGAGCGCCACGGTGCAGGCGAGCGGCAGCGGCGGCACGGCGCGTCGCTCCTTAGGGGGTTTATTGCCCCTGCCCCAAAACGCAGCCACGAGGGATGAGACACGCTGTGCAAATGCGCCGGCCGGGGCGCAGCTCAGTTGCGCTCGTGAAGCTACAGACGACCCGCGCAGGCCGCGGGAGCAGCGCGGGTGGTGCGTTACAGCTGCACGTTCAGCAGGTGCAGTTGCCCCTTCGCCCCTTGGATTTTGCCACTGAAAGCAAAACCGGTGTCCAGGCATCTCCTGGTGGCAGCTTCCCCTTCGTTTCCATGTTTTTGCAGCACCACGCGCACGGTGCACGCAAATACCTTTGGGCCGCGGCCCCCGCGAGCTCGGCGGGTGCTGGTTTTATTCTCATGGCCACGTTGCAGCGGCGCGGCTCGGGGCTCGCGGCACGGCTCGCGCGCGAGGGATGCTCCACGCCGGGCTGCTGGCTCTGTGCAACGCTCACCCACACGTAATCAACCCTGGGTACACACGGAGACGATTAAAAATCCTTCACGAGAAATTTTACTGAGCCTATAAATTATTCCGGGCGTTCTCCCCGGCCGTGACCATGCCGCGAAGGCTGGCGGCGGCCGGAGCGCGGGAATCCTTCCCACGCAGGGGAGGAAAGGGAATTTTTGTGGCTTCGTTTCGACGCGGTGCAAATAGAGAAAATTTACAGCGCTAAAACGGGCCCCGTGCTCCGGCCGCCCTGGACGGCGCGCGGGGCCGAAATCGCCCCGAACCGAGACCGGGGCCGGGCGGGGGCTTTGCTCCCCTCGCTCCCGTCTTGCGGGCAGCCGCCTTCCCCCCCCC
>NW_020447195.1:10541805-10543765 GCF_003343035.1 Apteryx rowi | reverse complement strand
TCTCCCGTTTTCTCCCCGTTCCGGTGGCGGCTCCCGGACGCCGCTCGGGGCCGGTAAATCCGGGAGCGGCGGTTCCTCGCTGCCGCCGCCGCCGGAGCGCTGTGGCAGACGGGCGTTAATTAACGCTAATGACCCCCCCCCCCAGGGGGAAGGCGGCCGCTGCGGTGGGCGGCGCTTGGCACCTTCCCGGCGCGTTTTGGGGGCCCAACGGCTCGGTTTTTAGCGGATCATTAAGCGAATCTCGCCGCCGCCGCCGCAGGGATGTTCCCCATCCCCATCCCTTGTCCCCTCGCCGGCGCCCGGACGCGCTCCGGCTTTCTCCCACTTCTCCCCAAATCGGCAGCCGGCGGTTCCTGCGACCCCCGGGAAAAGGTGCCTGTGCCCGGGGGGGCCGCTGCCTGCGTTTGGCTCGGTTCTTGCTCATTTTGGGGTTTCCGCTTCAGCTGCCGGTGGAGACACTCATCTCCGGCGTTTCTGATTCCAGCTCTCCTCGGTGGCTCCCGCTTTCCTATTAATAATAATTGCCATAATTGTTCACCTCGGCCTTATGCTAGGGGAAAAGGCAGTGCTGAGCTGGGGGGTGCGGGCTGGCATCCCGCTGCCCCTGGAGGAATTCCTCATCCAGCTTCGCCCCGAGCCCGACTTCACCTCCGCCTGCTGCTGCGGCCGGGCCCTCGCGCCGGGAGACCCCCCTCGCACCCGGCACCTGCGGCGTCGAATGAAGCCGGCACCATCTGTTCGGCCTCTTAATTGCAAATGCAAAGGAGCAGGAAGCGAATTTGTAATTAATCAGCAAAAAAAAAAAAAGATCTCGGTTATTTAATGCGCGCGCATGCCTTTTGTTCGGCACGCCGCGGCTCCGTCAGGATTCTCTCATTTATTCGAGGCAAAGCAGGAGGAAGCGTGTGGGCGTCGGGCCGCCCCCAGATCCGCGACACGCGTGCTGGCACACGCACCTAGCACGGGCCCGCGTGATGCAGGCGTCACGGCCTGGGGCCAGAGGGTGGGAAGGGGCACCCGGAGCAGCGGGCTGTTTGCGGGTCCCATAGGTGGCACGCTGGGGGGGGATGCACAGCTGTAGGTGTCCATACCTGTGCCCACACGTGTGGCAGGGATGAATCTGAACTCGTACGCGAGACATGCGTGGGAGTATGTTCAGCTGTGTGTGCATAGGTGTGTGTGCATCTGTTTGCATGTGTTTATATGTGTTTATGGGTGTAAAGTGTATGTAAAATGCAAGAAGGGACGCAGGGGATTCCACGGGCACATGGGGAGGCGATTCCTTATGTGCACACAGGAAAGCTCGGTCTGGACCTATGTGGGGTGACATTAAGTGAGACTTCAAGGTGTATTTGTTTTTGTTAGCAGGCATATGTGTGGGGGAAAGGTGTGGTCTACACGCAGAGCAAGAGACATGTGTGTGCATGCAGGTTTGCGTGCACATGCATACAGATGTGTAGCTGCATGTGTGTGCAGGTGTGCAGATGTGCAGGCTGACATGCACCTGCATGCAAGTATGCAGGTTTATGTGCATGCAGGTGTGTGCGTATGCTTAAGGAGGGGTACAGGTGTATGTGTACATGTGTGCAGTGTGCACGCACGTGTGTGTGTGCATATGTGTGCATGCACATGTTTGTGCAGCTGTGTGTCCATGTGCATGGTGTGCATGCACACGTGYATGCGTGCATGCCATGCGTGCAGAGTTCTGCGCGTGCAGAGTGCACGCGTGGAGGTGTGCACGCATGTGCATGGGGTGCATGCACAGGTGTGCGTGTGTGTATGCACGTGTCCGTGCACGCACAGGTGTGTGCACACTTGCAAGTGTGCCATGCGTGTCGGTGCAGGCGCACGGTGTGCATGCAAACGTGTGTGCACAAGTGCAGGTGTGCGGGCACGCGCGTGTGCCAGGGGCGCGCGCACAGGCGGGGGCGCGCGCGCAGATGTCCGCGGTTGCGCGCAT
>NW_020447195.1:10498702-10541550 GCF_003343035.1 Apteryx rowi | reverse complement strand
CCATCGCCGCCGCCATGAACAAGAAGAAGAAGCCGTTCCTGGGCATGCCCGCGCCCCTGGGCTACGTGCCGGGGCTGGGCCGCGGGTGAGGCCCCGCCCGAGCCCCCCGGACCCCTGCCGGGCCTGCCTCCCCCGCCGCGGCCTTCCCCGCCCGCCCGCGGCCTTCCCCGACCCGGCGCCCTCGCGACCCCGCAGCCCCGGGCCCGGGCTGTGCCCGGCTTCGTGCCCCGCCGCCCATCGCCGTCCCCTCGGGGCAGCCCGTGCCCAGCGGCCCCGCCGCGCCTGCGYCGCTTTATTAAAGTTCTGCTCGTTCCGGGCGATTCGCAGCCGCCCTTTAGCCAGGCTTCTCTTACCGAAATGCGGACCTGGCGCTGCGGAGAAGTTCGAGGGTCTTTTTAAGCGCTGTCAGCCCGCAGGAGTGTTGCCACTTCACCGGGGTTTGCACGCTCACGTAGTCGCGTATGTGCGTGGGGGCCTCGTTAGCAGTCATTAAATTAGGGGCCTCTGTGCTGGCGATTAGTGGGTGAAAAAAGAGGCAGGTCTCAGCAACGTGTGGACAGCAGGATTACCCTGTGGCGGTGGGGAACTGTGGTGTTCTGGGGTGACACTGGATTTTCATCCTTGTTTACCCTGTGATGGTTTAYTTTTGTCTTTACTTTGGGATGACTCATCCCTGGGGACAGGGACACATAGATCCTGTAGGTTGGGCCCTGGAAAGTGTTGACTAGCTGAATATGGGGCTTCTGAACAGCCCCGATCTCTGCCGCCCACCCCCGTTGTGTGTACCTTACAACCTGCAGGGTGTGTGTCGTCTTTTTTGCTGCATCCCATTGATAGACACATTTTAAAAGAGACTCTATCCCTGGGTACAAGGCGACGGATGGCAGGGAAGTGAGCAGGACAGCATGGTTCCAGTATCTTTATCAATAAAGTTATTCCTATAAGAGGACAGTTGGTTCCAATGGGTTTTATGAACAGTAGGGGTGAGGACTGGGTAATACCATCCCTGTGAACGAAATGATTTTTTTTATTGCTTGTTTTAAAGTAATTTTGACAGACTCTGTGTAGTGATTGTATTGCTGCGTTCTAAATAGCTGCTACTGGTTTATCAACCCAGAGCCACAGGTTTCACTACCCGGTCTGATATTGGCCCGGCRCGTGATGCCAATGACCCGGTGGATGATCGTCATGCTCCGCCAGGGAAAAGAACTGTTGGGGATCAAATGAAGAAGAATCAGACAGCTGATGATGATGACGAAGATCTGAATGACACCAATTATGATGAGGTGATGTGTTAATCATCCTTCAGGTGTTCTTCCCCTAGTGGAAGAGGAGCCCATTAGCTCCTTGCTCTCTTGCCGTGAAACCCTGGATTAGCTGAAGACACAAAGCCAGAATTTCCTATAGTCAGCTAACAGCACTTCCTTTTTCCTTGGGTTGTTCTTTTATTTTTGTTTTTTATTGGGACCCCATTATACATAATGGCACAGTGCTTGCAGATTTTTGTTTTGGCATTCATCCGTATATTGTGGTTTAATTATATATACAGAGCCCTGAGAGTCTTGGGAAGAAATCCATAAATAAAGTATTAGTTTAAGTACTTTGTGGGATGCATCTTTTATGCTCCTGTAAAAATGAAATCTGAGCTCTTGTCCTTTGACGTATGTCTGTCTTTGTGGCCTGTGTAGTCTCTTGTGTTTAAATCCCACTTTGGTTAGTTAACTGTTGTGTTACTCCTTTTGTTTGGTTTCAGTAGTAAAATTTTTGGGGTAATGGAGGAAAGTGGCTTTTATATACTGGGATCTTGTTTATTGCTTAGTAGAAAGTTTTGCTGTTGAAATGGTGTGGGAGAATAAATGTTTGTGGTAGAGGAAAGTTGTATTAAAGGGATGTTTTAGTGTGATGCAGTGTTACTGGGAATAGTTTGCTCATGCATTTTTCTTTATTCTGGATGACTGTTGGCTGTACCAGGTACATAAAAAGGGTTCTAAACTGAGCATTCTATTTTTTATTGTTGTTTATTTTGTTCTTAGTTTAATGGGTATGCTGGGAGCCTGTTCTCAAGCGGTCCCTATGAAAAAGATGATGAGGAAGCAGATGCTATTTATGCAGCTTTGGATAAAAGGATGGATGAACGGAGAAAAGAAAGAAGGTAGGATTAGTTACAACACTGGCGAGGAGTGTTTTTGAGTTAGTCTGTGTTTCAGAGTTTTCTTCTACTTCTTCCATTTTTCAACTCAAATTTTGACCTTATCTACTGAATATGTTTTCAGAAGCAGATACTGGTTTTATTTGTTTTAATGCCTTACCTTAGACACTGTTGCTGTAAAAGCTATGGATATTTGGCACAACTTAACCTGAGCAGATGTTAGTGCTTGTTGCGTATTTTCTTCAGTGGTGGATTTGGTTTAATTGCTTCATTGTAATTCATTAGGGAGATGCTGAGCTAATGTTTCTGACATATTACATGTTGCACGACACTGGAAATTGCTACAAAAGTCATCTAATGCAGATGTCTTGTAAACCAGTGAGTGTCACTTAATTTTTTTTTTTTTTTTAAAGTTTATTACCTGGCTTACAGGTAAGTGGAGGTTAAAGAGTGAAGTTCATTTGGCTACAAATGTCTGTTTTCACACTTAATATTGTCTTATTTGATGAGGTATTTAATTTGCTGTCATGATAATGATAGTATAAACTTGGAATAATAATTTTTTTAATTCCTTACCTCTGATCAAACACATTTTTCTATAATAACAACACTTTGTTTAAAGACTTGTGCAGTGTTACTTTGAGTATAACTTCAGTACTCCTTTTCCTAAGGGAACAACGAGAGAAAGAGGAGATAGAAAAATACCGTATGGAACGACCCAAAATTCAGCAGCAGTTCTCAGACTTGAAAGTAAGGAAAGAATGTTTTCTTAAATGTGACTTCTGTCTTTGTGACGTATGGGACATGGATGCATGTTCTGCATTTATTTGCTCGGATCTTGTCTGTTAGCATGCAAGTAGTTTGTTGTTCTCCAGATTAAAATTACTTTTTGGTGAGGAAAAAAACCCCTGTTCTTGGCTTGAAACTATCTTGAGTATCGCAGTATAATTTTTAGTCAACACTTGTAGATAATATAGTTGATAGTGCTCATTTAAATTAAAGTGGTGATGGAATCTGCAGTAAATGATAAAGCAGTATTATCTTTATTGATAGCTGTAGTCAAAATTGTGCTCAGAGTTGATAGAAGTAGGTGTTTTATCAGCTGCTTTGTAGGGGCATGTGAGAATACAGAGATTCTTTCTGTCTGAGCACTTTTCTTGTGGATACGCAACATAATGGAATCTATGCAAATTTTGGTGATAGGCTTTTGTTTTGTGCTTTATTGTGACTGTTCTAATTAGTCCTCAAGAGGATTTTAAGCTCCCATCTTTGAGGGACGGATAATTTGTTAGTATTAGAATAATAGTTGAGAAGGATCTCCTGAATTTAAATCTTCTATTAAATAAAATGTATCATTAAAACTATCCCCAGCTTCTATTGTTTAGCACATAAGAATATAATGTTCAGTGCTGCAGGCACTGAGATTAATCTGAGTATTTGTAGCACTGAGTTTAAAAACAAAATTGGTATGGAATCCCAGCCTGGACTAAGACCAAATTCTGATTAAATGCACCTAGTTCTTTGGTGTGCTAGATTTAAAAAAACAACAAACAAAACAACTGATCTTTGACCTTAAAGCTTTTAGTGGGTCTATAATTATTTCAAGGAAAAAAAAAAAAAAAGGAATATGAGCAGTTAAAATAAAAGGAACAAGTTTCTAAAATGAATGATGTTGACAACTCATGTTTTTATAGAGGAAGCTAGCAGAAGTCACAGAAGAAGAATGGCTAAGTATTCCGGAAGTTGGTGATGCCAGGAACAAGCGTCAGAGGAATCCTCGTTATGAAAAACTGACTCCTGTACCTGATAGCTTCTTTGCAAAGCATTTACAGTCAGGGGAGAATCACACTTCTGTGGACCCCCGCCAAACGGTGAGCATAAAAGCAAACCTGATGAAGGTGTGGTCCATCCCTAATAAGTAAAGATGAGGGTTAAGCTGTCCCTTTCATTAGTGGCATTTGGAAAAAAAGATACGTGACCGAAAAAAAAAGGCTGTAGTTTGTGAGCCTGTCACAGGAATTGCTGGATATTAAATTCCTGTGCTTGTTTGAATCTTTGTGCATTCCCATTGCTAGACAAAACCTGAGGATGATGGAGGGGGGGGRAAAAAAATGGATCTCATGCTAAATATGGAAGAARATGTTTTTGTCTTTCTCTGGATGTAGAATGGTAATAAGGAGCTTTAGTGAGCATAATCAATATTTTTGTAATAGCTGAAGATTTTTGCAAACATGGAACAGCAAATAAAGCTCAGCTTCCCCTAATGGCTTGCTCTGACCAGGAGTTTGTTCTAAATTTTTTTATTTTCAACTGATGGTAAGGCACATAATTTAGTTCACTGCTCTGTGGCTGCAGGCTGGCTGTAGAAGAAGCTGCTTGGCACTGAATTGGCACCAGGTGTCCATGTGCCTTCTTAATAGATGTTCTTGTTTAAATGTGCTGTTTTTAGATGCTTGTACTCATAATCTTTCATTTACTTTCTCATTACATATTTCACTGACTTGATTAAGCTTGTGTAATACCCTATGGATTTGCAACACCTGTATGAGAATTGTGTTGTGATTCAGGGAAGCCACTGTTCTGCTTGTATTGTCATCAGTACTAGGGAGAATTTCAGAAGCACCTGTGGGATTTTGGCATTTATATCCTGTAGTCACTGAATAGGAGCAGATTGGCTAATAGCTTGAATTCTTTTTGAAATCGCGGAAGAGATTTTGGAACGCATTTTTCTCTTGTTTTCAGCAATTTGGTGGCTTGAATACCCCATATCCAGGGGGCTTGAATACTCCATATCCAGGAGGAATGACACCAGGCTTAATGACACCTGGGACAGGTGAACTGGATATGAGGAAGATTGGCCAAGCAAGGAACACCTTGATGGATATGAGGCTAAGCCAGGTAAGGAGGACACTGGAAAGCAGGATTTGTGGCTGGTGTACCCAGAGTTGGTGGTATGTGGCTGGTTTTGAGGCCTGGTTTTAGAATACCTTTTTATTCTTTTGGGCATTAGATACAAGAAATATAGCTCACTTGTGCCCAGAAATAATTTTTCATCCCTCCTCCCTGAATCTCATGTCCTCTACGCTTACAGAATTTCCTGAGAGATGACAGTTTGCCCCTGGATTCTTGGTCGTTACGGGAGAATAAACTGTCATTCCAAAAGTAGACTTCAGACAAATAGCACTGGTAGTTTTACCACAGGAAGCATCCCTTCTGTCATACGTAGGGATATATGCAGGACAAAATGCTCCTGAAAATACTACTCTTAGCGTATTGTTGGCTTGCATTGTTTTTCTTTGATTTCCTTCCCCCCCCCCCCCGTCCCCCCAAATCCAAATCTGGTTCAGACTGAAAAGATGGGCTTTAGCTGGCAGGGCTGCAAGGCCTTTTTGTGACCGAAAGCCAAGCTCGGTGTTTTCTGGATTTTCAGTGGTGCAAAATGCTTAATCTTAGTCTTGTATTTTAGAAGTGAAAACAAAGCTAGTGAGGGCTTATGTTTTTCCTCCTGCTTGGTTTTGGTAACAGATAAACATCTAGGGGGCTTTTGTATGGCAGCAGTGTCTTTTCCTGTCTTTAATGCGTGCGGGCAAATAGCGATGCTGAGAGTGGTCCTTTCAGTAGTGCTGGCTTGACTTTCCTAGGTGTCRGACTCTGTGAGTGGCCAGACTGTAGTGGATCCAAAAGGATATCTGACAGACTTGAATTCAATGATTCCCACGCATGGAGGAGATATCAAGTAAGTTTAAGAAGGATTAGCTGATTTAGCCTTTTAGTAATGGCTGTGTTTCTGCATATGAATGGAAATCTGAGTGGATGGTTTTCAGCTTACCTTGAATTTGTAAAAGATGCTAGATGAGTTTTGGAGGACGAATTCTTTTAACATGAGGTATGGCACATGCTTTCAACTGATTTATTTAGGGTCTGACTGGGATATGTTAATTGTGAGAGTAGTTTCCATTCTATCCCTGGACTAACGTGCCAGACAGTGATGGCCATGCGTGGCTGCCTGCCAGTCAGGAAACAATCTGATTAATTGTACATTCATACAGCTAATTTAGGCTTGACTGACTGCTGAAAACCTCTGTAACTTGAAGTCTGACACCTATTTGCATAAAGAATTGCTATTTAAGTCAAAGCCATATGTGCAAGTGTTGGTTTAAGTGGAGTTTTAACATGAACACTTGTGCTTATTGGCTTTCAACTGCAAGTGCCCAACTGCAATTCCTAAAAAATCTTATTCAAATAGTCAGCCTTCTTTGTGACCTTGCTGTGTTAATCTACATTCTTTGTAAGCTTGTTGTGGTAGTATATAATGCATCACCAGTATGGAAAAGTTTGAGATCTTAGTTACTGTGCATCTGAGTGTCACTGTGAAGAACTGGCTGTAGAGCACTTACTGATTCGGGAGAGTTGTTTACTGGCGTGCTGAAAACTTTCCTGCCTGTCTCTCCTCCTTCACTAGTGACATCAAGAAGGCGCGATTGCTCCTGAAATCTGTACGAGAGACCAATCCTCATCATCCGCCAGCCTGGATAGCATCAGCCCGATTGGAGGAGGTCACTGGCAAACTCCAAGTAGCTCGGAACCTCATCATGAAAGGAACAGAGATGTGCCCCAAGGTCAGAATCGTTTTGCTTCCCTGTTGATCCTTGCAGGGCCTTAGGAAAAGGTTGCGGTTATGAGAGGCAGCATTTCTGTTCAGCTTGTATCAGGTATAGCCTGATACAGTTTCGTTATCTGTAGTTTTAAAAGAACAAGTTTAGCTAAAGGCTCTAATTTTAAGCTCCTGTTCATAGCACCTGTTTTGATACAAAGGAAGGTTGTTTCTCTTTCCTGACAGAGTGAAGATGTTTGGTTAGAAGCTGCTCGGTTGCAGCCTGGCGATACAGCCAAGGCTGTTGTGGCCCAAGCTGTCCGCCACCTTCCACAGTCTGTCCGGATATATATAAGAGCAGCGGAGCTGGAGACAGACATCCGTGCGAAGAAACGTGTCCTTAGGAAAGGTGAGAACTTCTGCAGCTGAGGAGAACAAACCCTTTATTAAGTCTACCTCTGTGGGTATTGTGTTGTAAATTGTTCCGGATGTACCTTTAAGTTTTAAAAGTGTTTTCTTTTTTGCCTCCTTGGTGAGCGYGCAGTTGTTAGTGTGCCTTAATGATGGAACTTGCTGCTGTTGAGTCGAAGACTGGAGTTCATGTAGCATTTGTGAAACTCCTAGGCAGAGAGCTGCTGTTGCTGAGCAATTGCAAAATGCTATTTCATTTACTAAAAACAATTCCAACTTGAACAAAATTAGAGGGATAGAGGAAAGCAATTAAAAGGTGGTGCTATAAAGGGAAAATGGTGTTCTGCATATCTTCTCATGCTATGTTTCGGAAAGGATATCAGATTTTTTATTTGAGTTCCAACTTGTCCATAACCTGGTAGAGGCCACAAATGATTTCTGGTGGAGGAGCTTTAGAGGCCTTGGGGTTCTCATGTCAGTGGTCCAGTGGGCCTTGGGATTTACTTTAGCATAGTAATTTCTATATTCCTGACAAATAGCTTTTCTCTGTGGTGCTTACGCAAAGCCTTGCATCTTTTATCCTATTGCACTCAGAGGTTTTCCTCTTTTGTGGAATTTATCATTTTTCCAAAACCATGTTCTCTTAAAACATTCTTTCCTTTTGTTACCCTGAATCCAGATCTTCCTTGCAGKTTCATAGCATTAATTCTTTGATTACTTGAAGCTATTGTGCCCGTATTAGTAGAGTTTAAATCTTTCATGATTATTGAATTGTATCAATTATTTCTTGTGACTTTAATCTAGACAGGAAAAAGAAAAGAATCTGCACTTAACATGTTTACTGAGTCTATGTGCAGCAGTCCACAGTATTAAATGACTTGGCTTCAAAGGGAGTAAATTACCTCCCACCTCTTACTAGCGCATGTAAATTGCTTATCTGTGGTGAAATGACCTCTTTATTGTGTGTGTCAACATATGGATAAGAGGTTTGCATGTCAAGGTTGCTGGTGTTGTACTTGAACTTGCAAGAGTTCAGATATTAACTGCGGTGTTGCTTTTTAAATTTTCATTGGCTAAGCAGTGCAGTCCTCTGGAGTGTCACTACTGTTGTGAAACTGTGTTGTTTYGTGAGAAAAACACGTGAGCAGAAACAGATTTCTGAGTCTGGCTTGTGCAGGAAAGCATCTTGTGCGTTAAGTACTGAGTCTGGTTGTTTTTTGCTTTAAACATTGTGTTTTCTCTTAGAAAACACCTTGTGTCAGTTTTCGGAACCATCTATGCAAGCTCTGACACAAAGCTGTTCGTGGAATGGAGTATGGTTTATCATGCTGTTTCTAATTTCTGTAGGTTAACAGTCAGCTTCATGGCACTTCTAGACTGTCTAGGAAATATCAGAAATCTGATGGTTTGAAAGTGTTTGCATGCGTGGCCTTAGATAACAGGCAGTTTAACCCAGTATTTATCCAAAAATTAAAAAGGCTGAATGCCAGGTAACATCACTGAAGTGCAGTCTTCCATAATGTATTTTGCTCTTCTGTCCTTTGCCCGTGCATATTCCTACCATCCAGCAGAACCTCTAGAGTTTTTAAAGCCTTTCTCTCACTAGAGACAGCAAGCTGTGTCTTAAAATACATTTTGAGGTGTTGAAATTGAATGCTGTATCTTATGAAAACATGCTCTGTCCTGCTGACTGGTGCTTTTGGCTCTTGCAGACTGATATAACTCACTTAAAATGCTTCAGAAAAATCTCCTGCTGCTGCAGACTCTATGAGGAACAGTTAATGCCCAAATCCTCAGAGCATGCTAATTGTAAATATTCTATGTACTTCTGTAAAGCTCAGATGTGCTCGGAGGTTTGGGCTCAGCAGTGTGCCTTGGCCATTGCAGGAATAATTAAAGGAGCAGCATTGACCAGAAGCCTAGCTGGTTTCAAAGTATTTTCAGATGCATCTTCCCACCCATATTTGTGGTCCTACAGTTATACTTTTATTGAAGGAGGATATGTTCTGTTCTCTGTTACTATAGCACACTTGTGTATCATCACCATGGAAGCAATGCAACTAATTATGCACTAAGTGTGGTTATCTTTTGTGTAAGTTGTAGTAACGAAAGGCTAAAAAAAGTTTATTTAATTTCTCAATGTCACTTTAAGATACAAGGTTATGAAAAGGCAGGCTGAGGAAAGCTGCTGTTTGGAGTTTAATGCTTTGGACGGCGCATCTAAGACAATCTGCCGAGAACGAAGTTTCTGCCAGGAGTAGAAAATGCTTGGACAAGATTAAAGAAGCCTGAAAGACTCTTTGTTAGATGGAGCCCAGATTGGATTACTGAGAGAACACTCTGAATTCTGTGGCTGGGGTTGTTAACGTTGCCTGCGATACCTTTAAGCTTTCCTGCATCCTTTTGTTTTATTTTTGGGTAGTGGGTCTAACTTTTTGGAAAGCTAAACCAGTATCCATTAAGCTGTCAGTAGATGCTTACAGGAAAACTCGATTGTGAAGGTATGTTTTCAACAATTAAGGAAGAGGGCTGTTATTGGTTAAAATCAAACTTTTTTTTTTTTCTGAAGGGAAACACAGCATTATTAGGCTCCCCAATTTTTAAGATCCCATATGTGCTCATATGTTTCAAAATGTCAGATCAAATAAGGGTTTTATAGATTTGTCAGGTGAGCCCTGTTTGTACAGGATATGTAATATGTCTTAATGCAGTTTCTGGAGACATGGAAGTTGTAAAGAATGTAAAATTCTTTATTAGAGTACTGTAGAACTTAACCCTTGCATATGTGGGATTTTATACCAGGTTGGTATGTTTTAAGAAAATGTCTTAAATATTGATCAGGGTCCAGAATTTCCTTTGACCATGCTGAGACTTGAGACTCTTCAGCTAGGTGTTTTACTAAAGAGGGTGCAGTTACAGTTTGTACAGGGGAAGGCCCTTGGCTCACCAAAACCTGTTTCCAGTTGAAATTATTAAGTAAGTTTTTATTTTCTGGTTTTAAGTTCTCATTTGTTGAAGTCCATAAGAGATAATGTAGATACTGCTATTAAAAGTATTGGTGCCAGTAGTATTTTAAGCTAGTTTTTTTCAGTTTGTTCTTCTGTCACTGCTAGAGAAGGAAAAAGGTCTTTGTTTGGGACGAGTATAGTTCCCACACTTTTCTTTTTCAGGAAACTTCATCTGTATTTTTTTGGTAGGCAGTACTTTTAATGTATCATCTTTGAAAAATATAGCTCTCTTTATGTGAATCATGATAAAGTAGTTTACCAATTATTTTGCCTTTCTAGCCCTTGAGCATGTTCCAAATTCAGTGCGTTTGTGGAAGGCAGCAGTGGAGTTAGAAGAACCCGAGGATGCCAGGATCATGCTGAGTCGGGCTGTGGAATGCTGTCCAACTAGTGTTGAAGTAAGTTTTAAAAAAAGTAAAATACCCCCCCCTGCCCCCCCCCCCATATATAGTGCTTTAGGATAGTGATAGACTTTGGAAACAAAAGGCAGGTGAATGCGCTCCGAGTTTTCTACCAGACGTTTTATGCCACAGTCGGAAGGATGTGATGAGTAGTGGACTGTGTTCTTTTTCTGCTTAGTTAATTGTCTGGTGGTCATTATATGCCTCATTTTCTTGTGTAATTGTTATGTTAGTTATGCCAATAGACTGCTGTGCCTGCAGCAGCCGATTAGCCATGTTTGCGTTCATGTTTAGTGCTTTGACAGTTGTGAAAACAAGCATATGTACAGCTTAGGAAACTAAAACAATGCTATTTGTTTCTGAAACATTGAGCCAAAGAATTTTAAGCTCAGCTGTTTAAAAGGTGATCTGGACAGAAAATATTAGTGCAGCAGCCCAGCAAAGAGAAGACAATATCTAGTAATGATTAGGATTTAACTTTAAGGACAGTAGTAAACTCTGGATGTACTGTTTCTACATGGCATTCTGCAGCCTGGTTGTACTACGTGATGAGGACTGTTGCCAACTTGTGGCAAACAGCATAAAGCTTCTTATCTCTTCTGGGCTGACACTGCTGTACTGAGGCGTTGTCATCTCCTTGTTCTAATCTAAAATACATCCTTTGTTGCTCTGTAGCTTTGGCTTGCACTGGCAAGACTGGAGACTTATGAGAATGCTCGTAAAGTCCTAAACAAAGCCCGCGAGAATATTCCAACGGATCGTCACATCTGGATTACTGCTGCCAAACTGGAGGAAGCCAATGGAAACACTCAGATGGTGGAGAAAATCATTGACAGAGCCATCACCTCTCTCAGGGCTAATGGTGTGGAAATCAACAGAGAGCAGTGGATACAGGTATTTGCTTGCTTGGTCTCTTTTAGAGACCTGGATGAGCTGAGCTCTCTAAATTTGGTTTTGAAGGCTCCTGATGCTAGGTATTATGAAACAGTTATTTTGCAGTAGGCTTATCAGTGGAGGTCTGTGACGCCTGTGAAAATTCAGTGAGCGAGACTACAGAGTCTGCTGGGGAGGACCAAGTCTGTGGTTAAGTGATGCACTGTGTGTACTGAGCTGAGGAATGTTTGGTTTACTTCTCTCTTGGAAAATAAGCAGCTTCAAGTTGAAGCAGCTGCTGCCTTAAGTAGGATAGAGATTTTAAGCCCCTAGTGAAGCATTTATGTATTTTTTGCATGTGTCTTTATTGGGTTGAAAGGTATGTGTTTGCCAAAAAGGTCTTTGTCAGACTGTGGTAAGAAGTCAATATAAATGTTGCATCTGCAATAGCCAGAAAATAGTCCTTTATTGGTCTGTAGTCCTGAGGCTGTGCGAAGTAGTCAGAGCTGGCACGTGGAACCACGTTGTACAGTAACATTTACAAAACAGCTTGAGCTTCCTGAGTTAGTAAGTCACCTGAAAGACTCTTGCCATCTAACTGGCTTGATCAAGTTAAAAAACCTCTCTTTCCTCCTCGATGTGTTCTGTTGCTATGTTCGAGCATAACTGTTTTAACAATTTACTATTTAAATTACTTACAGTGGGTCAAGGCAGCAGAGTGTTCTTGGCATGGTGCTTGAAAGAGTATTGGTAATGAACAAAGTATTTGATATTAAACGGATATCCTTGTTATAATCTAAATGAATTATAACTTTCTTTACAGCACTAAAACAATTAACAGTTAATTTCAACTTATGTAAAAGGAGGAGGGGACCTCTTGTCATTGTCTTCTGAAATTCCTTTTCGGTGCTAGAATTGTTCCATATTAGTCATTTGATCGGAGATCTTTTTAACAAGTTTAAGCAAAGCATGCTTGGCCTTCCAAGAACTTTACATGTCAGGAAAAAGCGTTCTTCCGTGTGTGCTCTGGTGAGAGAGGCTTTGCACCCGTAACTTAACAGTGGTTGAGTGTTTGTTTAACCTCAGTTGTTGTTTAGTGCTTTCTGAGATTTGAGAATCAATCCAAAGCTGAAATAGGGTCGGTAGTTTTGATGTTAAGAAAACATTCTTCTTCTCAAATGTTTCTTCTCAAATCTTTGCTGCTTTTTTTCCACTAAGTTCCTGCTTAGCCCAGCCCAGGGAAAGTCAGCGGGGTGGTAAGAAGACACCTCTCGGGCCGGAAAGGTCATGCGTTGTCCCACTTTTTCTTTCTCAGTGGATGCTGTTGACAAGCTATGTTTCTCTAACAACTTTTGGTTGTTTCTGTATATACAGCTACAGCATCTTCAGAGTGGGTGTAGTCTCACTAGTTAGTGTCAAGATATGATTGAGTAATGTTTTTAATATGGTACCGACCCACGGTGTCCATATGTTTGCACTTGAGTTGCTGTTGCAGAATCTAATGTCTTCTATACTGATTTCTCGAAAGGAACAATGGTCTACTCTTGTTTCTAGGATGCTGAGGAATGTGATAAAGCTGGAAGTGTGGCCACATGCCAGGCAATCATGAGAGCTGTCATTGGGATTGGGATTGAGGAAGAAGATCGGAAACATACCTGGATGGAAGATGCAGACAGTGTATGTTCAGCTGTGCTGTTTTGTTTTCTTTGAATTGGGGGAAATGAAACTGATGCCTGGGAAATGACATGTTTTTTGTCCATGAAAGTGGATATGATTGGCCAAATGCAGACAGATGTTCTGCAAATTTGCTTCTCGGGGTTGGTGTATTATGGAGCTTTTTTCAGATCTGGATTTTTCCTAAGCAAAAAGTTGGTGATTGTGCTGGATTGTTTGCCGCTTGTTTTGCGATGTCAACAAAGATTGCAGTCTGGTCAAAGGAATTTGGAGTTGAGCTTGAAAGCATGGACACTGTAGCTCAAGAGTTAATGTAAGAGTGTACAGAGGACTTGGTAAAAGTTTTACCAGGCTTTCTTTGCTTTTTGGGAGTAGTTTAAACATGCACTAAAAAGTAAATTATATTTCAGCAGGGGAAATGTCCGTTTCAGCAGCCTTGAATTAGGCTAACTGCAGAAGGTGGGCATATGCTGAGGTGCTTATAGTTCTGCCTGTAGAAAAATGAAGTGCAAACATTTGTGAGCCTTTACAATGTCCTGATAATTTTTCAAGTTGGCCTGTGTGTCAGTCCCACTGAAAGGCCAGTGATACTTGTGCCCTGATAGAGGTATATTTTTATAAAAAGGAAGCAGGGAAGAATTTTGTAAACTGGTAATTGCTATTCAGTTACCTATAATACCCTAATTTAGCTATTATTCAGAATTGTTCAGCTCTGTATTGAATTATGCATGTGTCATTCCATTATACCCTTCATTCTGATCCAACCCTAAACTAACTTAGTTGTGATCTGTTTTTGTTCAGTGTGTTGCTCATAATGCTTTGGAGTGCGCCCGAGCAATTTACGCTTATGCCTTGCAAGTTTTCCCGAGCAAGAAAAGTGTGTGGTTACGAGCAGCTTACTTTGAAAAGAACCACGGAACTAGGTAAGCCTGCTGCATAATCCTTGGATGGAGGGGTTCATACTTCTTGTTACAGTGTGGTAGATTGGGCAGGTCAGAAAGCTACAAGATCAATCATAAAGCTTTGTGTTGCCCAAGCAGGGTTAGTTCAGTTGGTGAAAATGTTGTTTGTGGATCTGACCTTCTTTCTTGTGGTCGGAGCATCTCTGACTTTTTCTAATGAAGGCTTCTCATCTTTGAGAATGGATTTCTAGAAAAATGTGGGAATACAGAGTGACAAATCACCTAGAAATACAGCACGTGTTTCATTTAATTTCCATAAATAAACTATGTGATCACTGAAGCTGTCTGAGCATCTCTGGCATCTTTTTGATTAAACATATTGGGAATATGTATCAGACAGATTCTGAATTAAGAGTGCTGTTATACTGTCTGTGGTTCAGGCTTCTTATTTTAAAGTTCCTCATAAAATTCTGTCAAATGCATTTGAAACTTTCTTCCCAAAGTTTCTGTGTAATAGACCACTTAGGCATGTGGAACTGACCCTATTGAAGCCGACAGGGCTTGTGTGTATAAGTGACTGCAGACAGTGAGTCACCCCCCCACCCCCATCCCCGTTTTTTTTCCCCCCTTTCTTTTGATTCTGTTCTTACATTTCCTGATGGTGGCTGACTTTTAAGCCCCTTGTTCTGCTTGAAAAATATGTTTTCTAGAGGATGAAAAAAATTAGTAAGATTAATCCAGCTTCGTGTAATAATTCTGAAAAACTTCCTGTCTCAGTTTCTATTCGGGTTTGTTTAGAAGAATGGCTCTTTCCAAGACAAATGAGATGTTTTCATGTAGGGTCTTTCCGCAGGGGCTATCAAACAAAGGTGTCTGAACAATGAGCCGTTTGTGGAGTGCTGATTTCAGAACTCTTGTGAAAAAAGACCCCACCCTCTCCTTGTTATGAAACAACTTATCAAGGTTTACAATGTTGGACTTTGCAACAATATTTATAACGTTGAGTGATAGTGGAAATGGTGTGTGAGAGCTCCCATTTGGCAGTATTTTTGAATGATTGTAACTTGCTCTTTCTTGTCTCAGAGAATCCTTGGAGGCTCTTCTGCAGCGAGCTGTTGCTCACTGTCCCAAAGCAGAAGTGCTCTGGCTCATGGGAGCCAAATCAAAGTGGCTGGCAGGAGACGTGCCAGCGGCCAGAAGCATTTTGGCCCTGGCTTTCCAGGTGGGTATGTTAGACTTGTGTGATGGTGTTTAGCGTGACTGTTAAAGATGAGGGAGTAAACTTTTTCTGTGGATGCTCACCTGATTTCTGCCCTCTCCCAAAATGAGGGGGCTTCCTCTGTTCTTTAATATTTTGTATGGCAAAAAGTTCAAATAGAGGCAAGCTGGAAGCAAGAGTGTATTACTCCTTTTAATAGTGCTACTCCAGGTTCCTGAGTTCACAAACCATTAATTTTACTGGGTTCCCACAAACCCTAGTCATGGATCAGAATCGCCTTGTCTTGGGTTCTCTGAAAATGCTCATTTGAGAGTGGTGGTCTGCCCTAATTAGTGAAGTCACTGCGCTATCCATAACCCGTAATCCATAGCAAAATGAGGGGAGTCATTCACCAGGCACTGAAAGATGGGCAGAGCGATACAGTTCTAACATTGGGAGTGAGGCCTCAAAAGCTGAATGACAGCAGTTATTTGCTCCTGAAGAAGAAGGTTAAAGATATTTGTTTCCTAAATTTGTTTTTGGCGCTTTCTGTTACCATTCTGAAGACTCCTTAACATGGTTGCCGCTGAGATGACTTGTTTTGGAGTAGTGTTCACAGACCTCAAAGGGGAATTCAAGGTTTTTTATTTTTTTATTTTTTTTGTTCAAGGGTAATAAAACGAGGGTCTCACTGTGACAGACTTTATGATCTTTTTGGTATTTAAACTGGAAGTTCAGAAGATCAAGCATTAATGCTTTTCAACAACTGAGAGGCATCCAACTTCTAAACTGGCATGTATCTTTGTGTTGCGCATCTGTTTTGGAGAATTTCTATAAACTTCAAAGGTCAAAGAAGATTGGGAGGAGCTTGAACTGGAAAAAAAAACCCTAGTGTGGATTGACAAAGCTCTGATTTCAATTTTAATCTGAATCAAAYGAAGGATTAAATCTGCTGTTGATTCATTGTATGCATTTGTCTGTCATTTTATGTTCTTGCAGGCCAACCCCAACAGCGAGGAGATCTGGCTGGCTGCCGTGAAGCTTGAGTCAGAAAACAATGAATACGAAAGAGCAAGGAGGCTGCTGGCGAAAGCTCGCAGCAGTGCCCCCACCGCAAGGGTAAGGATGTGTGAAGGGTGGAGAGACCGAGACCTCTCTTGGCATGGGGGAGTCCAGGCGGAAGGAGGAGTTCCTTCAGTTATGTGGCCTCGGCGACTGACCGGATGGCTCCCTGCCATTGCCTCTGCAGGCGTGTGGCAGCTTTGTATAGCTATACAGCAAATTGCGACATAAAATCAGGGCATGATGGGATCAAGTGAAGGGTTTCAGGTTTTTTGCACAAATGGCAAAAGTCAGGAATTTCCCAGTTTACAGCTGTTTGTAGATTGATCATGCTGCATAAAAGCCTGCCTTGGAAAAAGGGGAGAAAATACTTTCACAGATAACTCACTTATGCTTGCTGGGCTAACGACAATGCTAGTTTGTTGTTTACAGTTACACTCCTGTGTTTATCTCCAGAGTTGCATCTGGTATAATAAACTGTCAATTTTCAGCTGTTCATAGAAAACAACTTAAATTAATTGGAGTAAAAGAGAAAAGATCTGGTTTATGTTACAAGGAAATGAGTGTGGTGGTGTGTTTTGTTTTTTTTTTTCTTCTTCAAACTTGTGCTTCATTCTTGATCTCTTAAATTGTCCTTTTCCTCTGTCAGTCAGTGAGCTTCTGCCCAGTTGGGGCAGCTGAGGTTGAATCTCTTGTCAGACTTGATGTCTCTCTTGCTGAGTCAGAGGTGGGGGGAGTTTGGGAAAGAGGAGGACAGGGGTCAGAGTAGCTAAACTGCCTTCCATCTCTAAGTTTTCTCACAGCTGTAACCTCCATGCCTCATTAGAAGGAAAGACATTTGAGGACAGAAAAGTATATTTACTAGCTTGTAATGAGCAGGACATCAGCTGCGACTTAGRGCCATAAGTAAGAAAGGGCGGTCTTGGTAGCCTTGGGTGTAGGCGTCCTTGGAGGGAGATCTGGGTGTGCTGATGAAGCTGGCAAGCAAACTCAAATTTATGTACTTGGATATGCCCTAAAAGCTGTGCTCTTTGCCACAGATATTATATAACTGTCAACTCTCTGCTAATAGTTGAGATAGATTGTCTGATCGCACTGTTCCAACTACTTTTTTTATTTGCATTTACCTTTCTCATTGTTCTGTTCCCACCGTTACTTAACTCTGACTTTTTTTTTCCTTCAAACTGTAGCAAATCAATAACACTTCAATGAATGTTTGAAACTGAGAACCCTCTGCATTGACAGAGTAATGCTTTTCCAATGGCTGCTAGTGATAAACAACTCTGGTTTGTTCTTAGGTCTTCATGAAGTCTGTGAAGTTAGAGTGGGTGCTTGGAAACATTGCTGCAGCCCAGGAGCTTTGTGAGGAAGCCCTGAAGCACTATGAGGACTTTCCCAAACTGTGGATGATGAAAGGACAAATAGAGGAACAAAAAGAACTGGTAGAGAAAGCACRGGAAGCTTATAATCAAGGGGTAAGATGTATGTTATTGCAAATTTACTTTGCATTTCTGGTGTGGAGAGATGTCTGTCTTCAAAGCAAAATGTAGAAGAGCTCTGTTCCAGACCAACTGGAGGTGTGATTTTTGTTCTGTTATAGCAACAATAATGAAGAAATTATTAGGACTTTGAAATAATTAGCAAAATTGCATCTCTTATCCCACTACCTATAGGCAAAATTCGCTTTTTTTGCTTGAGGGAGTTTGCTCTATGCTGGACTCTGGTAGGAAAAGAAAGCTCACTGCACAATAATTCTTTAAGACCTGTAAGGACCGGCTTAAAAGAAAAGCCTGTTAATAAGCTCTTAGATATACACAGTGAAAGGAGGTGGCCTACGCAGCACTCGTGTCTCTCTTAAATGATTATTGATGTCCTTGCACGTGAATGCTCCTGAAAATCATCAGCCATGAAAGTAATATGGAAACATGTTCATTGCTGCCAACTGTGGTATCCTATTGATTGCCTTGGCTTCAAAGGCAATCTGCATATTCTGTTGCTGTGCTTGAGTTGTGTACGAGCTGTCTATCTCCAGAGAGAGCACAAACTGTGTGTATTGTTAAAGGAGGTGTATTCTTTCTCTTGATACATGGATAGCTCAGTCATACTTGATGTATTACTTGTTTCTTTTGGATATGGAACAAACCAGATTTTTGTACTGTTCTGAACCATAAGATTAACTAGGAGAGATTTGAGTGGTGTAGTCAACTTCATCTCGCCTCTTCCAAATTCCCCAGGAAGATGGGGAGCGGGGTGTTTCTTTAGGGATTGTAAGAGTTTGCAAATCTACAGACTATCTAAGCTTTTCCTTTTTTAAACAGTTGAAGAAGTGTCCCCATTCCATACCCCTATGGCTCTTGCTATCCAGGCTGGAGGAGAAAGTTGGGCAGTTGACGAGAGCAAGAGCCATCTTGGAAAAGTCTCGCCTAAAGAATCCAAAGAATCCAGATCTCTGGTGAGTTGTGTGGATGTGAACTGAATTTGAGCTATGAGACCAATGCATTCTTCAGGTTAACCGTTTTACATCTTCCCAGCAATTTGAGCAATTAAGACCAGGCCCATCCTAGCATTTCCTCTGGACTAACAACGACTTTGACTTCCAGAAATGCTCTGGTGATCCTTGCTAGTACATAAGCATTCTAAGGAGTTGGGGACCAGTTACTACTTTTACTGATAGCTGTAGTGTAGAGAGTTTGAAAACCCAGGGACCTTTCACTTCTGTTTTAGTCCCTTTCTCAGATTTTTTTGTTCTAAGCTATTACAGAATAGAGGTCATAATTATTTATTTTTTAACAGTGAGCAATGGGAAGATGTCAGTCATCTGTATGTAGTCAGAGTATGGGCAGATGTTTGTAATTTCTCAGGTCCTTCATGTGACTCTTTGTTTGTTTCTACATAATGAATATGATCTCGTAAATATTGTCATTGGGTCTCTTCCTTACCAGGTTAGAGTCTGTACGATTAGAATACAGAGCTGGGTTAAAGAATATTGCAAATACTCTGATGGCCAAGGCATTGCAAGAGTGTCCCAATTCAGGTAAGCTGGAGATATAGATATATATGTATTTATTTATTTTTRATCTCAAACACAGTTATATTTTCTCAGTAGAAAAAGGTTCATCTTTTTCCAAGATGTCCTTTCTGGCCAGGTCTCAACATAATATGCTTCAGAGAGGTATCAGTCATCCTCTTGCAAAGGAAATTTTTAGGGTTTTTGAATAGTCCCAGATGCTTTGTGCTGTCTCACACCAGAGAGGTCATGGGTGTTGGTGTTGGTCCCATTTTGCTGAAGTATCCAGGGTATTATTGGGTCTGTTGTCTGCAGTTTATTCCTAGGTTTCCTGTGAAACATCTCAGATATGTGTGGCTTTTCTCTGAAGCTAGTAGAAGTCTGCAAAGGAAGAAGTGCCAAGGTTTAAACTTGACTTCCAAGAGTTTGTAGTTAGGAAGTTCAGTGGAAAAAGGATGGGGTTTTTCCGTGTCTCATTGGAGTATAGCTGGCCGGAGAAGACTTCCTGTTGTTGGTTTGCCTGCACTGGTTGCACTACTGATGAGGCCTGTGCGCTTAAAAACTTGCGTGACAGCAAGTCTCACAGTCCTCATTAGTGGAGCATGTACCACAAATGTTTAGTCCTGCTTTCTGATTATTTTAACTACTTTAGAACAAGGCATATAGGTCATATAATCTAAATCAATTGGTTCAAACCAGCAGTAGAAATATTTGCCTCTTGGGATGGGAGGAGAGAGTGCATGATACTTCCTTGTTTTTTGGCAGAATTGTTGGAAGGCTTAATTATTTAAACATGTTGATGTCTTTGGAGAGAAGATGTTGCATAACTATAAAAAACAGCAGTCTGCTGCAGGCAAGCCTTTCTAGTTTGCCTTCAGGCTGGGTTTCGAAAGGTGTTTAATTGGCAGGTGCTGAAGTTCCAGTGAAATAATTGGGAATTAAGTGATTTTTAGGATTTGATAAACTCATTCCAAGCTGCTCACTGTGAGAGTGGGTCAACAAAGCAATACCACACAAGCCCCACTTCTTCTGAATCGCCTAGCCTAACATTTAATGTGTTTGCCACCACGGGCCTTGTTACAGAATCTGCATGTTGCTGTGGAAATAAGCAGCAGGATCTCAGGTTTTTTTTTTTTAAATAAAATAGCTTTCAATTCTATCTTAAAATTCTATAAACCAAAATAAAGGCCTGCTGGAATTAGCAGGCCAGGCACCTACAGTCATGTAAACCAGAGACTTTCATTGCTGAATTGCCGTTGATTGCCAAATTGATTTCCAATTGCTTGTGCCTGATTTAGGCGGACTGTACAAAGAATGAAGCTGAAATACAAATGGTGTTTGTGTCCTCAGCTGGCCTGAAAATAGAGGCCTGAAAAATGTGATTTGACTGTATATGAAAAGAGCAAATCCTTGAAGGCAAGGAGGAGAGCGTTCTGGTCCAGTCTGTCACTGCAGTCATTGAAGCTTGTGTATATTCTCATGGTGCTGTTTATGGGAAGTGAGAGCACTTGCTGGGGTCCTGGCAGACAAAAGCTTTCAGGCTCTGCTTTGCAGTGATCAGCAAGTATCGTTGGCTGACGTGAGAAACTGAAGATTTCATGCTCCTCTGAGCGTGTTTCCTTTTTGGCTTTTGGCAATGAAACGAACTAGGGATGAAGCCCAGTTTTCTTGGACCTACTCTTGACTGCTCTCTCCTTCATCATATGTGTGGAGACCCAGCATCAATAAGACCATGGTGCTCTTTGGCACCTTTAAAACTGTTTCCAAATGGTGTACTTTGCACCTTTTGGGGCAACATCTGCCACTGTAGTTTCCCATTCAGACAAACTGATACCTTTCAGTTCTTATATCCTGGTTTAACCTCCATTGTTTTGCTGCTTGTAATGTCTTATCTGGAAGTCTTGAGCTCTGGGTTACTGTCTGCTAGCACAGGGAACGCAGAAGCTGCAGGAAGGCTATGGTACAGAAACATTCAGAACTGAAGGTCCACTGTGGTGGAAGCAGTAGCTAAAAGTTCAGGAGCGCTGAATGAAATATCCATGCAGAAAGGGTGCTTGGGGGTGAGATTGGAGCAGGGGGATTGCATAACTGATGGGATGGGGGCAACAGTGCTGCTTGTTTTAGAGAGCACTGGCCTGGTAACAGGGTGGGGAGGGTAATCTCTGAAATAACACAATCTTCCTACTCGACTTGTTTAAGGAATCCTGTGGTCAGAGGCAATTTTCCTTGAAGCACGACCACAAAGAAAGACCAAGAGTGTGGATGCTCTGAAGAAGTGTGAACATGACCCACATGTCCTGCTGGCTGTGGCCAAGTGAGTTCCCAAGCTTATTGCAGTAAAAATACCCTTTTTTGTGTGGCTGCATCTGTGATGAAATATTGCACTCAAGCAAGACCATGTGATTCTGACTGCAGCAGCTCTAATAAACCTCAAAGCAAGTAGCAGCTCTTGAGCTGCCTCCTAGTAACTGTGCAAATCTGCTCCTCTCCCTTGATTCAAAACTGGAGATCTCCACCTGCCCTCAAGCTGTTGTGGTGGGTCTGGGACTGCAGTAGAGACAATATGTTCTCACTGAGTCCTTTTCCAGGGTTGGCTGTTTGCACTCTGTGAAAACTGTTATCTTTGTGTTGCTTGTATGGCACTTGAGCATGCTTTCAGATGAGCTAGAATTACTTAACTTCTATGGGATCTGTTTAAGTATTTGTGAAAAAGGGGACAATTTTTGCTGGTTATTGTCCAGTTTTTGTGGTTGACAGTGTGTATTCCTGATCTGTTCTCTCCTTACCCTAATATCTTTTGGTGGTGTTGTGTTTTTTGTTTTGTTTTGTTTTTTTTTAAATTCTGAGCTATAGTAATGTGCTCTTCTAGTCTTCTCCTTTCCTAAATTTCTGCTTTGTCAGTTTTTTTTCCCCCAGTTTTGGCCCTTTCTGGAATGCAGACTACTAGTTATGCTGTAGTTTGCTTCTAAATGGGAAGGCAATCTACTAGGAATTGTCCTGTTGCCTAGATCAAGTTGAGGCTTTCAGTGATGAAAAACTGTCATTAGAGTTGACTCATGCCATACCCTGTCTGATCTGATATGTAAAGGGCTATTAAAACAGTATCAGAAAAAAAATTACTTTTCTCCCTTTGTGAATAGCAGAAGAGGTTAATGCAAGAAGCATGTTGCCCAATTCTTTCACAACTCTTTTTTATAAGCCAAAGAAAACTGTAGGATACGCTCCAGTGACTGCAACACTGGGTTCTGCCAGATCGTGACAGCTGACTTGTTCAGCTTTAGCTGCAAGTGAGAAAAATGTTAACTTTTGCTTTATTGAAACTGATTCTGGGCACTTCCGATGCAATCTCAGTTTAGCGGCTAATCCCAACACAAACAGTTTCTGCCTCCCATCAAGACTTGCATGTGGGTACAGTACATACATGGTCTGTCACACAGTTATGAAAAACTTTGTTAAAAATAAGTAAGTTTCTGTAAATGGCTACTACCTGCAGGTGTTTAGCCTTTCTGCTATCATTGTTCATGCTCTTTTAAATCACAGTTTGTTTAACACTGAACAATCAAGAGTATTATAGGGCTTAAAAACAATCACATAAGCTGTATAATTTTATGGCTGGCTAAGCTCTTTATGAGGGATGGCTGTCTGATTTGATAAAGACTTTACTAGTTCAAATGAACTCTTTTAATGTGAAGGAATGAAACCAATAGACTATTGACTCAGCTGGCTAATTACTGGGGAGAAATTTCAGCACTCACAAGTACCTTTTTGAAATGGCAACAGCCAGGCTGAGTGCCAAGCTGGGATCTGAGTATGGAATCTGTGTGCTTGCCCTTCCTTGTAAAAAGTGAGGCTCGCAGGATAGGTCTGTTCCGTTAGAGCTCAGTAACTTAGTGCATGTGAACATGCGACTCCAGGCTTTTTAAGCAGACTTGAATAAAATTTTCAACTGTTTAGAAGTTATTTAATTGTTAAATGCTGAAGCCAACTTAAAATACTAAGAATTTGGAAGAGGGGGAAAAAGATGTAGGTATAAGATGCTGTCTAGGTATAAGATGCTGTCTCTTTCTACACCAAATCTGAAATAGCGGTACTGAGCAGATGAGTTAGCAAAGATTATGCTCAAAGAACAGTACTTCCCTTCTCTGGAATGTCTGTCTCTTCCTTTGACTGGGGTGTCAGAATGGATGGAGAATAAAGAAGAAGCAATGGATGTCTCTTTTAGTCCTCTAATGTCTCCTCTCTTCCCAGAGGATAGGACAGTTGGCAGATGTCTACAAAATCTGCTGTTTCCATTTTGGGAGAGGCAAGAACTTAAATATGTGTAGGACCTTTAAGTTTGAGCACTCGCAGATTGCTATGTTTCTCTAAAGAGGAAATTTGGCTACTAACTTTTGCTTTTCTCAAAAGGTTATTCTGGAGTGAGCGTAAAATAACTAAGGCCCGAGAATGGTTCCACCGAACAGTGAAGATAGACTCTGACCTGGGAGATGCCTGGGCTTTCTTTTACAAATTTGAGCTCCAGCATGGCACAGAGGTGAGTGTGCATCTGGGAAGAGGGAGCTGTTCCCCCAGCACAGACACGGGTGGGGGAAAGTATCAGGAATCCCTTCCTGATGTTGGTTGGTCAGTCCTGGGAACTGCTGCAACACTGGGCTGAGCCTGTTGCTTCTGCTGCCTGTGTGGCTCAAAGATCAGGAGGTGAAGGCTGTCACGCCTGGTCATGAATGAACATGAACGGGCATGTGTGGTGTCATCAGCTGAATTGTCTTTCAGGCTGCTTTGCTGTCCACAGTCATGCTAGTTCGTGCAAAAACATATGAAATCAATCTTCCTTCTGTAAGACCCAAGCCTTCTGGTAGGAGAAGACTTTCCTGTAGTTATGATGCTGGATTTGTGTAACTAGTCCTGTTTCTTTACAAGTTTCAAGTATGGGTTGCATGTGAACACAGCCATTAGAACAGTGTGTTCTAATCTGTTACGGTGGTTTTTACTGCCTCATGTTACTGAAATGATGGGAGTGTTTATCTTCTGACTTCAGAGAGACCTCTCACTTGACATATCTCMTGCAGTGGTATCACAAAGGAAGTTCCTGCTACAATTTCTTTAGTGTAGCCAAGACTTGCTTGACTATAACTGGGCCAGTTTGTTCAGCAAGGCAGGACAGTTGCTGCCACCGATCTTTTAACTCAGGCTTCCCTGTTGCCTTAAAACAAACAAACAAAAAAAAAACAATCTTTGGATGAGTGTTTACTTTAGAAGGGGATTGTTAACTTTTTGGCTCTACGCTGGAACAAACTAGGGCATTAAGACACTTGCAAACGACTGTTTCCCTTCCTTGTAGGAACAACAAGAGGAGGTGAAGAAACGCTGTGAGAATGCTGAACCCCGCCATGGAGAGCTCTGGTGTGATGTCTCCAAGGATATAGAGAACTGGCAGAAAAAGATTGGAGAGATTCTTGTACTTGTGGCAGCCAAACTTAAAAATACTTTCTAGAGTGTGCTGACTCAGCTGCATCAGTATCTCTGTAGGACTAGTCTGTCTGCTTACCTGCTTTCAGTGCATTTGCCCTTACAGTGGACAGATTTTAGAGGACAAGAGATTGGTGGCAGTATGAAAGATCTGTTTTTTTCCGAAAGAAAAAGGTCTGTTTCCTTCTCTTCTTCCTGAGGTAGTGCTCTTGGCTCACACGGTGCAGTCATCAGCTATGTGCAGCACAGATGCCTCTAAATTCTCTCTGAACATTGCTGCTGGGGCACATGTAGGAGAGTTGAGCAGTTTTGATGCTCGATTGGCATTTTCATTTTGATGCCTGAATCCCCTCTGTAAATATGAGCCCTAATTATTGCTTGTTTGGTTGCTGATGTTTAGCAGCTCCTCTGGTTTCTTCCCTAGCATGAAGTGTCCATCCTGCCACCCTTTGTGCAGTTTCTTTAGTGTTTGGCCCATCTGATGCTGGCTCTTTGTCAGCAGATCTGTTGCTTTGCTATTTAAATACACCAAATTTACTCTGAAGAGATGAGTGGAAGTCTGCTGGGGGGAAGGCCAGGCAGCTGAGGAGACCCTTTTCTTGGCCACAAGTCTGATTTGACTTTGTCTCCTCTGCTGGCAAGCTGCAACACAACTCAGAAGATTTCCTTAAACCTGAGCAGACGAAGCACTTTGTGAAATTCAAGAGCATATTTTTAAAGACCTTTTTCTCAGCTTTTTTTTAAAATGTATATGGTATAACCTTATTCTTTTAGGTGTCTGATTTCATTAAGCACAGTGGTATTTTAAAGTAACACGGCAAAATATAATAATCCCTAAAGGCCCTTTTGTAGGAGTTGACCTTTCATTAGAGCCATTGAGAGACTGCATTTTTAAGGTCATAACTGTTTTCAGTCTGGATATTTGGGATGACTCTTCAAGTGCATATGGTAAAAAGCAAATTCATTGGAGGAAGAGCTTTGTGTTTAGGACCCTTTATCAGCTGTCTTAAGTGTTTTGTTTTTTTTATACTTGTGATCTGTATTACTTTGACCCAGAGAGTCTGACTTTCTTGTGATCATTCTTTCAATGAAAAACTGTAAGATGTCTTATATATTAGGATCTAGCAAAAGTGTTCAGGTGTGTGTATGTGTGTTATATAGTGTATTTAGTTGAAGAAAACCTTATCACTTGCCTGGAAAATATGTATAAAATAGTTTGTTTTTTTTTTTTTGTTTCCTTAAGTTCTCTTTGAATGCGGTCTTGCACTATCAGTGGGTCTGATAGCAGAAACCTGTGAACTTATCAGGCTCCTACCACTCTGTACAAAGATGTTGGAAATATATCTGCCAGGGGTGGTTACACCAAGCTTTTCCTACATCCTTTTGCCAAAAGTAACATCATATTTGAGAAGCCCATGTCTTAAAAAAAACGAAGTAGAAATGGTTGGCCTTGAAGCAAAAGTCGGTTTTCTTTTTGGATTTATAACTGAAACTCTTGTGCTCTCTTGCATAGCTGGTGAAAATGTGTGAAGCTGCATTTTGATTAAGAAGGGTGTAGATCACGGATGCCCTGTGGACTTGTAGTTTTCCAAAGGTGAGTGAGAGGTGTTGGGAGTGGAGAGACTCTTGTGCAGAGGTTTATGGCATCATTGGTATCTTGGTTCGCTTTTGTCCTGTGTGTGGGCTCATGCAGGGAGGAAGGGGGGATTTCAGAGAAGAGAATGGAGACATCAGTCTGTAGTGCTGCAAATAAGGACTTGGTGGACATGTGGGAGAAAAAAATATTGAAAAATAATTGTTCTCCATCTGTACAGTCCTTCATCAGCCCATTTTGCTTCTGCATAGCTTTTACTTTGCCTCCATGATGTCATCTCTGTAAGTTCTCAGACGTGGGAACTGTGTCCCACTGGTTTGGGAAGTGATTATGGCATTTCAGGTGCAGTGGCACTCTATAGTGAAGAGCTTGGGAAAACTGAGTGCAGACGGTGTATAAATTCCTGTGCCCTGCAGCAAGACCGCCCAGTGGTGCCCAGTGGTGTGGATTTAAGGTGGGGAAGGATGGCTGAAACTGTAGAGACGTGGTTCTTGTTGCTGGAGAAACTCCCAAGTTGTGGAGAGTGTTTGGAGCATCTCACTCGAGCCAAATGCCCACTGGTCAGGATCTGTCTGTTTTCCCTGCCCCTCGCTCAGGTGGCAGCACCTGGCATCTGCTAAGGATTTGTTGGGCGAAGGCTCCCCTAAGTGCACAGGGGTTGAGATGATGCAAGGGAAGAACTTGCTGGGGAGTTTTTTTATGGTCTGTGACCGGAGAGAATGTTTTCCAGTGCTGTGCTGCGCACTGAGATGAGTTGGAAGACCTGGGCAGGGGGAACTGTACCAGATGACGTATTTGTTTCCTGGTGGCACCGAACTCCTTTAGCCACCTGCCCTTTGTATCTTTGGCCTTTTCCTTCCTGTGGCCCAGGGTTATTAGATTCCTTTTTTAGATAAAAGGGATCATCAGTCTCGCAACCTTTTAATGTTTGTAGATGTCTTCACATTTTTAATGGATTATGGTACCTATAAACTTTCTCTGTGTATAGAGCTCAATAAACAAGTTATATGGGTCCTGTCTTCAGTGGTATGTTCTTGTGTTTGCTGTGGTTGCTGCTTCCCATGGTGGAACATTCCCCTTTTTCAGATGCCTCCTGCTTATTCACGTTTGCCAAGTTGAGAAAAGTTGGATTGTTCAAGTATTTGAATTATCTCTTACTAAAACACACGTGTGCTTCCCTTTTCAGTGGAACCTTGTTGCTGTTCRGATGATTTTCATTGCATCCTGTATGAAAATGATTAAAACTTTGAGTCAGGGCACTGTTTTCTGTGCCCTCGTTGGTGTGGCGGTGTTGAGATGTGCCTTGCTCAATATTCTGCTTGTGCAGAGGGGAAACGGCAATCTTTTTGTTGGGCTGAAAGTATGGGAACTCGGTGTTGTGCAGCACGTACAGTATTTGAGGGATCTTGCGCTGGATTCTTATAAACGGATAAATTGAAGTGACTGACTCTTAAGGCATGGCGTGCGGTTAGAAGTGCTAAGCTGGGTTAGCAGCAGTTTCTGAAAGTGAATCTAAAACGATAACGATTGAAATGCACGCTAACAGAAATCGAAACTCCCGGGGGCCCGGGATCCGGGGCTTTGCAGTACTGCGTGCAGCATGAAATGCAGCAGCGGCAACGCTCCCCCGCGCTCGCGCCCCGCTCCCGGCCAGGGACACGYGTCGGTTCTCCTCTCCGGTTGCTGGGACGGTGGCGCGCGCTCTGCTGGCTTGTTCCGGGCCCCCCAGGGATGGGGGAGCCCCGCGCGCTCGGCCTCGAGGCGCGACTCTTCTCGGCCGAAGCAGGACAGGCGTCTCGCGGCTGCCCGCTCCCGCGGGCTGGGATCCTTGAGCCGGCTCTCCCTCGCCTCAGTGCCGCCTTTCCTTTCCCGGCGCCCAGCCCCGGAGAAGCGCCTTGGGCTTCCCCTCGGGGAGGGGGGGGACGGCCCCCCCGGCGAGGCGGCGAGCGGGAGCCGGGCTGCGGTGCCCCCCCGCGGCGGCCGGGCCGGGCCCGTCCCCTCCCACCGCGGCCCCGCTCGTGGAGCCAAGTTCAAACCGTGAGCGGCGGCGGAGCGGGACGTGGCGGGGGCCGGCCGGGCCCCCTTCTCCGGGAGCCGGCGCGGGGCTGCGGGGCTCCATGGTGAGTGCGCCGGGGCCGCTGCCCCGTCCCCCCGTCCCCTTCGCTGCTCCGCGAGCGGGGCAGCCCCGCTGCCTGCCCACGCCTCCGCGGACGGCGCTCGCCCCGCAGCCCCACGCTGCCGGGGGCCAGGGCTTGGAGCGGCCGGGAGGGGGCTCGGAGCAGCCGGGAAGGGGCTCGGACCTCTCGGGACAGGGCTGGTCCGTCTGGGAAGGGGCTCTCACTGGTTGGGATGCAGCTCGGATCCATTAGGCTGGGGCTTGGACCCGGCGGGGAGGAAGGTCTGGTCGGAGTGGGGACTGCTCCAGGCACGACGGGGCCCAAACCCGGGGGGAAGGGGCTGCTCTGGCCGGGATGGGGCTCCGACCCGGCCGGGAGGGGGCTGGCCTAGCTGGGAGGGCCTGGTCCRGCTGGGACGGGGCGTGGAGCCGGTGGAGAGGGCTGGTCCGGCAGGGATGGCGTTGGGCTGGTGGGATGGAGCTTGGACCCAGCTGGGCTGAATGTTGCTCGTTGCCAAAGTGGAGAATGGATGGTCCGATCCTGCCCAGGGGCTCTGGCAGGTGCTGGGGCCCTCCGGAGAGAAGGGTGCAGGGGACAGGGTGCCCCTGGCCTGAGCAGGTCCATGTGGCTAGAGGGACCCGGCGACCCTGGTGGGCTTCCTAGGCAGGCAGCAGGTTTTGCACCTCACTTGGGTGGCTGAGGCTAGCACAGGTGCCACCAGGGACTGCTCTATCAATAATAGCGATTTCCCTTATCTCCTTGTATTTGTTGGAGGATTAGAGCCGGGGAAGAGATTAGCTTCCCCTGCCAAGCGGAGCGGGCTGCAGCGGTGCCCCGTGCTGCACCCGTGCTCACCTGCCTTGCTCTTTGCTGCCGGCCCCTCCTGCGGGAAGGGCTGCGTCTCCCCCCCAGGGCGTAGTTAGCCGATGTGACCGGCCCTGCATGGTCTGCGCTGGTGCAGGGATGAGAGCATGGGGGGGGGAAGGAATAATCCCAAATCGCCACCTGAACTCCTCGTCCCTCCCGCACACCCCTCCGTTGCCCTCGCTGCTCTGTCGTGCGGGTTGCGGGAAGCGCGGGCGGCACCCTCGGAGCTCCTGTCCCAGCTGCTCCCTGTGCTCTCTTAACCGCAGGCTGCGCTTCCTCCCATGGTAAAGACTGAGATTTCGGTGCCAGGCCTGGCTGCCTGGAAATGCTGTAAGTGGTGTGCTTTCTCCTGGAATTTGGTCCCAATTGTTTAATAAGCCACTTCAGGGAAGTCGTTCCCGACTTACTGGTTTGAGTGAAATTGCATGGCCTCGTCTTCCCGGCGGCGGAGGCTTCCTGAGAGCAACCCTTAGACTTTGAACAGGGTATCCTCATGGAAGCAATGTTCTCGTTTTGTGTCTCGGAGGGTTATGCCTGCGGCTCTGAGCTGAATCACCTCTGGGGCAAGACCTCTCCCCTCTGCAGCGACTGCAGAGAGCAAAGCCAGCAGCGTGGCGAGGTTCTTCCCCTGCCCTTCGTGGCCCCTCGGACGGGGCCCAGCCCTGGCCAACAGGAATGCGCGTCTTTCTTAAGAAAGCTGCAGACCCCAGTGGGATTTGTACCAGTTGCATGTGGATTTGCTAATCTGCTCCGTGGCGATTTCCCTGCTTGTGGGTTTGCAGACTCGCAGCGAGTTGGGTTTTGCCCTGGGCTAAGCTCTCGTCACTGCTGCTGAGCTCTGGGAGCTGGAGGGCAGGGGTGGGTTTCCTGACCCTTCTGGAGCCAGGATTAGCCCTTCATCGGGTGGGGAGCAGGGAATGGACGCAGGTTTTGAAAGCAAACGCTCTAGGCTTCCAGCGAAGGGCTGGAGGGTCGCGTGGGCTGAACGTATTGCATCTGGCTGCGTCTCGGTTGTGCTGTTTTGGGTAAAGGCTGAGCCCGGGAGCCAGATGTGGCTGGAATGGCAGCGAGCCCGCCGGGGGCTGTGCCGTGGGGCAGACGGATGCTGGCACCAGGTGCAGAGAGCACCAAGATGCAGAAGAGAAGGGGAAAAACAAAGCTCCAACATGGAGCTGAAATCATCCGCCTTGCTGGAAGTCACCTGCTTGGCGCGGGGCCTGCTGGGGGGAGCCGGGAGCTCGGCAGCCGCCGGCCCCCTTCCTGCTCGCGCACGCTTGGCTGCAGCGCAGGGCTTGCGTTTTCGAGAGGAGCCGAGCTGCCTTCTGCCTGCTCAGACCTGAAACCCAGGGCAGGGAGGGGGAAGAGGCAGGGCTTGGGCTCTTGGAGAAAACAGGAGATGATAGAAACGCTCCCGTGCCAGGATGGGCCCCAGCGCCGTGCCATCTCCTAGCGCTGCAGGTGTGTCGGCAGCCGGCACGGAGGGAGGGGAGGTGGAGAGCTGTCAAGCTCTTGCTGGCAGAGGCAGGGCTTCCCATCCTCGCTCCGCTGCTGTGGGACTGCTCAAATATCCCTCGTCTCGGTCATCTGAGGTTCTGCTGGCTTTTGGTCAAAGCACCTGGACTCGTCTTTGTCCCTCGGAGGGTCCCACCGCCCCCTCGCAGCGCTGCCAGACTCCTCGCCAGAGCTGCCGCGCTCCGCTGCGAGCTCGGATGTCGGCGCTCGGGTTTCCCCGCTCTGTCGGGGCTGGCGTGGGTCTGCCGGGAAGCCTTGGAGCGCCGAGGGCTGCGGAGGCCTCCGGGATGCGCTGGTGAAAGCAGGTGGCTCTGCAGGCCCTCTCCTCCGGCTTCTCCCATCATCTGCGGCTTGCTGGTGGGGATGAGGCAGCTCCGGCCTCCTGCTCCCCTCCGTGGCACAGGGCACATCCCCGTTAGCTGCCCTTGGTTTTTGGTGGTCGAGTGCCTGGCTTTGGATTGCAATAGCTGGGGAGCAGGCAAAGGCAGGGACCTGGTGGGGCAGATGGGCAGGCAGCTGGGGGGCAGATCCTGCAAATGCACGCGGGTCCCCTGCCGCATCTCTGTGCCAAGTCCCGGGCTGCTGTGAGCAGCGCTGCCTGGGCTGGCCTGGAACTGGAGCAACTTGCCCAAGGGCTTTGCTCCAAGAGGAGATGGCCCTGCTGGGCAGGACATCTTCGAGGAGAGGATGCGGTTGCTCTCCCTCCTGCATGTGCTGTGTCTGGAAGGGCCGAGGCAGCGGGAGGTGGGGGCAGGTCTGGTTTAGGCTTGTGCCAAGGGGTTCCTGGCAGAGCCTGGAGCCCTGCCTTCGCTCCTGGTGTCTCCCGTGACGCTGAGCCCTTCCCTGCCCAGATTCTCCCCAGGGCGCTCTCCTGCGCTGTTCTGCTCCTCCTGGTCGCCGCCGTGCTGAGCAGAGGCAAGAGGTGCAGCATCGCCAAAATCCTGCGGCAGTACCGCGCCGTCATCTTCCACGAGATCCAGAACCTGGTGAGCAGAGGGATGCTGAATGCCGGGGGAGAGTGGGACGGGTCGAATGCCTCTCCGTGCAAAGCCGCCTTCGCCTGGGGGCTGCGGGGCTGTTCGCAGGGAAGGTGATGCCTGCAAGGCTTAATATGGGGTTGTGTCCCTGGCCGGCGTCGTGGGGCAGCTGTGGGCAGAGCGCTGCCTGCGCTGAAATGGGGGGTTCCTGCCCTGCGTGGGAGGCACCAGCGCTTCGGGGTGCCTGACCTGCTCTTTGCTTTATTTCTGCAGAAAAACCTGAGCGGATCGGCAGACAGGAACAGCCGAGCCGGGCCAGCCTGCCGTTCGGACAAGGTGAGCGCCGGCCCCAGGCTGAGCAGAGGGCTGGGAGACCCGCGGCTGGCGGGGTTGTGCGGGCTGAGCCCCAGCAAGCTCATGACAAAGTGATCAGCCATCAAACTCCCCCCTCCCTGCCCGGGGCTGCTTTCTTCTCTGTCTTCCAGGACCAGAAGATCCTGCTGTCCATCTACAACATCAGCATGTCCCTGCGGGACGTGGCGGCCGGCACGCTGCGTGGCCCCGAGGAGGTGGCGGTGTGGAAGGTGGCCAGGAACACGGAGGTCGTGCTTAGGGACTGCAGGAAAATCTGCAAGGTGGGAGCCCCTGCCCCTTCCCAGGCGCCCCAGTGGCTCCCGGTTTCCCAGCCGGGCTGCGGGTAGAGCCTGCCCTGTTGCACGCGCTCTCCTGGCTGCCGCTTGGGAGCCTTCAGGCTCTTCTCCCCGCGGCGTCGCGGTGGGGKTGAAGGTCTGCGCCGGCTTTATGGCGGGGGGGTGGCGAAGGCACACCCCGGTGAGCTTTACACCGCCCGGCCCTGGCCCTGGGGAGCGAAGTCCGGCGGTGCCAGCGCGGGACGGGCTGGTGGGTTCTTACCAGTTTGTCACCTGCCCTTGGGCCGCGATGCCGCGGCCGGTGGGGACGCGGAGCCTCCCTGGGTGTCCGAGCCCAGCTGGGCGGCAGGATGCTCACTTGCCGGGTGGGCTCCCCCCGGATGCTCTCTGGGAAGAGCAGAGAAAGGTGCCAGAGCAAGAAACCGGGTCTCTCCCCAGGAGGCCGGTCTGCAAACGGGCTTGTGCTGCATTCCTGGGACTCTGCCGGGGAAACCCCGGCCAGAAGCGTCGCCCATGGGTGGCAGCAGCAAATAACCCATTAACGGGCAGGGGAGGCCCYGGGGCGGCAAAGTGCCACCTGCCAGGCTGCCGCCGGCTCTGGCCACGCTCAGGCCGTCTGGGAGGACGCTTGTCCCTTCCCGCCATCGCCGAAGAAACGGACTTGGGTTTAATTCCCGGAGGTCTCCTGGCCTGGGATGGGGATGCCTCCGGTCTGCAGAGTCACCCGGAGCCTGGCTTTGGGACAAGGCCTGGCCTCGGGGTGTCTGGGGCCACCGCAGGCTTGGGGGGGGGCTGGCTGGCTCTGCTGCAGACCCGAGCTGTCCGCGGAGCACGTCCTCGCCGTAGCCGCGGGTTTGCAGGGCAGCGATGTCCCGGGCACGTCCTCGCCCGCGACTTGGTGCCGACTCAGTGGCTTTTGTCCCCACTGCTAACGCCTGTGCCGTGGGGGGGTTGTTCCCGCTTCCTTGGCGTGCCCCCAGCAGAGCCTGCCGCCAGCCCCGGCGCAGCCCCGGCGCGGAGGGCCCGGCCGCCGCAGGAAGCAGCTGAAGGAGATCGCGCGGAAGGCGGAGAGGCTGTCGACGTGCTGGGAGAAGCTCTACGCGCTCCGCTCCCCCGGCCGGGACTCCTAGGTCCTGCCTCCGCGGCGGCACGGCGGCGCCCGTCACCTCGCCCTCCCTGGCAGGTAGCAGCTCTCGGAGGGACCTTCYGCTCGTGCAGGGCCCCCGTCGGCTTTCGCTGCGAGTCGGAGAGCCATGCTGCTCTGGTTTTGTGGCTGCAGGTGTCTTGTTCCCAAATCTGGAGCAAATTCAACTCCGCAGTCAGCTGAGTCGATATCGGCGGGTGCCAGAGTTGAATTCGTCCTTTCGTTTCAAGTGATGCCCTGGGAACCGGCCCTGGCGCAGGTGCTGGATGCCGGCGGGCTCCTTCCCTGTAGGATGGCTGCACAAGCTGGCTGGAAAACCAGAAACTGGGGGAAGAGGAGGGGGTAGTGCTGGAAAAAGGAAGAGACATTAATTTCCGTGATGCTCCTGTCCCTGGCTATGCATCGCCCGCCACTTTCTTGGGGACAACGGTCGCTTTTCTGAGCATGAGGAAGAGGATTTGGGTCACGGGCCTGAGATTCCTGTTGGAACTGGACTGCTGAATATCTGCAAGTCTCTGATGGTGGCCAGGGTGTGTGCACGGACAAATGTCCTTCTTGCATGACCGTGGCCCTGAGATGCGCGGAGCAGCGTAACCCCAGAGGTCGGGGGTGACCTGGATGCAGGACTGTGGGCACTGGGGAAGCAAACAGGAGCCGCTGGCCACTGAGGGCAAATAAGCAGCAAAAAGGGGGGAATGGTGGCCAAACCTCTGTGTGCCCMCAAGGGCTTGAACCTGGTGGAGATGGGCAGCATCTCCCGGCCAGCGTGTGAGTGCGGCGGGACCTGGCTCCTCGGAGGCATGGGCACCCTGGCACCCYGAGGGAGGCTTGGTGAGCGGAGGACCCCTCCATCCTTGCGTGCGCCCCTGCTGCCCTCGGGTGGGCGATAGCCCCCGAGAAGAAAATAAAACCTCTCCTTCCCCTGGAGGCCTCTGCCTGCTTCATCTTGCAGGTGCCCAGGATGGTGGGACGGTGCATTGCCACCAGCTGGCACCCCAGGGGACGTGGTCACATGGTGATGGTGGGGGGACCCCTCATCCAGGGCTCTGGGCTGCTGTGCTCGGAGGACCCCGCTGTCCCCCTCCGAGTGCCACCTCCCCTGTGTGGCTGCTCTCTGTCTCTCGGCACCCAGGGGCGAGCTCCGGCCAGCATGGGGCCTCTTGGGGCCACCACTGCCCCCCGTGCACAGCGGATGCCAGGGGCACAGGGGGACCCGGAACCCGGATCGTGCTTTGGGCATGGCGATGCAAACCGGGGAGGTGCCATCCTGCGTGTCGGGGGCTTGTGCTGTGCGCGGGGGCAGAGGCCCGGGCTCCCCTCCGGCGCTTGGGCCGCTTCCTTTGCAGCCCTGCCTCAGTTTCCCCAGCCCCGTTGCAGCGAGCGGGGCTGGGCGGCTGCAGGGACGGGGACGGCGGCGGMGGAGGACACGAGGTGGCAGCAGTGGGCCGTGCGTGGCGGACGGCTGGCCACGGCGCGTGTCCCCCCCCGCCCCCGGCCGCGGCTCCCAAATCCCGCAGCCGCGCGCCCCCGTGGGGTGCTGCCCCCCCCCTTGCACCGGCGCTGGGGCGGGGAGAGCTGCGGGTTTGGGAGGGGTGTGGGGGTGGGTTTCCCCACGGCCGCGAGCAGCGGGAGGTGGTGGGGCGAGGAGAGGGAAGGGGCCCCCCCGGATTTAGCGGGGTGCACGCTGGGCCCCCTGGTTTGGGGATGCACCCTGGGCCCCCTGCTTGGGCTGGGTCCTACCAGGGTGCCAGGTTTAGGGGGGTCAGGCTGGCTGGCCCTGGGGGGGGGGAGCACCCCCTGCCGTGCCCCCGGCTGCCTGACATGGGGCCCCTGGACCTTCCTCCCAGCCCGTTCTCCTCCTCCTYGGGGGCTCCCTGGGGGCTGCAGGGCTCGAGCCCCCCCTGCCACCGCCGAGCGCGGCCGGGGCCCTTGTTTCGCTGACGCCCCCGCGGGGGGGCTCCGCGGTGCGACCCTCGGCTGGGCTTGCGTTTTTCTTTCCCTTTTGTTGKTTTTTTTTTCCTTTCTTGTTTTTCCCCCCCCCCTTTTCCCTAAACAAAAGATCAAATGCAGACGGCGGTTTTAATCGCCTTGAATAGAGGGAAGAGAGGCAGCGGTGGGGGGGGGGGGACCCAGCAACCACCCCCACGTAGAACCGTGCCCTCCYGCGGGGGTCCCCAAATAGCCCCGACGTCCCCTGCGGGGACAGCGGTGCCGGGGGGGGGGGGGCGCCGGCCGCGGGGCTCCGGTGCTTTTCCCATGTGCCGGGACGCCTGGGCCCCGGCGCTGCCCAGGTGACTCCCGGCAGCTCCTGCGGCAAGGCTGGAGCAAAGTTCCCCCCACACACCCCGAGCTGCCGGCACATTCCCGGATAAACCGGAGTGCTGCCGGGGCTGGCCGTGCTCCTTGCTCTGCCGTAGCAGCCGGGGAGGGAGAACGCTGCTGCTGCTGCCGGCCCGGAAACGGCCGGGCGCCCGGCATCGCCTCCGGCCTGCCACGGACCCCCCCAGCCCGGGGGCTCTCCCGGCTGCTCCCCCCCTGCTCCGCGGCTCCGGCCGGCTCCTCCCGGAGCGGCGCAGGGCGCGCGGGCGTTTCTGGGTGCTCGCGGCAAGCCCGGCGGCRGGGGGAGACGAGCCCGGCGCAGCGGCAGGAATGAGTGCATGGAAAGGAAGGAAAGAGCGAAGGAAGGGGCTAAAGGGAGGGAGGGGAAAAGCGAGGTCGGAGCGACGGTGGAATCGCAGCAAAACAGCCGGAAAAAGGAAACGGGCCTGAAAAGTCAAATAAAAATAGCAGCGAGGCAAAACCCAAGTGTGCGGCACATGGGAGTGAGCGCATTTCCTTCGAGGGCAGCGCCGTGCCGTGCCGCGCCGTGCTCTGCYGGCTGCTCCGGGGGGGCTGCCCGCCGCGCAGCTGCCTCCTCCGGCCCCGCACGTGGTGCCAGCTGCTTGGCATCCCGTCGGCGCCTCGCTCCRGGCCCGGGCGGGCTTGCGCAAGGCCTGGCCGCTCGCCGCGGGAGCCGGATCGTGCGTGCAATGCTTGCACGGGCCTCGGTGTGTGCCCCGTGCTTGCACATGCGTGCGCGGGAACGGCCGTGCGTGTGCAGYGCCGTGCGTGTGCGCGGGAACGGCCGTGTCCGAACGCACGCCGGCCCCGTGCGGTCGCACGCCGTGGTGAGCGGAGCGCYGCTCCGTGCCCCGCCGCGAGCCATGATCCCGCACGCGGCGCCGCGTGTGCTGCAGGTGTGCGTGCCGGGGCCGCGGCCGCCGGTAATGCGCTTCCCAGCTGCGTCCGACTGCCTTAAAAACAGCCCGAGCTTCCTCCCCTCGCCGCTCGTTTTGCAATTCCTGCTGCCGGCGGGGCCCCGGGGGGCGGCGGCGGGTGCCGACTCTCACTCCGGGCGCGGGATGGAGCCGGTGGCCGCGTGGGGACAGGATTGCGCCGAGGTTTCGCCGCCTTCCCCATGGGGTGGATGGGGTTCGGGGGGGCTCAGCCCCACACCRAGACGGCGACGGGCTCTTCGGGGCCAGTGGGCGATGCCAGTGCAAAGCCGGGAAAAGGGATGGATGCTCCTCACCAGGTCCAGACCCCTGGGCTGAATTCGGAGGCATCCGTGGGGGGGCCAGGCCGGGAGAGGCTTGCTGCCGTTTTCCCCCCTGAGCCGATGCCAGACCGACCTTTCGCCACCGCCCCTCCTGCCCAAACGGAGCCGGCTCGGGGGGGGGAGCGCGGCCGGAGGCAGCGCCGGGGGCCCTGGCACGCAAAGCCCGCGTCCGACGGCGAGGGAAGAGCATTTTGTTCTCTCCCCTCTCCCCGCAGCCTCGTAAAGCTGTTGAAAGCGCAGATTTACGGCGTGATAAACGCTAGGGGCTCTGGTTAATATTTTGCTGCTCCATCCTTTGGAGAGCGGCGGGTTTGCAGGAGGGGGGAGAGGCGGCGCGGGCGGCGTGGCGATGCCCGGCTCCGGCTGGAGGGCGGCTGGGGCGGGGGGGAGGCCGTGGCCCAGGTGCATCCCAAAATCGCCGTGCCGTGGGGTGCCCGCTGCCGTGCTCCTCCGGTGGCTCCAGGACCCCCGTGTCCGGGGGGCTGCCATGCCAGAGGGGTATCAGGCCGTGGTCCCTTCCGCCCTGGCTCATCCCCCGGAGCCGCGTCTTCGGGGTGATGCCAAAAAGCAGCTGCCGGCCGGGATGCTCCTGCGGGGCAGCGTGTGCCGAGGGCCGAGGCCGGCGGAGCGGCGGAGCGGGGAGCATCCCATGGCCGTGGTCCCCCTGCACGCCCTCCTCCCTCCCGGGTTGGGAAGCRAGCGGCAGCGGGATGCCAGGCTCAGCGGGAACGCCAGCTCCGGCAGCCCTTGCCRCCCGGCAGGAGCCCGCCGCCCCCGTCTCCTCCTGGCCGCCCCGGAGCCGGTGCCGACGCCGATGCCGATGCGCGCGAGGCCGCGGAGCAGCGGGCCGGGTGGCGTGCGGCGGCTCGGCGGAGGCGTTTGGGGCCGCCATGGCCCTGCAGCCGCCTCCGCCGGGGCCCATTGTTCTGCCGCGCCGGGCGGCCGGGCCGGATTCCTTTGTCAGGGCTGAACGCTATTTTATTCCGACAATTAGCCGAGCACGCCCGGGCTCCCGAGCCTGGTTGTGATTACTGCAGGGCGAAGGCGCCAGCCTCGCGCTCGGTGCCGCCGAAGGGATCCGCTTCCCCCGCGCCCCGGCRCGGTCCCGCTCCCGTGTCGCCGCTTCCCGGCCGCGCGCGGAGCCTTTGCTCGGCCCTCGCGGGAGCCCGCCAGCCTCTCCGACGTTGTTTCTGCGCTTCGGTGGGGGGGGGCAGCGCCGGGCTCCCGATCGCCCGCGTCTCCGGTGGGATGCAGCCTGGCACGCGCGCGCGGCTTGCAGCATGCGGGGGCCGCTCGGTCGGGGTGCTGCGGGATGCGGGATGCGGGATGCTGCCTGCCTCCCCGCGGCTCCGTCCCGCGCTGGGGCAGCGGCCTCGTCGCCGTTGGCTGAGGGGAGGAACCTGCCTTTGCGTCGTGCGCACCGTGCCGGGGAATCCCAGCGGAGAGCAGATTATCCCAGGCAGAGCCGGTTATCAAACCGGGGTCACTGGGGAGCCGGAGCTGGAGCAGGGTGTTTCTCCCTGGGGACGGATGCTCCCTGTGGCTGAGGCCGGGGCAGAGGAAGGGAAAATCCAGAGGCGCGGGGGGACGGGATGCAGGTGGTCCGGTGCAATGCCGACCGCTGCCATCCCCGACCTGACTCTTGCTGGCAACGTCCCCGCGTCGGCGTGGTTAAACCTGCTCCTTCAGGGCCAGGTGGGCTTCCTCCGYGGGGTTATCCGGCTCCGAGGTCTCGGCCGGATCCGGGATCTTAAAGTACAGCGCGTCGTCGAAGCAGAGCTCCTGGGGCGGCTGGGCCAGGCCGGGCAGCCGGAGCAGCGTGCCGGTGAGGAACCCGCCGAGCAGGGAGCYGCCGACGGCTACGGCCAGCCCGGCCGCCTGGAAGAGCGCCTGCTCCGAGGCGCTCCGTCCCGGCATCGCCTCCGGCCAGGACGCCGCCAGGCTGGCGTTGCCCCCGGGCGGCCCACGGGCCGGGAAGACCTGGTAGAAGCGGTGCCCGTAGGTCTCCTCGGAGGCCACCAGGATGGCCACCACGCCGGCCGCCGCGCCGATGAGGCCAGGCAGCCCGTGAAGGTTGTGGATGCCGCACTGGTCCAGGAGCCCGAGCCTCCTCGCCAAGAAGGGCGCCAGGAATTTGAACCCCAGGACGCAGGCCAGCGAGGAGAGGCTGCCCAGGGCCAAGGCGGCGGCCGGCGTGATCATCATGTCGGCCAGCGCCCCGATGGCCACCCCTCCGGCGAGGCTGGCGTTCTGCAGGTGGCCCAGGCTGAGCTTGCCGCGGCTCTCCAGCGGGCCGGAGGCCAGGAAGGTGGTCAGGACGCTGGCGCTGAGGGCGAGGATGGTGTGCAGCACTGCCCGGTGCTGGGCATCTCCCGGCTGGCAAAGGGCAGCCACGAAGCTGGGCCAGAAAACCCAGAGGGAGAGCATCCCCACGAGGGACAGGAGGTCCGACTGGTARGTTGGGTTTTCCTTGGGATGCCCCAGCTGCTTTCCCGGCCGGAACAGAGCCTTGGACATGCCGAGGCCGAAGTAGCAAGAGAAGACGTGGATGGTGATGGTTCCTCCCACGTCGAGGACCTTCAGCCAGGTTATGAYGGCCCACTCGCTCGCGAGGTAGACGGGGATTTCGCAGAAGGCGGCGAGGAGGAGCTGGAAGGGGCTGGTCCTCCCCAGGACGGCGCCGACGGAGATGAGCACCGTCACGGCGGCAAACTCCGCCGTGAGGACGTTGCGGAGGCCCAGGTGGACCTTGCCGCGGTGGAAGTGGTAGAGCAAGCCCTGCAGGGCCAGGGCCCACTGCGTGGAGAAGTTGAGCAGCAGGAAATTGTAGGCGAGSGCGCCGAGCCCGTAGCGCGGCATGAACGCCAGCAAGAGGCCCAGGGCCACCGCCAGCATCACCTGGACGTCCTGGAAGAAGGGGAAGACGCCGTAGAGCTGGTTGGCGCCGGGGTCGGCGTCCGCCGCCTGGGAGGCGGCGTCCGTGTGCTCGTCGTAGGAGACGAAGAGGGCGAAGAAGAGCAGCAGGGTGCCCTGGAAGAGCCCCAGGGAGGCGGGCAAGCGGCAGCGGAGGCTGCCGGCCGCCGCCGGGGCCATCGCCGGGGCCTCCGCGGGAGAGAGGAGACGGCGAGCGAGGCTGGCCGCGCGCCCTCCACCTCCGGCGGGACGGGACGGGACGGGACGGGACGGGACGGGACGGGACAGGATGGACGGGACGGGACGCAGCCCGGGCGGATGCCAGGAGCGTGCGCGAGGGTGAGTTCTGCCGCCCTCTCGCATTTTATTGCCACGGTTAATTTTTAACCGCGGGTATAAGTCAATGTTCAGAAGACAGGACTCCCCCACCCCTCCTTGAAACGCAACGCTCGTAAACGAGCCGCGCTCGCTCGCTCGGCAGCCATAAAAAGCGCACGCGAGGGTTTTCGGATTTTTAAAGAAATGAAAGAAAAATCTCCCGCRCGGGGAGGGGGGGCAGAGGGCGGCGAAGCGACGAGCCGAGCAGGGCGCGCGGGGCCGCGACGCTCCGCCGCGACGGCCCTCCTGCCCGGCCGGAGGCGACGGCCCTTCTGCTCGGCCCGGCCTTGGCGAAGGCCCGGAAAGCGCCGAAATAAAGCGGCAAAGAGGGTTTTCGGATTTTTAAAGAAATGAAAGAAAAATCTCCCGCACGGGGAGGGGGGGCAGAGGGCGGCGAAGCGACGAGCCGAGCGGGGCGCGCGGGGCCGCGACGCTCCGCCGCGACGGCCCTCCTGCCCGGCCGGAGGCGACGGCCCTTCTGCTCGGCCCGGCCTTGGCGAAGGCCCGGAAAGCGCCGAAATCGGGCGGCAAAGATGGTTTTCTCACAGGTTTGCGTTGGCCCGAAGGGCTGGAAATTCATTAACAATTAGCGCRCGAGAAAAACAAAGCCCAGAGCAGCCAAGCAGCTACCCCGAAGTTTCTGGGTTGCTGTTTAATGTGACATTTTGCCAGCGAATGTCTGGAAAAAAAATATGAGAACCACAAGAACAAAAGGCAGAAGGGTTGGTAAATATTTGTTCCAGAGAGGAGATATTTTTGTGCTGTCCCTGATCTCAACACCCCTGCCGCGGGCGCTGGCTCCGCGCCGCTCTTCGTCATTGTTACTGGAGGATGAGGCAGGCGAGGGCGCAAAATGGGAAACAATTGTGGAATAATCCGCGAGCGGCGCCGTTGCCAAAGCCTCCCCGGCCCTTTGCAACGCCGAGACGCTGGAAATGAGGGCAACGCGCGGGAGGAGGAGGCGGTGGCGGTGCCCCGCGGCCAGGGCCCCGCGTCCTGCAGAGGGGTCGCCTGGTCTCCCTCCACCTCTGCCGGTGCCGGTGGGGTTGGAGGGCTGGAGGGACTCGGTGGGGTGATGCTCCGGGGTGCCTTGTCCCGGCTCCGGCGGGCTGGAGCCGGCGGGTGGGCGCCTCGCTCCGGGGCGGCGCATGGAGCGGTGCATCCCGCCGCCCGCGCGCCTGCTGATTTTCCACCTGCGGATCTCGTGCTGGCTGAATTTGAGGGTTTGGGATGTTCATCCGGGCTCCGGTGGAGGAGGTGACTTTTGGTGCTTGGCCATCCCGAACGTGGCCACGGCACAGGTTTGCCTCCGCAGGCAGGAATAAGGCGGCCCCCTGCTCTGGGATAAGCAGTGCCGGCACAAGGACCGGCCCCGGATCCGCCGTGCCGGTGCACAGCGAGGGGCAGCCGCTAGCGAGCTCATCGGAACAGCCGTTCGTTACCCCCTGGCTGCTCCCAAAAGCCTCACTTCTTCCCCCAAAAAACCCAGACCGGTGCAAAAAAAGCAGCGAGGCCTCGGTGCTTCCCTGGGCCACGGAGCTCAGCGGTGGGGAAACCTCGCTGGGAGCCGATTAAAAAATAACCTTTATGGCACCCATAAAAAAAGGTCGAAGTTTCCAGAGGTCGCCGGGAAGGCTGAAGTCGCCCGGCCCCGGGGAGCCGTTTCGGCAGGATCCACGCGGAGCCTGCTCCGGGGGTTCCCGCTGAGGGCTGCCTGCAAAGGAAAGCCGAATTAACGGAGGGTCATATAAGGCAACAGGATCCACAGATCCGAGCCAATACGTGCTGGCAGCAGCCAGTCCGTGGCACTGTGAGAAAACACTCCTGCAAATTTAACAAATCCCTGTGGTCTCCCAAGTCATGTACAAGAAATTACTAATGAAGGGATCTAGTCATATCTGGATTTCCAGACGTTGGTCATGCTCCCGCCACAGCTTGAAGGCCATATAAGTCCATGGATGTGAATCCCGGGCGGCGGCGAGCGGYGGGATTGTTCCAACCGGCCCGGCCGACCAGCCGCGTCACCGAGCTGCCGGCCCCGCGCCGGTGAGCGGGATGCTTCGGGACCCGCCGCCGGATCTCGGGGACCCTTCGAGCCTCGGGGACCCTTTGCACCTCGGGGACCCTTCGCGCCTCCGGCTTTGCCAGCCATCAGCATCCCACCCGGGGACCCTTCTCCGGCGGCACCCGGATGTGCCGGGGTGCTACCCGCGGATGCCGGCGGCAGCGCCYGGCTGCATTAAATCCCCGTGCATAAAAACATATAGGTTTTGCATTCCGTGCCCCTTTCGGATGCCGCGTCGGGGCTGGCACGAGGCGTCTAAAAGCACCGCGCACGGCTCTGCGCCGA
>NW_020447195.1:10495962-10498472 GCF_003343035.1 Apteryx rowi | reverse complement strand
AAAAAGGAAGCAATTTAAGCTTTGAATCTTTCTCTTTAAAATGTTCTCATGGCTTCATTAGAATTTGCAGCCACAGAGGCTTTGAAGACCCTGGTAGAAGGAGTGAAACATCTGGAAAAATTAGGATTAATGAAAACATAATTCCCAAGACTAAAGGGAAGATTAATCCTGCGTTGCCACTTGTGTGTTCCCCAGCTTTTCCCCAGCTCCTAACGCTGAACTTATTAAACCGCCCTGAGCCGCGTTTTTCCTTTTTCTCTCTCCCTCCGCTACGGAGCCGAATGGAAGCGGCCGATGCCGAAGGCGACGGCATCCGCGGGGGCCGGGTGCCGGCTGCTCGCTGGGGAGGAAGGCTGGAACCGGAGGCCGGTTTTATCCCCCCCCGATGAGACGGCTGCAGGCACATACATATATATATATATATATATGGGGGGGTTATTTAAAACCAGAAGCGGCTGCGGGTTGCGCTCGGTTAGGTGTCGTTTCGCCCCGCGCCTGGTGCGGCCGCAGCATTGTGCGAGCGAGGAGGAGGTGGATGAAGGTCACATCCTGCCCCTCTTCCTATGCCCGGCGTCAGGAAAAAGCTGCGCTTTGTAAATACGAAAATAAACAACAAACTCTTCCCCCAATTTACCACCCCCCCCCCCAAAACAAAACAACCAAAAAACCAGCCCAGCGCGGCGGCGGCCCCGGCGGCATCGGAGCCACCTGCTCGGGGAAGTGATTTTTCACGGCGGCAGGAAACGGGGCTCTAATTAAATCTGGGGTCAAGAGCGTAAAGGGAGAAAGAGGTTTATTTGCAGCCCCCGGAGGGGAGGCGGCGGGAGCCGGGGGGCCGGGGCGGCGCGGGATCGCCCGGCCCGCGAGGACGTCCCGGCTCCGCTTTCCGGCTGTTTGTCGGGAGCCGGAGGCCGCGGGAGCCTTTGAACCCGGCTCGGCTTCCTCGAGCCGGTCGTGCTGCCGGCGGCCTCGGAGCTGCGGATGCATCACCGGCCTCCAGGAGTGTCCCGCCGCCGAGGTCCGGGCGAGCACGCGGAGACGCCGTTCCCGGCCCTCCGGCTCGCGGCSGTGCCCCGAGGAGGCGGAAAGCCGCTCCGGGACAAGCGTGGCGGGACCTCCGGGGCGTCTCCGGCCCGCGCTCGGCGGGAGGTCGGGGTTTCGCAAGGCGGCGCGCGGCGCTGCCATCGCGCCGCCGGGGGGGACGTGTCGCAATCCGCAGCCGCTTCCATCCTTTGTCTCCCTCCACGCCGAGGAGGAGCCTCCCGTTTTCCAGCGGGACCCGTCGCACCCCTTCCCCCCCCCCCCCCCCCGCCCAGCGCCGAGCGCAGCACCGGGGCGCTCCGCGCGGCCGGCTCCCGGGAACGCCTCCGGCTTTCCAAACCAACTTGGGGACCRGGGACCGGCTCCAGCAAACACCGAACTCGCTCCGAGCTCTTGCGACAGCTCCGGCTGCCCAGGACGACGCCGCGCGGCCGGGCCCGGCGGATGGCGCGGGAACGGGCTGCAGCCGGGGTCCCGGGTGCGGGATGGGCTCGTGCCATGGCGGGTGGGAGCCGGCGCCCTCCCGGCTTTAGGAGACGCTGCAGAAACCTTGCTCTTTGGGAAAAAGCATTCCAGCGCGGCGCTCACAGCCTGAACCCATTTGCTATTCCCCAGCCGGGCSCTGCGCGCGCGGTACGAGTCAGCAGTGCGGCATTGTTACGAAAAATAATCGGAAAAAAAGAAACAAAAAGGCAAGCATCAGCTGGAAGGGCTAAATGGGAGCGAACGGGGTTTGTGGGATAGGTAACCCTTCGGGCCCGGGCGGCGCGGCGAGCGCAGCAGGCTTGGGGCTGCGCTGCGCGAGCAAGAGGGCTGCRCAGGGAGAGGCGGGGGCGAGAGTGGAAAACGGGACCCGGATGAGCAAGGACTTCGAGCAGAGAGGAGCGAGGGGACGGGATCCTGGTTGTCAGCTCTGGAGCCAGCTTCTGTGGGGATGAGGAGGGGACGGGACCTGCCCATCCCTGTGCCCGCCCCGGCGGCCAAGCCRCGGCGCACACCGCCGCGATGCCGGTGGCGCGGATGAGCTCTCCGGGCGCTCGGGCCGTGCCGGTCCGTCGCCTCCCTGCCTCGGCCTCGGCCGTGCCCGGCTCCTCCGACGCCTGGAGGCCGCCAGCGCCGGCGGGGAGCAGCCCCGCATCCCGCCAGCGGCCGGCTCCGGCCTCGCCGCGGGCTGCGCTCCAGCTGGGCGCTGTTTTGTAAGGACTCCTGGGCCTCTGCGGCGCAGAGATAAGCCCAAGAATTCGCCGGCCGTTCCAAATATCCGGCGCGCTTCCGCCCGCTTCCTCGCCGCCGCTCCAGCTCGTTTGTCTCATTTCCGCTGCATCACGCTGGGGAGAGCTTCCTGTTTGCTCCCGGCTCCGCCGCGGGGGGCGGGAGCCGGCGCGGGAGTGCGGGAGCGTGGGAGCACGGTGGCGGCACCCCCGGCCCCCCCCGCCGGCCCCCTCGAGCTCTTTTCGGCGGCCCCGGCC
>NW_020447195.1:10445000-10495847 GCF_003343035.1 Apteryx rowi | reverse complement strand
TTTTTTTTTAGGGTCTTGCTGTAAATCAGCCCAAGCTGGAACCTCCTGCCGCTGCCTGCCGGGCGAGGGGAAGGGCTGCTGCTCCGGCGCTGGCCCCACGGAGCACGTGGATAAGGGCAGGGACAAGGCAGGCAGGACCGGCACGTGGGGGAGACGAAGCCGGGGCACGATCCCCACCTTTTCGGGGGGGTCCCGCCAGTAAAACCGCCCGCCCCGCTGCAACGCCCAGGGCTGAATYCCCCCCCCCACCCCGCAACGTCCCCACGGGGCTGCCGACGCCGCGGCGAGCGAGAAAACGAGCCCAAATCCCGCGGTGCTGCCGAGGCAGGGCTCTGCTCGCAGGCGAGGGGTCCGCGGCATCGCGGCATCGCCCCGCCGCCGGCGGGAGCTGCTYCTCGCCGGGGGGGCTCCTCGCCGCCGGGGGCCGCGGCGGGGCGGGCGGAGGGGTCTTTCCTCCGCGCGCGTCCGCCCGGGAGCCGCCGTTCCCGGCCGGAGTGTGAGTGTTTACTGCTGGCGATTCTCATCGCTCGCGGCGCGGCCGGAGCTATTCAAAGGCGGGCGGAAGCGAGCGCAGCAACTGAAACAACAATGAGGAGGAAACGGAGCCCGAAAAATTCTCCGTTCATAAATCAACTGAACTGCAGGTGATCCCTGAGCCGGGCYGAGCCAAGGAAAAGACACGGCTCAAAGCCGCCGGGAAGCGGCGCGCACCCCGGACCCGCCGGCCGCCTGTGCCATGGGCCGGGAGTGGCGGTCCGGCCGCCCCGGGCCGGGTTTGGGTGACGGTGGAGCATCCCTGGGGCGGCGGGGTGCAAGGCTGCGGCTTGGAGGTGCAAATACCCGTTTTTATTTATTTTTTGCTGTGCACGAAGCGGCGCCGGCGCCGAGGCAAAGCTGGGCGCTGGCAGCACCCACGCGCCTCCGAGGCGCAGGGTTTGCAAGGCGATGTGGCCCGAGCCCCYGGGGTCAATGGGAGACAGTGCGGGGCTCTCGGGTCCCGGCTCCTTGCCGGCACCTTGCAAAAGCCTTTTCCTCCTTTGGGAAGGGGGCTGCTGTCTCGGGATGGGACGGACCCTTCTGCCTCGGTTTCCCCCGGAGGGCTTGGGCCGTGCCGTGCTGGGGATATTTTGGAGACCCCCGGCTCTGTGCTCCCGGCCATGGGACTTCGGCCAAGCGCCCGGTTTGAGCTCGGGGATGCCCGAAGAGGGGCAGCCGGCGTCGGCACCCGCATCCGCACCCCATGGGGCACCGCGAGGCGGGCGGACGTCCAGCAGGACCAGCCCGGYGGCAGCCGACCGCGTCCCTGGCTTTCCTGCCCCGCGAGGGAAGGGGTCCGATCGCATTCCCCACGCCAGCAGCCCGGCTGGCGTGTCCATCGCCGGCACTCTCCACCCCCTCTTTCCTGGTTTCCCTGTCATCCTGTCTTTCAGCAGGAACCTGGAGACCACCATAAATACACCCTGTGTCTTTAAGCAGTTTCGTACAGTACAAGAAAACGCACTCGTTGAATTACAGCTTTTTAATCAAATACATGTAACCATGTCACTTAAAGTGCTCGCGAAAAGCAAAGAAAAAAAAAAACACACACAATTGGAAGAGCACGATATTAAAACCAGCTGCTTTTTTACCCCCACCACAGTTAATAGTTTTTGAATGTTCTGAATGAGAGAGAAAACAGAGCCAAGCTCCACTTTCATGTCCATCTTTGTGATCAGTCCCCGTTCGACGGGGGGGGAGGCAGCCCCGGCACCGCGGGGAGCGGCCGGCGATGCCCTCCGCGTCCAGCCCGGCCTCGCTCCTCGCCTCCCCGCTTCCCCGGGCTGCGGGGACACGCGAGCCCCTGGGGTCGAGCGCAGCCCACGCGACGCCGTGGGGCAAAGCAGCGCGTCCGGGCTCTGCGCCGGCGGAAACGCAAGCGCGGGTTTCCCAAAATGCAAGCTGTGCCGTGAGCATCGCCCAGGGGTGCATGGGCGGCGTGCAACGGCATGCAACAGCATGCAATGACATGCAACAGCATGCAATGACACGCAACGGCATGCAACAGCCTGCAACGACATGCAATGGTGTGCAACGACCTGCAGCAGCGTGCAATGGTGTGCAACAGCGTGCGACGATGTGCAACGGTGCCCTGCAAATGCCCCACGTGCCCCAGACTCTCATCTCACCACCGGTGCTCACCCCAACCCTTGTCCTTTCCCGGCACCGCTGTCCGCCGTGCCCGSTGCTCCTGGGCCGCGCGTGCCGGGACCACCTCGGCGCCGACCTCCGGGCTGGCTCGCCTGGCCGGGGGCTTCCCCGTGCCGCCTGCCAACCACCTCGAGCTGCGCGGCTCCCCTGTAATGTGGACCAACGCTCATTAAGCGCGAGGCAGAGACCACCAAATATATCAAAACACACTTAAAATTTATTGCTCCATACCATACGCTTGAGTCTCTTGAACGCCGGCCAGTGTTTCTCCCTCTCCGCGATGGGGCCTATCTGCTGTCGCTGACACTTCGCATATATGTATAGCCCGTTTTCTTTTCTTTCTGTCTCTTTTTTTTTTTYCTCTCTTTAAATGAAAAATACAAACAACTGATGGAAAATGTACATTCGTTCCATATGGGACGGTCGGAGCGTGGAGAGGAGCCAGGAGAGTCATTTTTAGGCAGCCTCCCTCCTCTCTCCAGCGGATGGCTGGACGGCTTCCCAGAATGGCCCCGCGCGGCCTGGCCTGACTCTCCTGCCGGGCCTCAGACGGTCTGTGACGCTCCCGCGCGGCGGGGGGGATTCAGCCCCCGCCAGGGCTCGGCCCCTCGGGYGGCGAGCCCGCCAGGAAGGAGAGGTTTCCACCAACACCTCCCCGCCAGCCCAGGAGGCCTGAGCTTGGCCACGTGGGGGGTGATGGATGGACCTGCTCCGAGCGGGAGGTTGGGTTGGGGGGAGGTTGGGTTGGCTATGTTGAGTTAGGGGGAGGTCGGGTTGGTTATGTTGAGTTAGGGAGAGGTCCGGTTGAGTTAAGGGGAGGTTAGGGTGGGTTAGAGGCAAGTTAGGGGGAGGTTGGGTTGGGTTAGGGGAAGGTCAGGTTGGTTACGTTGGGTTAGAGGGAGATTGGGTTGGGTTAAGGGAAGGTTAGGTTGGGTTAGAGGCAGATTGGGTTGGGTTGCAGGGAGGTCAGGTTGGTTAGATTGGATTAGAAGCAGGTTAGGGGGAAATTAGGTGGTTTTGGGGGAGGCAAGGTTGGTTAGACTGGGTTAGAGGCAGGTTAGGGGGAGATTAGATTGGGTTAGGTTGATTAGGTTGGATTAGGGGCAGGGTGGGTATGGTTAGGAGGAGATTAGGTTGGGTTAAAAGGGGAATCAGGCTACGTGGGTTAGGGGGAGGTTAGTTTGGGTCAGTGGGGTTAAGTTGGGTTGGGCAGGTTAGGTTGGGTTAGGTTAATAGATTGGATTATGGGCACGTTAGGTTGGGTTAAGGGGAAGTTAGGTTGGGTTAAGAGGAGGATTATGTCGGGTTAGGTTGGGTTGCGGAGGGTTGGGTTGGGTTAGGGGGAGGTCAGGCGGCTCAGGGACCCTCAGGGAACCCTCCCAGCCTCGTTTATCCCAAGCCCCTGCCCGGCACCGGGCGCGTTGCAGCATCGCGGGGTCGGCTCAGGGACGCAGAGCGGCGCCGAYGGGCATCAGCGGGGCTCAGCCCGACTGGGCGCCGCCAACGGCACCGCGGGAGCTGGCGCTCGTGCGCGCGGGGGGGAACAACCCCGAACCCCCCACAGCTCCTGCCACGAGGACGCCGAACCCCAAACCGCCTCCCTGCAGCCCAGGGCCCGGGGACCACGCAGGCGAGGGCAGCGCAGCGCCGSTGGGTGGCGGGGGCGAGCGGGAGCTAAGAAAAAAAATCGTTTCAGGCTGCGGAGACTTTCCAGGGCGCATTTAAGGACTCCTCGCTGGCTTATTTTCTTTTCCTCTTGCAAAGCCTGTGATGTTTATGCTATAACGGGCCCGACTCTGGCGGCAGCCCCCTCGCCCGGGGCGCGCCGGAGCCGCCGAGGCTTGCCGACGCTCGGCTGCCTGGGAAATCGCTCGCAAGCGGAGCTGAGTAGCCGGGAGGTCTCCGTTCGGTAGGAATGCGAGCTTTACGGGGGAGAGAAACCCCTCTCCACAGGCTCCGGAGCGGAGYGGGGAGGGTGGAGAAACGAGTCCCGGCTGCCGGTGCAAAGCTGCAGAGCTGAAACCCTTCTGCGGCCCGGGATCTTCGTCGCCCGCCCTGCCAACCGCGCTCTTCCTCCCTCCTGCCTCCTCCTCGCTGCTCTCTGATTTGGGGGCTTTAACCCACACCGGCCAAAGCGGACAACAGGGCAGGAGCGTCGCCCACGGGGGCTCCAAGGGGCATTTCGGGTTCAATAAACAGCGTCTCGCCGGGCTCCGGCTTCGCGGCAGGCTCGGGGGAAGGACCGGAGCAACCCTCCAGCCCCGTCGCCTTTCTATCTCCTTGCTGTCCTGCTCCGGGCACCTCTGACCAGCGCCGAGGAGGAAATAATGGTTTTCCTGTCCTGGAAGAAGCGTCGCGATTTTAAAGCATTTCCGTTCCCAAACTGGGCTGCAAAGCAGAAAGTTTGGGAAAGTTTGTGAGCCGACAAGCCGAGACAGCTTCTCCTTCGGATCGGTTGTGAAAGGTTTCTCTGAGCAAACTTTGAAACCTTTCCTTGGATTTTGACCTTCTCCCTTTGTTTAACCTTTAAAAATACAATGCAAGTCACACAGCTAAAAAGCTTGCCCTGAACCTAAAAAAAACCTGGAAACTTTTTTTTTTTCCCCAGCGCTCTTTTTTTTTTTCTCTCTCCAGTCAGGAAATGTTTGGGAGCCATTTCCCACAAACAGGTTTGGTTTTGATAAATCTTCATTTTTTCGGTGCCGAAGCAAAAATCCCGACGAAAACTCCAGAGCAGCCGCCTCGCCACGGCATGGGCGAGGAGGAGGAGGAGGAGGAGGMGGAGGAAGTCATCCTTGGCTGAAGCGCTGGCCCCGTTTTGGGCACCAGCTACGTGCGCGACCATGGCAGGACGAAGGGGCGCCCGGCGCCGTCCTCTGGGGCCTGGCCCAGGAGCCGGAGGCTCCGGTTCCCCTTTAGCATCCCAGCCGGGATGACTTCCCAGCGTTCCYGCCCTCCCCGGTGCTCCGAGCCGTGACGGCTCCGGCTGCTGCATGCCCGGCCCCGCGGGCGCCCCGCWKGCCGCTGGGGATGTTTCACCCTCGTATCGCTCCGAGCTGCATATTCCCCAGGCCGGGCCGGCTGGCACATGCTGTTTTAATATTTGGGTGATGTCATCAAGTGCTCTATAATGCCATAAAAAACCAGAACATCTATAAACCTGACCAGTCAACCTCCAGCAGAACACACGCACGCACGAGCACGCACACGGATACGCACACACGGATACACACACACACACACACACACACACACACACAAAGCTGCACACACACACACACGCACAGAGGCACACACACATGGATAGATGCATATGGATGCACACCCAGCTGCACACACACACAGATACACACACACAGGGATGCACGTGCACATGAATCCGTACATATGGATGTCCACACACACAGATGCAGACAGGCACAGATGCACTCGCACACGGATAGATGCAAACGGATGCACACACATGCATCATGCACATGAACGCGTGCACACGCTCATGTGGATGCAAATGCACACGTGCACATGCGCGCGCACACGCACGGCTGCACAGCAGCGCACACGCGCGGATGCATGCGCACACAGCTGCGGCGATGCACACAGACGCGTGCACACCCCCACGCGCAGCGATGCACGCACGCAGGTGCGCACGCACGGATGTGCACGGGCACGCACACGGCTGCACACCCGGCGCCGGCAGGGCCGATGCCACCGGGGCGAGCCGAGGAAATCGCCCCCTTCCCGCTCGCCCCCCTCCCGGAGCCCCGCAAGCCGCCCCGGGCGAGCCGGCAGGATGGGGCTGTCAGCTTTTAAATGTACCTGTCAAATACCTCCTGCACATTTGGGCAGTAACGACCTGCTAAGAGCCGCCGGCTCCTCCGCCCCGGGAAGAGCCCGTCAGGCACCGAGCTTTGGAGAGATTAAGTCATAAAATCGGAAGGGGCTGCGTGGAAACGGCCCCGGCCTGAGCCATAACAGCAGTGAAATCATCCCCAAACTATTCCAGCAAAGTCCATTTCCATTTCCATTTAACACCTGACCACCGCTCCGCCGCCGCTCCGAGAAGGAAACCGCTCGGGGCTCGTTTCCTGCGCTCCGGCGCGGCCGTAAAGCCGGGGGCAGCGAAGGGGGCTGCGGTCGAAACAAAACCGCTCGCTCAGTCGCGGTGAATCTAACTGGTTTTCTTCGATGTCGAGCGCGCGGCCGAGGGAGGGACGACGGTGCTGCCCGGCCCCGGGGTCCTGCACCGGGAGACCTGCACCGGCCGGGCAGCGGAAGCGGATCTGCAGCGGCACCGGGGTTTATTCCCGCTCGTGGGAGCCGAGCACGGCCGCTCTCCCGCGTGCGAAGCTCCGCGGTGCAAAACACCCCGCGGGATGGGAGGAGGCGGCGGCGCCGCAGGGTTTGGCCAGAAACCAGAGTCCGGCCCGGGCTCTTCTACCTTCTGTTGTCTGACCTACACCCGCGCTCTTGTTTTCTTCCTCCCTCRTTTTTCCTTCTTTCGGGTTTCGCTGCCGGCCGTGACCTGGGGTAGGGCTGGCCGGGGAGGCGGCGGAGCTGCGCGTTGCTCCCGTGCTGGATTGCAATTACGCTTTATTATTAAAAAAACCACGCGTGCCCGGCGAGGCAGGAGGGCCGGCAGGGCCCTTTGCCGTGCGGCGCAGGGGGGTCGGGGGGGTCACACACGGCGGCCGGGGACCCCGCGTCGCTGAGGAGCCGAAATGCGGAGCGAGGCCTCGTTGACCCGCTCCGGGGCCACGTTCCCGTCCCGTTCGCTTGGCTCTGGCGCCTTTGCCAGCCGCAGCGGCCCCGCGGGACGGCYGAGCCCCTGCAGCTCGTCCCGGCGCTGCTGCTGCCGCTCGCGGCTTCGTGCTGCCGGTCCCTGCACAGAAACCAGCCCTGCCGCGGCGGCGCGGCCCCTTAGCCCCCAAAATCGCCTCCGTGGTGGTGGCTCCGGGCGCTGCTGCACCGGGAAGGGGTTTTGCAGCATCGCCGCAGCGCGTGCAACACGCTGCATCGCCGGGAGCGTCGCACCGGCGCGGCCCCATCGCACCGCGCRTCTTCCAGGCCGTGGCAGCGCGGGTGCTTCGGGAAAGCTCCCAGCACGGGGTGGACGCCCGGAGTGAGGGCACCCCGGGGCCCCGAATCGCTCGAAAGAAAGCGACAGCGGCTTGAAACCAGCTGAAACGTCTCCCTGTCCTCTGAGCCGGGAGGCGAGGACAAGCCGTGGGGAAAGAGGGGACTTTCCGCCGCGGCAAAACGCCTTAGCGCTTCCTCCGCAAGCTCATCCGCTGACGGCTTTTCCCGGCCGGGRGCAGYGGGGCGGCGCCGGCYAAGYGCGGGAAGGCAGCGCCGGCCGGCARGGACCGAACCCRCCGGCCGGGGGGCTGGAGAACGAGTCCGGGCTTTCCTTTCCCCTCGTCTCCTTCGTCGCCGCCGGAGCCCGCGGAAGCCGCTGCCGTTGGCGGCCGGCCGTGGCACGCAGGATGCGGCTCGCTGCGYGCGCCGCGCGTTTGCTTCGGCTCCGGCCCTGGCACATGCCGGCCGCACCGCTCGTGGCCCAGCGCCAGCCCTCCTCCCGTGTAGGTAATGAGGTCATTTTTCCATGGATTCCCCCTTTTTACATACTGTATATGGAAACACGACGGAGAGCGTTCCCGTCGGTTAGCGGGAGCGCGCCGCGCCGGCCCCCGAACGGCTTCGTCTTCATTAGCGCTCCGCGTTAAAAAAAAACAACAAAAAAAAGCCCGAGTGAGTCAGGATTGAGTCCTGTTAACACTAATGTGAATTTAATTTAGGAGAAGCTTGAAAATTAATGTCGTTTGTTAAATATCCATTTCCCCTAAAAGGCAATTCTTTGCCAACAACAACAACAAAAAAGCTCTTCTATTCATTTTTTTAAATAGCCTTTTTTGGCTATATCGGCCTGGTTTAAATCACTCATCATTCAAGGAACGGATGCCGCTGGGGCTTTATGCAACAGATACTGTCATTTCTGCCTCTGCCGGTTTGCAAAGCCGGCGTTCGGCAGGAAGCGCCGCGAGCGCCGGCAGGATCCCCGCGCCCGGGGGCGAGTCTGTCCCACCTGGGAGCCCATTTCTGGGGGGTTTTGCGGGAAAACGGGGGGCTCGCRGGAACGCACCCCCCCCCCAACCCCGCGCGGTGGTGCGCTGCCCCGTAAAAACCACAGAGGCGTTTGGAGCGGAGGATATCRCATGGTTTATTACAGGGGTTTTCGGCGGCGCCGGCCGGGCACGGTGCTGCYGGAGCCGCCGGCCGCGGCGCCGCGAGCGGAGGGCTGCGCGCGCCCTCCAAATTAATACATTTGCCAGATTGTCAAAACATTAATCAACGGATACAGCAATCTGGAAATGGTTGGGACAACATGTATTTGCGGAAAATATGTGTTCACACAACAAGCACACAAGATGGGAACAATTATATGAAGATGTTTTAATAATTAACCGGTATAAAACAGTTTGCTCTCCATACAGTTCTAGACAATAAAAGTGTTTGCAGTCGTATTTTTCTTTTGTACAAAATTCCAGTCAATTGTTCCACAATATTTACATTGCAATTCCCTTTTCACAAAATATCTCCTTTTTTCTTTTTTTTGTTTTTGATTTGAAATCCAGCTTTGCTACATAAATGCTTTAGATCTCATGGATATCCCTTGATTCATTTTAAAAAAGTCTACTAAAAAAAAAACCCCAAAGACATTAAATATCATTTTATATATAAAAAATGCTTAGTAAAAATATAGTTTTGTTGCCCAATTAAAATATATTGCTGATAATACAGTAAAAACTGTCCTAAAGACCCCCACTAATAGGCACCGCGTCTTTAACCGTCCCTGCAAAGCACTCCTAAAGCTTCCCCCCCCCGCAAGGTCAAGCGCGCGCGGGGCAGGCGGCTTCGGCTCGTCCTGCTCRTCGCTGCTTTTCAGGCAGGATTCGCTGTAGTTCGCCTAAAAAAATCCCCCCGAGCTGGTCGAACTCCCTCACCTGGGCGCTCGAGCTCAGCCCTGCGGCGAGCCGCCGGCGAGGGGCTCGGCCGGGCGTGCGGGACTGGCGCGGGGCGGGCGGGCGGCAGGCTAGCGCGCGTGTTAACCTCGGCTTGGGAAAGGCATCTATGTGTGTTATATAGGTATACAGTATATCAGTGACTTCAGCGTGGTTTTTTTTTAAAAAAAAAAAAAAAAAAAGAAAAGAAATAACGAAAGCGATGCATTTAATGAGATACTCTAAATATTACGGAGCTCGTGGTTAAAGGAAGACGGCTTTTGGTTTTCCGGGGAGAGCCGGCGCCGCGGGTTCTGGGGCTCTCCCGGCGAGCGCGCCGGACGGTGGGGCAGACCTAACCGGTGATGCATGGGCTATAGTAGACAGCGCTGCTGGCATCAGACAGGGCGGATATCAAGCTGCTCTCCTCGCAGGAGATGCTTCTAGGAGTCACTTTGGACAGGGACACATGGTAAGGGAGTCCTGAGGTTTCAGGACGAGTCCTGCTCATGTTCAAATACTGGTCGAACTCATTGCGGTCGACGTCTGTCCAGAGCTCGGTTTGGTTCAAGTGATCCACGCTCTCCATGTGGTGGGCTTCGGGAGGGGGCGAGAGCTGGCCCAGGTGGGCCGAAAGCCCGTTCTGAGTTCCCGAGCACATCTGGTTGTAGTATATGCCGGACGGGTGGGGAGTCCTCATAGCATCGGCCAAGTGCGAGGGGGTCTGCGCGTAGGGCACCGCCACGTCCCGCCCGATGCACTTCTCCTGGGCAAACTCCATCTGGTGATGGTGGTGGTAGCCGCGAAAGGGCATCATGTTGCAGTCATCCTGCATGTGCGGAGGGAAAAACGCTGGCTCGGTCTGTTCCAAGACATCCAAGGGAGACATCTCAGGAGTTGGCAAGCCATAGTTTTCAATATCCGACCCCATGGAGTGGAGTTCTCTGAAGTGGTTAAGTGGGGGAGGCTGGGGGTGGCCCGGCTGGCTGCCGCCATGGTGACTCATGCTGAAGTTGTCACTGCAAGGCTGGGAAAGGTTATGGAGGAGGATATTGGGTTCCATCCTCTTGATTTTCTTGGCTTGCTTCTTTCTCCTTGGGCGGTACTTGTAGTTGGGGTGATCCTGTAGATGCTGGATTCGCAGCCTCTCGGCCTCTTCCACGAAGGGACGCTTGTCGCTGGCGCTCAGCGCTTTCCACGACTGGCCTGCAAGGGGAAAGCGAGGCTCTGTGAAACCGGCTCGGCTTCCCGGCCAGGGCGCGGGACACCCGAGGATGGGGCRCTTTGGGTGCGGGGAGGGCTCCCGGGGCCATCTCAGCGTTTAACCTGGGTCCCAGCGCTTGCACGAGGGAGGGCTGGGAAACGGGAGCGATCCCCTGAGCAGGGCTCCGGCGCTGCCCCCTGGCAGCAGACGGCAGGTTGTGCCCAGCGTTTTGGAGCGGAGCAGGGAGAAAGGGCGATGCAAAACCCCAGGGAGGTGAAGGACGGACCCCCTCCGCGAGGGCAGGTCCCGGGCAGCTGCCCAGGCTGGGCAGGGGGCTCTGGCTTCCCTGCATCCCGCAGCCTGCATCCTCAATCCCCTATCCCCAAATGCCTCATCCTGCAGCCCCATATCCTGAATCCCTTATCTCTGCACCCGGCAGCTGTGTCCCTCCCTGCATCCCCCATCCTGCAGCCCATATCCTGCTTCCCATGTTCCCGCATCCTGCAGCCCTGTCTACCCATATCCCGCTTCCCGTATTCCCACATCCTGCATCCTACAGCCCCGTATCCCCCGTGTCCTGTATCCTGCAGCCCCGTATCCCACATTCTGCAGCCTCGTATCCCTGTATCCCGCACCCCTGCAGCCCTGTATCCCCACAGCCCTGAACCCCACATCCCACTGCCCTGTATCTCTGCGTCCCACAGCCCCAGGTCCCCACACCCCATATCCCTGCATCCCACAAACCTATATTCCCGCATCCCGCAGCCCTGTGTCCTTGCAGCCTGCACCCCGCAGTGCTGCATCCTGCAGTCCCACGTCCTTGCAGGCTGCAGCCCTGCATCCCGCAGCCTTGCATCCTTGCAGCCCACATCCCACCGCCCTGTATCCCTGCAGGCTACAGCCTGGCAGAGCGCTCGCAGCCTTGCATCCTTGTCGCCCACATCCCGCAGCCCCAAATCCTTGCAGCCCACATCCTGCAGCCCTGCAGCCTTGCACTCCCCAGCCCCGTATCCCGGCTGCCTGCAGCCTGCATCCCTGCGTCCTCACTTCTGCAGCGCCGTATCCTTGCAGCTCACAGCCTGCATCCCGCAGCCCCGCGCCTTTGCAGCCCTGCGTCCCACAGCTCTGCATCCTCGCAGCCCGCATCCCACAGCCCTCTCTACCCTGGCAGCCTGCATCCCGCAGCCCTGTAACCTTGCATCCCGCCTCCCGCAGCCCCGTATCCTTGCATCCCGCCTCCCGCAGCCCTGTATCCTTGCGTCCCGGCTCCTGCAGCCCTGTACCCTTGGTCCCGGCTCCCGCAGCCCCGTATCCTTCCACCCCAGCTCCCGCAGCCCTGTGTCCTTGTGTCCCGACTCCCGCAGCTCTGTACCCTTGCATTCCAGCTCCCGCAGCCCTGTGTCCTTGCCTCCCGGCTCCCGCAGCCCCGTGTCTTTGCATCCCGGCTCCTTGCAGCCCCGCACGCTTGCGTCCCGACTCCCGCAGCCCCGTGTCCTCGCCTCCCGGCTCCCGCAGCCCCGCACCGTGCCCTCGCGGCGCCCGCAGCCCCGCACCGGCGGCGCGGCCCCGCTCACCCAGCATCTTGCTGAGCACGGCGTTGTGCAGGTCGGGGTTCTGCTGCGCCAGCCGCTTGCGCTCGTCCTTCGCCCAGACCATGAAGGCGTTCATGGGCCGCCGGATGCGGGAGTCCTCGCCGGCCTTGCCCTCGGCGCGGCCCGCCGGGGGGCTGTATCCATAGCCCGGCTCGGGGCTGGGCGTGCGGCTGGCGGCCGCGCCGGGCGCCGCGCCGGGCACCGCGCCGCCGGCGCCGGGGCCGAAGGCGAAGCCGGGCTCGGGGCTGGGCGTGCGGCTGGCGGCCGCGCCGGGCGCCGCGCCGGGCACCGCGCCGCCGGCGCCGGGGCCGAAGGCGAAGCCGGGCTCGGGGCTGGGCGTGCGGCTGGCGGCCGCGCCGGGCGCCGCGCCGGGCACCGCGCCGCCGGCGCCGGGGCCGAAGGCGAAGCCGGGCTCGGGGCTGGGCGTGCGGCTGGCGGGGGAGGCGGCTCCCGGGGGGCGCGGGAAGGCGAGCGCGGGCTCAGCGGCCGGCACGGCGGCGGTGACCCATGAACAGTCGCCCCGGGGTTGCGGTATCTCCTCTCGGCAGTAGTTTGACTCAGATATATTCATTCCAGCTGGACAGCGCTTTGTGTCCGACTCGACCGGGTGAGAACCGGGTCCCGCCGCGTCCACCGGGTCCGAGCAGCCGCCGAGCAGGGAGCACCGCCGCTCGCCTCCCTCGCCTGCGCTGGGGCGCCTTCGGGGCGATTTGGGGTCGGCTTGTTTTGTTTGGGGTTTTTTTGTTTTTTGTTTTTTTCCCTTTCCCCCCCAAAAAAACTTTTGGGATGATGCTGAGCTGGAAGGGGCAAAATATAGCCGGGCTGGACCAATCAGCGGTGCGGAGGGGAGGAGGAGGAGGAGGAGAAGGAGGAGAGGCAGAGGAGGAGAAGGAGGAGGAGGAGGAGGAGGAAAGGGGGAGGAGGAGGAAGGGGGSCGTCCCCAGGCACCAGCAGGAAAAGCAGGCTGCGGAGGGCCGTGCTGGGACCGGTGTGGACGCTGCTGCCCAGGTCCTTTCCTTCCAAGGAGGAGGGCTTTTAATTTTTCCTCTCCCTCCTTTTTCTTTCTTTCTTTCTTTCTTTTCATTTTTTTTTTTGCAAGCCCCTTTCTGGCTACTTGAAATCTGCCAATGTCTCCCGCAGCCCCGCAGAGCCGAGGCAGGGAAGTGTTTAGATTCGCCTGCCAGGCTGCGTGTTTGCAGCGGCACAGGGATGCTTGGGGGTTTGCGTTTATTTTTCTTATGACTTGTTTTGTGTGTGTGTCTTGGCCAGCCTTCCCCGTCTGGGGTCGGAAGCAGCCCTGGGGTGAAGGCAGAGGCGAGCCCTCTTCCCCCAGCAATTTTCTGGTGGGAGTTTGTGTGCAGGGGGAGAAGCTGCTCCTTTCCTTAAGTGCCGTTCCCATGAAAAAGAAAGGCATCGCCAGCCTTTCAGCCTAGGGACTTTTCAGGAACCGTGGGGTCACCGGCGGGATGATTGCAGCCACGTGGGGTGAGCAGCTCGAACCTGCCTTCAGCGCGGCGACGCCTGGGGCTGGCGCGGCTGTACCTTCGCCGCACGCGCCGGGGGTGCAGCCGGGCACGGCGGTGTGCACGCAAGCACGCTGCCTTCGCAGCAGCCCTCCGCCAGGTCACTCCTCTGCTCGCTCGGCTGCAGCCCAGCAGAGCTTTGCAGAGCAGCCCGTGATGTGCCAAAAGTCGGACTAGGTGGTCCYGAGGTCCCCCCTGCCCTTGGCTCGCAGGAATTGAGGGGCTCTGCTGGACCAGCTTGCAAGTAAGGAGAGCTGCTCGAACACCCTTGCCTCTGCTCCTCGATACCACCCAGGCTACCTGGTTCATGTGCAGAAGGTTCCCCCGCTCCCTGCATCTGCCTCCAAACCCCTCTGGCTGCAGACGTGCCCGAGACCCCAGGCTGAAACCTGAAACTCTGCGTTAGGAAGAGTTGGGGCACAGGGTTGCGCAAGAGCCCAGCTCCCAGCCTCCTTGCAGCGGTGGGGTGTTGCATGCCATGGTTTCTGTGTGTCTGGAAGTGATTTGAAAGAGCCGATCTGTAGTTAACCCTAAACAAAACAAAGGCCTTAAAAAAAAAAAAAAAATTGTCTCACTTAGTCTTCAGTCCCTAGCCAGGAGCGACAGAGGTTTCAGACTAGATTTCCTTCACGTTCCCGGAGTCTCTTATTAATATTTTGCAAGAGCAAATCAGCACCAGTCTATGGGCGATCCCGTAGGGTTTCAAGGCATCTCCTCTCTGCTGTTCCCCGTGCCGCTCYGGCCGTGCAGCCGGGGAGGGTCCCGGAGCACCGCCGCGCTGGAGGAGCAGCCGTTCACTGCCGCGGAGCCGAGCCCCGAGCTGCTCCCTCCTGTGCCAGAGGCTTTTGCTCCTCGCCCCCGTCCCGAGAGCAGCCAGGTGGGTGCTGGGGAGCTGCCGGGCGCCCGCCCTCGCGCCAGGCAGGACCCGCGGCCGCCGTGCGGCGCTGGGCGAGGAGCAGGACAGGGACCCGCCGGGGAAAGTGCTTTGGGGCTGTCAGGCCGGGCAGCTGCTCGAGATGCCGCGGGCGGCGCTGGGAGCTGGGAAGCAGCTCAGATTTTTCCCCGCGTCGGGAAGCGCTGCTGCCCCGGGGCTGATGAGTTGGTGCCCACGTGCTTGCCCTGCGTGGCCGCTCCGAGGTCGGGATCAGGGTGCTGCAGAGGCAGGCGGGAGCCCCCCCCCATCCCGCCTTGGTGGACCCCCATTGCGGCGAGCGGCCGCAGCGGGAGCCCGGCCGGCGCTCTGCAGCCCGGCCACGGCATCGTGCGCATCCCCACGTTCGGCAGGTGCGGGGCCAGGTTTCCCGCGGCTGGTGGCATGCCGGGGCCGGGCTCGGTGCCTGCCGAGCGCTCGTGAAAGCCCAGCCCCGCTGCAGCCACTGCGACCTTGGAAACGGGGCCCAGAGCTATTCCGAAATCTCCCTCCCGCTGCTCCTCCGGGCTGCCGGGTGCTGGCGGTGCCGCACCGACTGCTGCGCCCTGCCTGCCGCCGATCCGCTCTGCCGGAGCGGGGGAAAATCCCGAGAGAGCAGCGCACAGGGAGGAGAAGGGCGCAGCCGATGGAGGAGGAGAAATGGGGGCTGCAAAGCTGGGGCCGAGGGCGGCAGGTGAAGCAGGAGAGCCGTGGAGGGGACGGAGCAGCGCGTGAGGTCTCCTGGAGCGCCCAACTCCGGGGGCACCGGCATGCCCGCTGTGCTTCCCGCCCTTCCCGAGGCCAGCCTCTGCTCCGGCTAGCCAAATTGCTCCTGGCTCCACTTGCACTGGGGGGGGAAAAAGGAAAAAAAAAGGAGCACGAAGCCTGCTGTCGCCCGCCGGCCCCTCCGGCTCCGCAGGGCTGCATTTGCGGCGGTGGCGGCGTGGGGAGGAAGCGTTGGCTATTCCCGGGTGGAGATAAGATCGCCGCGAGCGCCGGCTGCGTGACCTCTCCCAGCGCCCTCCTCGCCAGGCCTGGCGTCGCCCCGGCCCCGGCTGCGCGGCCTCCGGAGAGGGGGGGGGAATCATGTTTTTTTTTTTTCCTTTTTTTTTTCCTTTTTTCCTTTTTCCCCCCTGGTTTTACGGGGCTGGCGGCCCCCGCCCGGCCCCGGTTTCCCTTCCTAGCGGCCCGCGCCGCGCAGCCCCGGCACCACACCTAGCAGAGGAAGCTTGGCGGGGCCGGCGGGCTCCGCGCCTCCGCTCCCCGCTCCGGCAGGCACAAAGGGATTTTTCCCTCCCCGCCCCCAGCCCGCGCCGTCGCCTCCTGCTTCTCGTTAGCCCCGGCCGAGTCGCCCCGGCCGCCCGGCTCCCCCCGGCCTAAAAATAGACACGGCACCGCCTGCACCGGCCGGGGGGCTCTCGGAGATGTGGGGGGGGGGGGTCGGGGGTTGCAAGTGGGGCAGAGCCGTGGCGGGGTGCCGGACCCCCCCGGTGCACCCTGGCACCCGCTGTGCTCGGCGCTGCACAAGCAAATCCAAGGGATGCATGTCCCCCCCCCCCGCCCCCTTCCCAAATGTGCATCCGAGCTGCGGAGGCAGCAGGTGGATGCCGGCGGCGCGGCCCTGGGCGCAGCGATCGCCAAGCGTTGGACCGTGACGGGCAAAGAGCTTTTTCCTTCTCTTTTTGCAGAGGGGGGGTCAAGGCGCGAGGGGAGCGACGCGGCTGCGCTCGGCGGGGCTGGAGCAGGGTCCGGGCGCCGGGCAGCAGCGTCCCTCCGGCCGGCACCGTTCCGCAGCCGCTCCCAGGGCTTCCTTCACTCGCTCGTGCAAACAAGCATCGCTTCCAGGTGCATTTGCGCCGCTAATAAACTAATTATTCTACAGTCACCTAGGGACGTGGCATTTCCCAGGGAGCTTGATTGGATGGATGAGGTATTTCACAGGAGGGGATCTGCTGTTAAATACAGCTAATAATAATTACATTCGGGGCACAGCTGGGGGGCAAGCGAGCCGAGCCGAGCCGTGCGGGCATCTGTCCGACGGCGCCCGCGGTGCCTTGCCTGCGCCAGGAGCAGCTCGGCCCCGTCGAGCGCATGCTTGGAAACGGCCGTGCGCGTGCGCAAGGGCCGCGCGTCCCCGGCGTCTGCGGCTGGGCGCCRAGAAACCCCAGGGAAACCCCCAGCCCGGGAGCCAGACCGTCTTTTCCACCCCGAATCGGGGGGATGGATGGAGAAATGACAGTCGTGGTCCCCTCCCGAGAGGGAGCAGAGAGCCAGAGACTCGTCCCGACTTTGGGGCGTTTTGTTCTCTGCTCGTTTGCTCTTTTTCTTCACTTCCAGGTAAATCTGACAAGCGAAGGCCACAGATGAAATGGTGGGAAGACGCCCCGGGCCACAGGAGCCTTCGGCCTCGGGACCTGGCTGCCCTGTGACGTTGTCTCTGCTGTCGGCACACTGGCAGGTCCCTGGCCCTCAGACAGGCCACGGGCTTCCCCGCTTCTCCGAGCCCCCGGAGACAGAGTGAAAACGGGAGGTTCATCGCCGCTGCCAGGTCCCGGCCGCTGCTGCCCGCGAGGATGGAGCGAACGCGGCCAGGCTCGGAGCTATCCTCCTGCTCCCGCTCTCTCCCGCTCTCCTGGCTGGTGACGCTTCAAAGCGGCTGCATTTAGTTCAGGCTCTTCTAAATGTTTGGGAAAGGTTATGTGGGAAATGCTCTTCTTGGCTGCCAGGAGCTGGGAGCCGGCAGCTGGGAACCAGGAGCTGGGAACCAGGAGCCGGGAGCTGGGAGCTGGGAGCAGGGAGCTGGGAACCAGGAGCTGGGAGCTGGGAGCAGGTAGCTGGGAGCCGGGAGCCAGGAGCAGGTAGCTGGGAACCAGGAACTGGTAGCTGGGAGCAGGGAGCCGGGAGGGCGCTGGCCAAGCGCAGCGATCAGGCACCGCATCCAAGGAAGCGGAGAAAGTCGTCTTTCTCCTTCTGCTCTTTCCAACAAACAGAGGTCGCCCGTGTTTATGCAGTTACARCCGGAATGACAACTGACACCCGTCGGCCGAGCAGCGCAACCCGCCGCTAACCCGAAAAAGCTGTTGCCCCCGCCGCGATCCTGCCCCTTCTYGGCCCCGTCCGGAGGCGACGGTCCCTCCGCCGGCGTCGCCGTCCCTCGGGCGCCGGCTCTGCCCCGGCGTGCTCCCGGGGCCGGCTCCCAGGCACCCTGCCATCGGTGCCGCGCGGGCAGCCTCCTCTTTGCTCCCGGCTCCGCTCCGCTGCGGGGCTGCCGGGTGCCTGGGGCCGCGCGCGCCGGGCCGGAGCGGAGCGGGCTGAGCCGCTTCCCAGGCAGCTGGCTGCGGCAGCGGCGGTCGCTTAATATTCGCTTCTCATCGCGGCGAGAGCTCGGGCTTTTAGGAAGGAAAGTCTTACACTTGCACCAACTATTTCAAGACTCCCATAAACACATTTTTGGTTCAGCATTAATGAATTACCTCAATGCAGAGCTGCTCATGCCAAATGCATGACTACAGGGYGCAGAAAAGCCGCCGCGAAGCAGATTTGGCTGCCTTTCAGCTGCTCCAGTCGGCGCAATTTATTTTCTTGATTACAGCGAGAAAAGGGGCTCTGCCTGCAGCACCGCGCGCTCGCGGGGACGAGCAGCTGGCCGACAGTTGGGCTCTGCAGATCCCGGGCGCGCGGGGGCTGCTCCCTGCTTCCACCGCTCCAACTGGCGGCAGATTTTGCTTGGCATCGCAGGCGCTGGAGATGCAGCCGAGACTACGGATCTGCGCGTTGCTAAAGACCCCGGCTTGCCGCTGCGGGCCGACCTGCTCCTGGGCGGCAAACCTCCTGCTCTCCTCGACGCCGGCCCCGGGAGCATGTCCCCCTCTTTGCTTGGGCAGCGGCGGGTGTCCCACGCTGGGGGTGTCAGCAGGTGACGTGTCTTGCCGGGACAGAGCCGTCCCCGCTCCTTCTGCAGAGCCGCTTTTGCTGCGGGGCTCCGCTTTCCTGCCCGCCGCGCGTTCAAACGTCGTTCAACCGAAAGCAGCGTGAAAAACGGGGCCACGCAACGTCCCGGCTGCTGCTGCTGCTGCTGCTCGGAAAGGGGGGGAAGGAGGGAGGTTTGCTGAGAACCGAGCAAGGCAGCACCGCGGTGGCACCTGCAGCGTCTCAGGAGCTTGCGGGCGAGGAGAGACGGCCGTCGCAATCGGAGGYTGTGCCAGCGACGGGACGAGGCGGCCGCGACCTGCAGCGCCCGCCGAGCCCGCCGGCCGCAGCAGCCCGCACGGCAGCGTAGGATGCCGACATCTGGGAAAGATTTTCTGCTTAGCGTGTTTTAACTCAGCGCAAGGCATCACCTTGGCGGTGGCGGCAGCGGCCATCCGCGCAGCGCCGCTCGCTGTCCTCTCCCGCTCCGGCCGCAGCCGGGTTTCGCCCCGGTTTGCTGCGCGGCACGGCGGGAGCGACCATGTCCCAGGTGAAGGGCAGGATGCATCGGGGCAATCTGCACCGAGCGCAAGAATAATGACGATGATAATAAAAAATAAGAAGGAAGCAAAGGGCCGGAGCGGGCTCTCGGAGAGGACGGGCCTCCYGGCAGCGGCTTTTCCCATCCGGCGCTGGGGCAGGGACATGCGGTTTGAGGGGAACTGAGAGCGCGACCGTGCCGTCGTGGCAACTCAGAAAGCCCAGGACTGCGCCCGCCACAACCCACAAACTGCCCTAAAAATGAAGATATTTAAAAGCTTGCCAGGGAGTAAGGTCTTTTTCTTTGCTTTCCCATTYCAGAGCATCCTTTGCGCTCCAGCTGGGGGAAAACAGCAGCGGGGACGGCCGCAAAATCGTGCACCGGGGGAGCTGGGGCTGGGGACGGCGGGAGGAGGAGGATGGCGCGGGCAGCGAGGCCGAAGGCAGGGCAGAGGGGCTCCCCGGAGCTGGGCACCGCTCGGCTGCGGGAAGGGCTCTGGGAAAGGCTCTTCCAGCACCGTTTCGCAGCCTCCCCGCTCCGAACTCCTCCACCTCTGCCCTGCTGACGGCGATGCCGCTGGCTTGACCCCTTCGGCCTCGCTCAGGACCGAAAACGCTCGGGGAGGGCGAGCAGCCATACGCGCCGGAGCGTGGCACGCTCCCGCTGCAGAAATAAGGTTAAAGGCTCTTATCTGATGGAGCTTCGGTCTTGCCAAAGCCTGTTGCTATCAGCGCAGGCCACATGTGCTATTGGCAAAGCTTCGGGGACACAAGAATACAAACAGTTTTCATTGTCGAGTCAACAATGATGGGAGAAGGAGCCGGCTGCTATTACCGGTATAAAAGGCGCGCTGCGCGGCCGCTCGGGACGGGAGGATGCAGGCAGGATCAACAGCAGGGCTTAGCAGATTAGGCRGTTATGTTTTTTATTCGGGAAGGAGCAATCTTCCAGCCCAAGCGGGCTGGAGCCAGAAGGAGGGAGCAGGGGGGGATTGGGGGCTGCAAGGAAAAACTATTTGTTTGAGCAGCCCTGGAAGCAGCTGCACTAAACTGCTGATTGCAGCGCGTTCGCCCAAGGGCAGGTTTGCAGCGTGTCAGCGCTAAAGCCGAGCTCTGCCGCCTCGTGATAAGTTGCCCGAGGAAAAACCTCCAACTGAGGGAGGATTTTAGGGAGAGAGAGGCCACAGCAATGACGACCAGAGGTTTGCGGGATCCCACTGGAGCCTCTCGCTTGGACACTGAGAGTCTGGGGTTGCAGAAAGCCCGTGGCACCGTGCGCCCCGCATGGGGCCCGCGAGCGGTTCGTCACACGGTGTGCGCTGTCCCCAGCCGTGAGCGGGACAGAGACAAGGACACGGCAAGGAAGGACGGTGTCCCTGTGCTGGGGGGGGGGTGTCTGTGCACCGCTTTGCCCTCCCCGTGCATCCTGCAGATGCAAACGCATGCCCGTATCCTCCTGCAGCCGTGTTTCATCCTACCGCCCTCCTCCTCCTCCTCCTTGGCTTTCCCAGCATCCCATCGAGCCAGGATTTTGGATTTGGGGTTTTTGGACAATAAGCGCCCCCAGGTTGGGTCAGACCCGCCGCCGCACGAGTGGGGCAGTGCTAAAGAAACGGCGCGGCCTGGACACGGCGGGGTCCCGCTGCTCCGCGTCCTCACGTCCAGGGCGATGGGGAAAAGCCAGCGCGGGCGCAGAGAGGACGTTTGGTGGGTGGCAAAGACCCATCACGAAGGAGGGGGGGGGTCTCCATAGCCCCTGCTTTCCGAGGGGAGGGAAAGGGTAGTTGCAGCTTTTAAAAACCCCCCATGTTCCCTGCGCAGGGGACTGTAAAGGAGCGACAGGACGGGGCCGCGGCTGCCGTCGCCTGCGCACCGCGGTGCAAAGGAAAAACAAAAGCAGGGTTGGCCGGGGATCAAAGCCAGCATGAAATTCAAGCCCTGTGCTCCTCCGGCGAGCGAGGCACCCCGGCACGGCGCGGCCGCCGTCGTGCCCGGAGCCCGGAGCGCCCGGGGCGGCAGGAAGCGCGGGGCGGAGGAAGGAAGCGCCGGGGCCGGTGCCGGGGAGCCGGCTGTGCCGGGGGCGGCGAGGTGGCCCTGCACGGGGCTGGGAGCTGTTCCCGAGCCCCCGCTGCTGCCGGGCATCCTTCCCCCCGGCCCTGCGCCCGGCACCTCCAGGCACCCGGARCCGGTGGCGGCGGTTCAGTCCCGGCCCCGTTCTCCTTGGGGATGTTGCGGCCGGCGTAGGTGCTTTGGGGCTGTTTTTGGTAACCGCATGTGACCCGGTTGGGAAACGCTCTCTGCCGGGCGGCACCCCTCCCTCCCAGTCCACCCCCCGTTTGGGGATGAAGGGGAATTTTTTTTTCCAGGAAAAAAGAAACTCGGCGCAAGGACGGGCAGTTCTGCAGGCAACCCTCGCCCAGGGCGCGCGGAGGTGCCCAAGGGTGCCCAGCGGGACGGAGCGGCCGCTTGGAGCTGGGTGGGAAGCCCGGTGGGAGGTCAGGACCTTCTCGGGGGCCGTGGGGGCCAGGCCCCGCGTTCCCACCGGGAACAATGATGTCAGGTGGGCGGCCGCGGCCGGGGAGGCAGGAAGCCCGACGCAGCCGCCGAGTCTGCCCTCTGCCCGGCCGTCCCCACGTGTCGCAGCGAACAATGCGCTCCGAGGCGGGGACGCCGCGGGGACGCCGCGGGGACCGGCTCTCCCGCCGGGGCCCTGGGGCTCCGGAGGGGATGGGGCACGGCGCCTCGGCGCGAACGCCCGCGGGGAGAGCGACTTCCTGAGCGCGGCCGGGCGAAGCCCCTTTGCCTCCGCTGCCCGCACCCCACCCAGCGCAGCCTTGTTTTCGCCAGCCCCGCTCCGGGACACGGCCGGCTCCCTTTGCCAGCGGCTGGCAGCCACGTCCATGCTGGTGCCGACAGGCCGGCTGGCATGCTTCCCCCCAGGGAGGCTTTAGCAGGAGGCCGTGCATTTCTGGGAATTGTGTCGGGCAGGGAAGGAGGTTATTGTTCGAGCCGCGAGTGTGCGGCGCGCTGATGAGATCAGGGCTCGGGGCTCGGCGGTGGGGCAGCGGAGGCGGCCGATGGGGCGATAAGCGGGGGGGGGCGGCCGCTGCCTGCGGTCGCGTCGCCGCAGGAGGGCTGGCGAGCGGAGGACGTGCTCCGACCCGGCTCCGGAGGAGCAGCCGGGTGGTCCGCTCGCTGCCTGGCGGGCAGGGGCCGTGTGCGTCCGTGCGCTGCTCCGCAGACGCCGTCATCCCCGTGGCGGTGGTGACGGAGGGGCCGCTGCGGTCCCCAGCCCCTTCCTCCAAGCCCTTGGCCAATATGGTCTTGGTGCCAGGCTCGGTTGCCCTGTTGCATGCTTGCTCTTGGATAGACTTGTTGATCCCAAACTTCCCTGCTGAGAAGCTAACCATCCTCCTCCTCCTCCTCAGGAGGACACGTCCCGTGCCAGGACTCTTGTCTCAGAGCAAGTCACCGGTGCCCGAAGGGCGACAGACCTGCTGCCGCGGAGGGGCACCGCTGTGTCCCCGCCGCCCCGGCTCCGGCGAGCGCGCCGGTGAGCGGGGCCGGCATAGGAAACGCTGCATGGGAAAGCCCTGTGTGAGAGCCCCGGAGCCCCTGCCTTCCCACAGCAGACTTATCAAGGCCCCATTTCGGAGCGGCGCTTTCCATGGGCCAAAAGGGAAGTGCATGCACACCAGACTCCTCGGGGTCAAGGATGCCGGGCGAGCAGCGAGCAGAAAGGCTGCAGGGGGCAGGGGAGGGAGCCGGGGCGTGGGGAGGGAGCCGCAAATAGCAAAATGAATGACTTGAACTTCCTATGTTTTATGGAGGCGAATAAAAGGCGACGGAGAGGGGGAGAGGAGGGCGAGCTGAGCGCTGGCACACGCTCTCACGCACGCACACGGCAGGCCCAGGCCCCGGAGCCCATCCGTGGCTGGCATAAGGAGGCAGCCTGCACCCACCTGGCTGGCGCTGCTCCGGGCCAGCTGCTTGTCTGGCCCAGCGACCCCCGAGAACGGCTCGCTGGGCGCTTATTCCTCCCCCCCGTCATTATTATTTTGAACAGCAGCCAGTATAATTAAAATCATTAGAAGGAGGAGATTTAGGGAACATCCAAAGTGTCTCGGAAGGGCATCTGCAAAGCTGCAGGTTCAAACTCCACCTGAGCACCAGCAATGAGCAGCATCCAGGGGAACCATCGGCTCCTCTACTGCCTCTTTTCCACGCTCCCCATTTTGCAGGGGAGCAGAGGCTTGGCTATCAGCGGGGTGGTCCTGGCCATGCTTCTCCTCCTTGGCTGCTCCCAAATCCTGCAGCCTCTACACGTGCAGGACTTGTCCCAGGAGGTCCAGATGGCAGTGCCCTTCTGGGGAGCTGCAGGAATGTGGGATTCAGGGAACACGTCCCTCCCCTGTTAACCTCAGAGTGGTTTCTGGGTGCCCAAGGCACCTCTGCGTGCTCACAGGCACCCGCTGGCCGGTCTTGCTTGCTTTCCAGGTGGGAGCTTGCAAGCGATGCTCCGGCATCCCAGGGGAGCTGCAGGCACCCCAGCCCATTGGCGCTCGGGCATGGTGGCACCCTGGCAGGGACCCTGGGAACAGGCCGTTCACGAGGTGGCCAGGCAGCCCCCGGACAGATGCGGGCGGGAGGTATGGGGGAAGCGGAGAACACGGAGACTCTGGCATCTGCTGGGCTGCTCTGCTGGAGAGGCATGGATGGAGCCTGCGATATTTCCTGGGAGCCCTGCTGGTTTGTTATGTTCAGGAGGGCCTTTGCCATGAGAAGAGGCATGGAGGCATCCTTTGGCTCCTCAGAGGAGAAATCAGGATGTTCTGCAAGGCGGAAACGCAAGTCAGCGTTTGGACCAAATTCTCCAGGTTTCTTAAGTTTTTGGATGGAGGATTTTGGCCTCTGAGGTCAAATGTCCCTAATTCCAAGGCAGGGAGCCTGAGGATATCGGACATTTGCAGCAAGGACAGAGACAAAAGGACATCTCCCTGCCTCTGTTCTGGGGCTGGTACATGCTGAAAGGCTCATGTCTGCAGGGCTGGTTCCCCCAACTCTCTCCTCCTCCTCCTCCTCCTCCTCTCCCAAATACGAGCTGCTCAAGAAGGAGGAGCAGATGAACTGTCCCCAGGGAGGTCAGTGCTGGGAACGGCTTGACCGGCAGTGCTGGGGGGGCTGGCTGGCAATGCACGCAGGCAGCAGGAGCCCTGCTCCGGAGGCAGCCGTGCCAGGTGGAGAGGGCCGAGAGCCAAAAGCGAACCACCCAGCAGGGCCTGCGGAGAGCCAGGAGCGCTCAGCCGCTGCCAAGGCAGGTTCCCAAGGGCGAAAAAGGAGGGGAGACGCATCAAAATCCCTCGGAGTCCGTGCTGTTCTGGCAAAGCGCACGGCAGCTGTTTCCATGGATTCACGGTGCCAGGGAAGAACCAGGGTGTCTAACAGCTACGTTGCTGTCCTTCTCTCCCCAGATGGGGAGCTGGGCTCTGAGCCCAGCGTGTGGCCCAGCGTTGGCCAACCTTCCTGCCCCACAAGCTGCGAACCCACGGCTGAAAGCCCAGAGACATCTGGAGGAGGGGGGTGTCTCAGCACAGAGCTTCCCTGGGGATCTCGTGGTGGGAACGTGGGCAAGGAGTGGGTCCAGAAGGGCCTCTCTTCTCTGCCTGGGGTTTGGGATGAGCCAGCAGCCCCCATGCCAGCATGGCCCGCTGTCGGGCACGGGACACGCTTTACTGTTCATGAGCTATGCGTGGCTCAGAGGGCAAAGCCGGGCTGCTGGGGCCTTGCGGAGAACGTGCAGCCACACGCAGCCGGCCTCCAGCTCCAAAACCAGGCCAGGTTCAGCCTCCGTGGGCTCCGATCGGAGGGGAGCGTGGTGGCTGGGAGCAAGAGAAAAGGCGGGTTCTGGTGGCTGACACGAGTGGTACACGGATCTCCAAACGAATGACGGTGACTTGAATCTGGTGGGCAGAGGGGAAGCGAAGAGAGCTCACCCGACTTCATCTAGCCCATACACCGGAACAAGTCGCTTGGGAAAAGCTGTGGATCCGTGGCAAAACTAGGTGGGATTTTGTGCTTTTTGTATTTTGCAATGAACTCTTTTCCTAGCTTTGCCACCTCTGCCTGCACAGGGGTGCTCGCGAGCAAGGCACCGGGTTCCCAGAGACGTTGAAGGAGCCTCTCGCAGGGGTTAGCTAAAGCCCCTTCCCAACCGTTCCCCAGTCCAGCTCCAGCGACAGGCTCACCCTCACCCCTGCTCTGTTTTTAGCACATTCAAGTAGCTGCTTTCGCAAGAGGTAAAGGAAAGTTCATGGATCCGTTGACAGATCAGCCCAAGCGGGAATTTCTCTGGGAATTCCTGCAATAGCAGGTTGGCTCCTGCGGAGGTGGAGTTTCCTCTGGATCTACCTCCACCCAGGCTCGGGGAGCGCTCAGGCCACCGGCTCCGCGCTCGGGGGGCTGGGCTGAGCGACGCCACACGGCTTCCCAGCCAAGGTCAGCCAAAAACCCTCCCCGCTCCGCAACGCCTGTCCTGTTAACCCTTGGGGAGAGCAGAACGGCAGGGCGGAAGGGTCAGGGTCTGGCTGCAGCTCTGGCCCGTGCCCCGTGCCCGTGCGGGGGCCAGGGGCATTTTCCTTTCCTGTCCAGCTGAAGGGGCTGCAAGTTGGGAGGATTTTGTGCAGTCGCATTGCTCCGGGACCTGCTGCCCTCACGCAAGTCATGGGGACTGGACGAGGATGCTCTGGACCGCCGGGGTGGCAGGCTGGCGTTTGAAGGCAGCGGACACCAGCGGGGTGACGGGTTTCTCGCTCCGAGGCAGGAGCAACGGGGTGACGGCGCTCGGCGTGACTGAGCGCTCTGGAATCTGAGACACGTCCCCGGCCATATTTGTGGTTAGGAACCACGTTCGCGTTGCAGCGATACAAACCACATTTACAGTGGCAGCAGTGCCACTGACGCCAAGGACTGGCGTGACCCGACCCCACACGGGACAGGCGGCTGCCCGCTTCCCGGGTCGTCCAGAGTGTCCCCTTGCTCGGACTTGCCTCCTCCTCCCTAGCAGAGGTGGGTTCCTCCAAAATGGCACCCCTTTGCTTCATGGCCAGACCCTGCCAAGGGATGGAGGGTTTCCAGATGTTGCAGAGACTCCAGACTGCGGGCTGGAGGGAATTCACAGTTGCAAAGATGAGGCCAAGACCAGAAGTTTCAAGGTAGCTCCAAGCACGATGCCAGGGAGAGGGTCTGGAGCTAAGGTTTGGTTTGGGGCCATCTCTGCTGGTTCACAGATGAATCAAAGTGTCTGTCTAGCACATTTGGGGAGCAGTTCTTGCTTGAGGGGATCCCAGACTGCCATCTGCCTCAGTGAGAGCTGCCATGAAGAACTGCAAACCAGCAGCTTTAGGTACCTAAAGAGCAGTTCCAGGGGACAGTCACCCGGGAGAGATTTAGCACCTCTCTGCTTAATACTCCCACCCTTTGCATGCTGACCTAAATCTGGCCTCAGTAATTCAACTGCCGCAGGAGGGAGTGGGGTTGGAGCTGAGCTCAGGGAGCCCTTGCCGATTCAGCACTGGCCCCTGCAGCCCACGGCCCAGGTAGCAAGTTTCCTTGCCTTTACTTGGCCTTTTGCGGCAGGACACGGCAGCTATTCACCAGCACCGTAAGGGCCCTACAAGCAGTGGTGGACAGGAGATGGTATCCGGCACTGGCTGGGGCTGCAGCCTGTTTGCATTTCTTCTCCTTTTTCCTTAGACCTTCTCCTAAATACTGGTGCCAAGCGGCGTGTCCCATTCTGCTCGGCGAGGGCCGCGAAGCCGGCTGTGCAGAAGGCACTGAAACTCTCCCACTGCCAGGAATCGGCTGGAGAGAGCACCGATCTTCTGCAGCAAGTCCCAGGAGCGGACACTGCACAGTGCCCGGGCGCTCCCCGGGTACGTGCCGTCCTCGCACAGTGTACGAGTGCCACCTACAGGGTGGCTCCACGTCCCGGCCTTCGGACTGGCCTGAGCGCTACGAAACCATCGGCTTCGCAGGAAGGATGCCGGAGCTCCCGCGCTTCCCACGTCCATCCCGCCCGGCTGCCTGTTAACTTGTCCCACGTCCCTCAAGCTGCGCTGCACTGCCCCGAAGCTGGGTTTAACCAAGCAGCCGGGTGAACCGCGGGACCGAGGGCGGCCGGCTGTGGGATATTTGGCCGCAGGATTGATGTCTGCGGTGCTTGTGTTGCCCCTCGGCTGGAGCGGCCTTCCCAGCCCCGACGGCCGCTGCTCCGGGGGCCGCTGCGTGCGGCCTTGGGGCCCTCGGCTCTGCTTGCCCGGAGCAGCCGTGCTGGCCGGCCGGGCGCGTGGAGCGAGGCCCAGCGGTGGCGGGGCCGGGCCGGCTACCAAAAGCGGGGATCCACCCCCCCCCCCCGAGGCCGCACCGCGGTCTCTCCGAGGGGACGTGCCGGGGGCGTCCGGGACCCCCGTGGGGCGACGCGGGATTCCCACTGCCGCTTGTGGCCTGACCACGCCAGCCCGGACCTGGGGCGGGCTGAGGGATGGGGCTGAGCGAGTGTCGGGGTGGCTGTTCGACTTCTGCCGGCTCGGGGAGCCCTGAAATGGAGCGGGGAGGAATATGGGCGCCGTGACGGGCCTAACGCCGCTCCTCCCGCCGTGCCCCCCCCGCCGCAGCGCCTCAGCCGCCGGACTACAACTCCCACAATGCCCCGCGGAGAGGAAGGGCGGGGCCGCGCTGCCCGCTGGGAGCTGCAGTCCTGCCGCTCGGCGGGGCGCCGGGAAGAGGCGGGGCGGGCGCCCGGAGGACTACGAGTCCCATCGTGCCCCGCGCGCCGCCCGCCCGCCCTCCCGCTCGGACTGCGGTACCGGGGGCTGTGGGCACCGGGGAGCCGCCGCCAGCCGTTGCCGCCGCCGCCGCCCGCCTCCCCCCCCACCCCGCTCCCCCCTCTTCCCCGGGGATCCCAACCGCCGCGGGGAGCGGAGCGATGGGCGGGGAGGACGAGATCGTGCGCATCGCCAAGCGGCTGGACAAGATGGTGGCCAAGAAGAGCGCGGTGAGTCCCGGGGCGGGGGCAGCGGCCGGGGCCCCCTTTGTGGTGGGGGGGATCCCTTCTCCCAACCCTCCCTTCAACGCCCCCCGCCTTGTGGTGGGGCTCCCCCCTCAAAGCCCCCCCCTTTGTGGTGGGGGTCCCCTCCCCCAGCCCCTCCTCAACGCCCCCTCTTTTGGGGCGGGGATCCCCCCTCAACGCCCCCCCACACCCTTTGGAGTAGGGGTTCCCTCCCACACCTCCCCTCAACGCCCCCCCCTTTTGGGGCGGGGATCCCCTTCTCCAACGCCCCCCCCCTTTGGGGTGGGGGTCCCAGCCCCCTCTGAACGTCCCCCCATCCCCTTTGGGGTGGCCCCTCCCCATCACTGCTGTGGTGTGGGGAATCTCCCCCTTCCCTATTTCTGATCCAGTAGTGGAGGGGCCTCCTCTCTGGTGCTCCCCATCCCTCCTGCGATGATGTGGGATCCACCCTGTTTCCTTGCATCACCACTGTTGGGGGGCTCTGTCCATATCCCCCCCCTTATGGTGGGGCCCTCCATTTTGGTGGGACCCCTTCACCCCCCAGCCTAGCACCCCAGGGCTCTGCCTGCTCCCTGGCCTCCCCTTCCCTGCTGGCCTGTTTACCCTCCCAGGGGGGCACCCTCAATCCTCCTGCCCTGTCCATTTGGGAGCCCTTGGGAGGGGGATCCTTGTGCATCCCCCCAGCGCTGACCTGTGGCTCTTCGTGTTGTGCCCTCAAGGAAATCCAGTGCTTCTGTATTCACCTCCTGCAGCCCTGTCTCACGCAAGCACCACTTTTGCTCGCTGTCGGGTGGCCCTTGGAGTGTCAAGGATTGGCCTCACTGCTGTCTGACCACTGTGGTTCTCGCAGGGTGTATCGTAACCGGTGCGACTGTGTCCGTGGGGGTGGTGTGCAGGGGCAGAGCAGCCGGTAGCTCTCTGCCTAATGGGATGTGCCAGTTGGTGCTTGCATGATTCTGTTTGTACTTGTACAAGTGCCAAGGCAGCAAGCTAGGTGGCAAGAGATCGTGATGGAGGTAGGCTCTACATCTGTGCTTGGGTGGAGGGAATGGGCCTGTCGGGGTGGGGAGGGCTGTGGGAGGATGTGGGTGAGAAGGGGAAAGATTGGGGGAATGTGGTGTTTGGGCTGTGGGATGCTGGGTGTGCTTGTCTGGCTTCACGTGATCTTTTGGATCCTGGACTGGCGCTGTGGGCTGTGGTTGGGGGTGAGTGCTGGCTCTTTAGTAGCAGTCGTAACAATCCAGGAAAATGTTTGGTAAAAGTCTAGCAACTAGAACCCCCCTAAACATGCAGTACCCAACCACCCCACTTGTAGAGGGGCAGTCCTTCTGGAAAAGGAAATGTATACTCCAAACAAAACATCCCATTAGCACTCATCTTGGTGACTGATACTTTACCAAACAGTGTGTGTGAGGGAAAGTATTCAGAGATGGGAACAGAGACCCTTTCTACAACCTGATTCTGTTATCCTTACCGTTGACCTCAAAAACCATCTTGTCAAGCCTACAGAAAGCCCATCTTGCCGTCCCATAGCCTTCCCTTCGAGCAACACTCTGTGTTGAGGCTAAACTGCAACCTGTTCCCATTGACAGCAGGTTTTTGATGCCAGTGTTTAAACGGGAAAGAAGCAAGTTTGCTGAATTTACTGCCAGGCTTCATAGAGAAAGAGGCAGCTTCTTAAATGAGCTGTCTGCAATGCTTCCTGTTAGTTGGCGTTTTATATGGTACTGAACCATATACGTGTGTTTATTGTGTATCGTCTAATTTGCAAACTCTTCCTACAGGATGATTTCCTGGAGTACCTGCTTGTTGCTCTAATTTGTGTGGATCCCCATTTGTTGCCATTGCCCCAAGTGGCTCCATTTCTTACAACGGACACAGGAATCGGGCCATTTTGTATGTTCAGATTTGTTGTTTATATGTTTGGATTTAATGGACTCAGTCTGTGACTATTGGAGAAATTGAAGGTGTGAAACTTGCCTGGGTGGAAAGTCTCTCATTCTGGGTACAGTAGTGCATGGTTTGTGGTGGAGTGAATTACTTGTGCACATTGAAACCTTTGACTTTGCTTTGATCTGGCTTTCTCAGCCTCTGTCCTGCTGGCAGCTCTGTGGCTCTGGCAGCTGGATTGCTTCTTGTGGTGAGTCGGAAACAGCCTCTCTGCATAGGGAGGAAGGGATCTGAGGACAGACTCTGTCAGTGCAGGCTGCTTCGCATCTCTGCAATTATAGGCTCCGTAGGTCTTGTCCTGCAAATGGGCCTGGAGTGGTTAGTATTTTAAATGAGCTGTTAAATGCGAACACTAGAAGGCCTTGTTTGGCAGAAGGGGGATGGGAGGAAACTGCAGGCTGAGCGGAGACTGGCATATTCCAGGCTGTGGTCTGCTGAGAGCGCTGCTGAAAGCAGACGTTGCCAGTGCTTTGGTCGCTGCTGCTTGTCTCTGAGACTAACGTTTTAAAAATATGTACAGGTTACCTAGTGAGATATTGTTTGGATCTGGGTTCTTGGATGCAGAGTTGGTGCATGGAAACTTCATGAGTTGATGGCTTTGCTGCTGGTATCAGTTCTTGTCTTGAGCGGAGTGATGTATCAGTCAATACAGCTGTAGGAAACAGCTACTTTAAGTTTTACACTGTAGAAAGAAGATGCCTGTAGCTCTGGCTCTGGGCAGTGGTTTTGAGCTTTAGGTGAGTGATTGTGAAGTTCTTGCGCCTCTGCTAAACTGTTTTTGCAAACTTATCAACATCAGTAATCTGGGCCCCCAAAATACTGAGTCTGATAGGATTATTCCTGCAAGGCAAGTGTTGTGCTGAGGAGACAGTTGTGATTCAAGGTGTATCTTTCAGATGTTACAAACATTTAGCTTTCCAGATAAGGGTAACGAGCTAGTGCAACAGTTGTGCCATATGCCAGCACAGATCTGTAGCACTCCCATGCCGTTTTGTTTTGCTTGTTCCAAGATCTCAGGTGCCTCCAGAAGTAAAGGATGTATTGTTTCAGTCTGAAACAACAATCCCAAGAGTAGCTGATTTCCTTGCTGATGTTTTAGGGAAGGTTTGTTGGGTTCTTTGCCCTCTGAATTCAACTTTCTTAATTTATGCCCAATCTGATATATTCCTTTACGAAAAGCGGAGGCACTTTCACTGTTGATTTTCTCCTCTGCAGGATGGTGCAATGGATTTACTGAAAGAACTCAAAAGTATGCCTATGACTCTGGATTTGCTTCAGGTGAGTTGCACAGCTGAAAACTCCATCTGGATGCACCAAAAATGTTGTTTAAATGAACTTAATGGGTTCCCTCTGACTTCTTGCCTCACTCAAAGCCTCAAAATAAACATTGCATCTAGAAAATAGTACTGAACTTTAAGCTTTGGACTCACAATTAAGTGGCTTTGGTGCCTTGGTAACTTTATGCACTCTTGATGAGGCAAGTGTGGGTAACTACTCAAATCCTTTTGTGGATTTCAAAAAGAGGAAAAAGCAGAATAAAGTAGCAAGCGTGAAGGGCCATCATTGGTGTGGTTGTTTAAGTCTTTGTAATGGTGATATTCAGGATGCTCTCTATGGGGAGGTGCGAATAGACTAACAATTCAGAGATTAAGATATGCATCCTGGATTTTTTTCCAAGCTGAGCTTTAATTGTCACTTATAGGTGTGTAGAAGAGGTATTTGTGGGTGATTGAAAGTCAAGCTCATATGATCGGTTTGAGTAAGCCAAAGACTGTCATCTTGCTCTTCCAAAGCTGGAAGGAGATAATCATTCTGCAGGTCCCTGGATATTATACATCTTGGTCATTGCTTTGGCTTATGCTTATTTCTAATTTTGGTCAGTAACAAATAACTAGTCTGTTCCTGAATGATTCATTTGAATGTTCATTTGTAGTCCACCCGCATTGGGATGTCGGTAAATGCACTGAGAAAGCAGAGCACAGATGAAGAAGTGATATCGCTTGCCAAATCACTCATCAAGTCTTGGAAGAAACTTCTAGGTAAGAAAGTAAGCATGTTCCTGTCAGGTTCAACTTGCTAAGTAGCTGACTTCAGCTAGAGGCTGGGTTTCTCAAGAAAACGTATCTATCGATCTAGACAGAATATTTTAGCAGGTCAGCTTTTTCAGATTGCACCCTCTGTCTTCAGAGTTTCATGTCCTACCATGCTTTCCTCTAGATTTAGTTCCTGTTGTCAACCTAACATCTAGCTTTTCCTGGAAAGTGTATTGAAAGCTTCAGGACTGTCTGAACATGTACCTGATCATATAATTAGTAATGTTAGCTGTAGAAACAGTATCTGTACTCTGAACCCTCCACCACATTTTTGTGTGTTGTACAGCATTAAAACAGTGTACGCTGTCAACCTTGTGTAACGGCTTGGAAAGAGAAATGCTGGAATGCATTTTGGATTATGACCTTATTTTAACACCTTTGTAGGCAAATTCACACTGACTTTTTCCTGCTGGGTAGGCTTTCATGGTGATGGACACTGATAAGCAGAAGCTTGTAATTCTGTTTGAAGAATCTTAATGCTGATATAGCACAAACTAACCAACCTCAAAATTACAGATAGCTTACAAATATGGTCTTCAGTGGTTACGTTTGTGTGGTAAAAAAGAATCATTGGCAGTGCTGAGATTGGAAGGGCAGCTATACCTGTGTCCTGCTAACGGGGCAAAGAATGTGTCTCCCAGTCTGTGCTACTGGCAAAGCACCCCAACATGAAATTCAAACATCCTTTATTTTTAAACTGATATCTTGGGTAGCTCTGTGTAAGTGAAATAAGAACAAATATGACATGGTGTTTGTTTCAAGTGAAGTGAGCGGCTGGCTCTAATCTGCACCTCAGAACGCCCCATTTCTTGACAGAATAAATGAGTGTTAGAAGTGCTGTTTTCCTCTCCTGCCTGGGGCTGGCATTTCAACATTGCAGTTGATGCATATTGGCTCAGCTGGGACAGTTTACCTCTTGGGCTGATCTTTTTCTACAGTAAAAATGAAACTTCTCTCCAGAAATGTGCTATTGGCTTTCAGCAGCACTTGGGAAACATGAGAAATTGTATTCCCAGGAGGGCTTGCCCTTACTGGCCCCTAAAATGTCGTTGGCATGAAATACTGCTTTAAAAGTGGTGCTTTGGAGAACTTGATCTAATCTGTACTCTGCAGCCAGGGTCTCTCACAAATAAACCTTTGTGATGAGGCATGTCTTGTGAGGAAGCTTATCTCCTAGGGAGGGAAGGTGATTGCTAGGTGGGGGAAACTTGTTTGAACTCCTTTCTACTCAGAGGCAAGTGAAAGGTCTGAAAGTGCGGAAGGCCCTAAAGGCCTTCTTTCTCCTTATTCTTTTCTGAGAATAACAACTTGCCTTAGGCCAGCTCTGTTCGGTCTCTTGAAGACACTGTTTAATATATGCAAGGTTCTTGTGTAAAGACCAATTCTGAACCCTTTAGCATCCAAGTTTGCTTTTTCTCTTTCCTTTTGAATATAGATGCTTCTGAGGAGAAAAGTGAGGAGAAAAAGAAAAACCTGTCCTTGCCAACATCTTCCTCAAAGGAGACTAACTCAAGAGACCAAAGGTAATGCTTCCCTTTAGCCAAAGATGATACTCTTACATAATTTGAATTTTCTCATGGCATCTTGTGATAATTTTTAATTTTAAGTGTCTGAACCAGGAATTTGGCATACTCAAATGCCTGGTCAGAGACACCAGGAGTCTAGACTTCTTCAGTGACCATCTGTGTGGTGTTCTTAATAAAGAAAAACTGAACTGTAATGCAGAAATAAACGTCTACAAAATACAGTGGCTTTAGTGAGTTTTTTGCTTTTATTCATGACTTATTTCTTGTTTTTCCATTCTTGGTTTTGTGTTGATTTTTTTATTATTATTATTAATAAAACATTCCTCTGGGTATTTTGTGTTGCATTTTTATATTTTTGCTTATTTCTAACTTTGAACTCCTTTAGAATGAAGATTACTTTTGGTCTTTGCAGTCTCAAGTGATGGATGGGAGTGATATTCATACATCACTGTAGTAAAACTTTCATTTCTTTGTCCTCTTCTCAGCAAGTCCCAGCAGAAGTCCTCTTTTCACTCTGGACTGATGTCCACCCATCTAGCAGGTCTGCTGCATGCTTGACCCTTGTCATGCATTGAATGTTGCATCCTGTTTCCACTGTCCGCAGCTACACTTGCTAAGCCATGGAGTGGAAGCAGTGTGATTTAAGGGGAGGGGGCAAATGCAAGTTTAAAAAGCTTTGTCCTAGGCCCTTTCCGGAGGTGAGACTCTTCACAGTCTCCTGGGATCTGAGGCTGAGTATGTCATAGGTTTGACAGTTTCTGAAATTTGCCAGAGGTTTTAGAACATTAATACTATATCCCCTCTGGTTTGTAGACTCTGTCCTTGTTAGTCACCTCTCCTGTCAGTCCACCCATTTCTTTTGTTTGCTCGGACCTGTCTCGAGGCTTGACACTCTGGTGTGAGCCTTCTCACCCCTTGCAGCTCTGCAGAGGGCTGGTGATGGAGAAGGCTACTTATGCTGAGCTAGAGAACTTCAGTTTGTTACTTGCATCTGTGGCTCTCTCACCTTGCATAAAATATGAAAAATACATTTCCAACTAACTGTTGCATTGAATGTATCAAGAAGACCTCACGGCCAGAATTCAGCTTTGTAGTAATGCAGCACAACCCTGGAGCTAGGGCAGTCTAGTTCTGTGTGTGTGACACAGTGGCAGGCTGGTGTGTAACAGTCTTCACTGGGGTAAGAGCAGTAGGATGGAGTCTCCTAGCTGCTGCTTCCTTTTGTGCTGTTGAAAAGAGACAAGGGTGTGAGGCTGAAGAGCAGTCAGTGATAGCTGAGAAGGGTTTGCTTATAAGCTGAGGGAATTGTCCTGACCACTGTCACCTGGCTTGTGATGCTAACACCTTCTCTATATGACAGGTATCTGATCCTTACAGTCTAAAATGCGGACTAATACTCCCTTCCTGAGAGTGTGAACACAGGAAGGAGCTGCAGTAGGACTGATAAGGGTAGAACGGAGCCAGTGACGGGGGTAAGAGCCTTTGTGCATGCCCTTACTGGTAAAGGGGAGGCAGCTTTCCCTGCAGGGTAAGGGCAGAAACCTGAGCGGAAGTATTTGTCTGCTGTTCCTGATGGGGAAGGGAGAAGGCAATTTCCTCCTGAAGCTCACACGAAGGAGGAGTTTGTTGCCTTGCACTTACTGCCTGCTCTCACCAGTAGTAAATGCCTCTGAGTTCATGCTGAGTTTACCTTAAAGCTGTTTGTACATCCATGCCAATGATCATGCTTGGTTGTAAAGGAAGGGGTAAGTATTACAAATGTGGCTGATGCTGCTCAAGCCAGGAAGCAGTATTGCAGTTCAAGGAAAAGGGGAAGCCTCTGATTTAATCTTTGGAAGATGTACCTCAGGGAATGCCAAGCCTAGAGGGAAGGAAGCGTGATACATATCCCTGTGTGGTGGTCGACATTCATGAGTGAAACTAGCTGGATTTGCTTGCACATCTGATTTGATGGCTCAGGCCTGTAGTAATTTCATTCAAAATAGCATGCTGCCCGTAGGTATGGGGCAACCTCCCCACTATTTCATTTCCCTGCTTTAGTAGACACTTTCCATGGTGTAGTGGAGCTTTCTGGCTTGTGCTGCTAACCTCCACTGTGCCTTGAGGATATGCTGCAGTTACTGCTCCCCCCCACCCCCACCTTGATGCTTTCTACATGTATTCAGCCTCCAATATCTTCTAAATGACAAAATGTGTCCTTGGTTTTCTAGGAGAAACAGAAACAAAGGGATTAGTTTAGCACAGATCCAGAGGAGCAGGGTAGCTCCTGGTGTCAGTCTGTTGAACCAGGCTCTCTTTGCAAAGACAAGACTGCTTATTCCCTAGTGGTGCAAAATAAGCTACTAATCTGCCTTGACAAAAAAATAATTTATTAGCAGCAAAGAGTCTTTGGCTTTGCTCTCTAAAGCACAGGCTGTGATGAAGGGAGTCTGATTCATTGCTTGGTGCCTGATTGCCAGTTCAGCTGAGGCTGCTATCAAGGCCTGAAAGAGATCAGTTTGTATTCAGATATTTCAGCCTCTTACTCTGATAGATTTTGGCTGGGGCTTCCTCTTCTGTCAGGAAGAAATATTTGAACAGCTCTTGGCCTGAAACTTGTCTTGCTCTCCGGAGCACAGATGTAGAAATCCTTGCGTAGCGACTAGAGAACTAACACTGCTAGACCTGAAGGCTTCTAGCCAGCCAGTGTAGAGCTGGCACCTGTAAAGTTATATCCTGTGTTACTGTAAACCAAAGCATATTCTGGTGTGCTGTAGTATTGTAGAGCATTAGCGTAGTACCTTTTAGTGGGCTGTGTCTAATGCTTCTCTCTCTCTGGCAGTGTGAGCTTTCTCTTTTCCAGGATTCTCTTAAGCCTTTATTAGGAGTTTTTGGATTTGTGGCCTGAATTCAGCTCTTCTGCCAGTTTCTCTTCCAGTGCAGCCCTGAGTTCTGCTTGTGGTCCTTGGCTGTTGCTTTGCCACCGTTTTCTTCTAGCATTTTTTTTTTTTTAATGTATAAGCTTTTGTTGTCCAGATGGACTTACAAGCTCCTTCTCTTGTTTATCAGGAACAGCATGAACCACAAGGATTTCCTGAAATAAGTCTTCTAGGTGTGTTTGAGGTCTATTTTCCAACTATTCTAATTATAAACTTCTAAAGCCTAATAAATAACTTTCTATACAGTCTTTGGAATGGCTGAAGTCTGTTTCATTTAATTCATGAGTGATCAGTTGTCATCTCAGTGTCTTATAGGGCTCAAATGGAAGGCATGAGGAGATGATTTAACTTGCCTGTGGTTTAATGCTTCAGTCATCTTTTATTCTGCTTTGACTCACCAATCAGGCAACTGTTTTACAGTATTTTGGGGTACCTTGAGCAATAAGATTCCTGGAGCAGACTCCAGGGACTTCTCTTTAGAAATGGGCAAGAAACAGCTTTCCTGTTCAGTGGAAATTTGAGATTTCAAAGCGTTTCCTGTCTTGTAGCTGGACGAAGCCAGGCATGTCGGAGTATTTTTAGTTATTTCAAAATGGCCATTGGCTTAGTGATTAGGGCACTTGGGTGGGACAGGGACTTCTGAGTTCAAATGCCTACCTTGCCTTATTCAGGTCTCTGACTAATTTCTTCCATTCTGTGTGAGTGTTTGAGCTGCTGGGCTGCTGCCTCTTCTGGAGTGAATCTTTCTCACTTCTAAACTTGCATCTCTCTGCTGATGGGAGAAGGGCTTTGAACCTTTGCCTCACCAAATCCCTTCAAGCAGAAGTTCCTCAGTTTTCTTCAGGCTCTTTAAAGATGCTTATTTGAGGCCCCATGTGTGTAGGTGAATATTTCTTTACTCATCACCTAATAGAAATGGGAAACCTATCTATCTTGTCTAGGTTTTTTTCCCTCCCTCCAGGATATAAACATCCAAATATCTAAGTCAATTGCACTCGTGGATAGAACCTTTTTGAAAATCAAATTTTACCTGTGTAAATATTAGTTTAAAAGCCTGGCTTTAAATGTTGATGCTTGATCGTGGCTTTATTTCCTGCATGTTAGGATGCTGGTCAGCTGTGTGCTTTTTTACATTAACTGTCACAAATAAGATGTGATGAAGGTCACTGATGGGAGTTTACAGGTAGTATTTTGCTCTGGGAGACCTTAGTTTTACCATTGCTTGCAAAATGAGACAGAGAACTTAGGAAGTTAAAAGAGCTCTCAAGAAGGCATCATCTGCCACCCCCTTCCTAGGACATCATAAACTCTGTCCAAGCTGTTCCTGACAGATCTTTCTCTAAGCTGCTCTTTAAAAACCCTAAAAAAACCCTTGGAATAAGACATTTCTATAGCTTTGACAGTCTCTCCCAATTCATAACGCTCCTTTGCAATTTGAAACCTATTCTCAACCAAAATCTGTCTTGCTTCAGGTTAAGGCTGTTACTTCATGTTCTGTCTTCAAATATGGAGGATGTTTTCCTACCATCCTCCTTTGCAACAACTTTGTAAGTATTTCAAGACTCGTGTCTTCATAGTCTTCTCTGCTCTAAACCACTCCCAATTCTTTCAGCCTTTTCTTTTGTGCTGGGTCGTGTTTTTTAGGCTTTTTGCCTTTGTCCTTTGGAAAGTCTCATTTTTCCAAACTATTTTGTACAAGAAAAATGTTAGCCTTGATTTTTAGAAGAGTTTTCCTGAGTTGTCTGTGATTTGCCGTATATACCCCCACTGTGCACTATAAAGCGTCTGTAACCTCTGCATAGCTTCTTAGGTACGGGAGTGCTGGTAGCGATTTGTACATCCAAACAGGAGATGCTCACCATCTAATTGGTTATTTGCAAGCTAAGTTGTTTCTTATTTTTTATTATATGTGCAGTGTAAATCCCACTGAATGTTTTTAGTTGTTTGGACACCTTGCTAAATTTGTTCCTTAACAGCTGCATGCAATGCTGACTAGTAGAACTAGCTGGTAACTAAAGTCTTTTTATTCATCCACTGATCAAAGAGAAACACAGTAAACTCACAGTATAATTCATCTATTTCAACTGAGCAAAAAAATCATCTTCCAGCTATGGTTTGACCTGAACAGTTGTGCTGGATGTGCATTGGCGGATGATTCTGAAAAGGGGCACGGCGAGGTTTTGAACTGTGAAAGTCCCATAGTCCTAACGATGGTCTAAGAGCTTTGAGGAACTACAGAGCCAGACTGGATTTGAACTTAACAGTAGCAAAGTGTCCCAGGATCAGTCCCCGAGGTTGTCCGGCTCAGTTCATACAGCAGCAGCTTCACTAGGCTTCCAGCGTAACACTGCTCTTCTGTGGGATAACTAATCCCTTCCAGGACAGTATAGTGGTGGTTCCTGTTCATGAGAGTTTTATTTTCAATGACAATAAAAACTGGCAGTAGCGTCCCAGCTTGATGGTAATTGTCAAGCCACTTGGGTCTTCAAGGAGACATTTCCAGTATGGCACGGGTGAAATATCATGGGTTTCTCTATTTTTTCCTTTTTGTCTGTTATTGCATTAATGTTACCCAGACACTGGCAATAAATGCTGTGCATTTTGTGGCCCAAACACCAAAGCCAGAGCAACCTCTGCTGAAAAGTTTGCTGTTTTGCTGCCTAGATTTAAGAGCTCTATAAAATCATCTGGGAATCATAATAGGCCAAATTTTTCATCTGCAATATTTGTGAGGCTAACTAACTCTCTGTGCAGATGTTAGGCTTTATAAGCAAGATGTCTCAATGCCGTAGTTGTACACCGAGCTGAACTGCCCTGTGAAGTTACTCCTCTGGCATGCGGATCTCACAGTGGTACGTGCAAGCTGAGCCCATGCGGTGCTTCAGCTTGCCTGCATCGTGCGGTAATTGTGCATGCAGGTCTGGGCTGTGATTATGGGCCTTTTGGCTGGCTCCCCCTGGCAAATGGCCTGACTGACGCACAGTCACAACAGACAGATGTTTATGTTCCCTGGCCTGTGCCCACAATTGCTTGCAGGTGGAAAATGAAGTTCTTTTTGCAAGTGAAGCACTATTTATTTGTCCTCTGTCAGCCTGGCACCTGTGTGAACTGCGTGTGGTCATGCAGGGATGCTCTTCTGTGAGATGAGTAATCAAAAGTCTTGTCCAGAGCTATAGGGAAAATAAAAGACCCTCTGATGTGTTATGCTGTGTTTTTAAAAATACCAGAGCTGAAGGAGCCATTTTCTTTCTTTTTCTTAGCATGGAAGCTGCAGGACTGGTTCTTTACAGCTCCTTTTTCTGGAGGGGTTCGTGTAGCATTCTCTGATTTGTGCCCAGCAGGCAGCGTGCTGCACGCCTTGTCAGCTATAGAGAGCTGGAGTGCTTTTTTGTTTAACTGTTCTTCTTCCCCACTGCTGACATCTCGGTAGTGAAGGATGTGAGTTGAGAACCAGCTCAGCACCTGCTGAGATTAACCCTAGTGGTGTCTTCTGCTCCCTTTCTTCGGAGAGTGGTTAAGGATGGAGAATATATTTATCATATCTTGGGGGGTCTCAGTGTTCTGTGAAGTAGGAGAGAAATGGCAAACCATGTATCTGCGCGCTATGATACCAGACCAAGCGAGTGTTGGTGGTCACAGGAAGTTCTGAGCCTGTCTGAGTTACTGACAATGTCCAACGGCTTCATAATATTTTCGGCTGATGTCCAGTGGTCCAGTAGTTGTGATGTGGTTAGCAGGTCTGCTTAATGGATTAAAACATTAGAGTCCACAGGAGAGCTCGTATCTGGACTGATGATGTTGACTGCTGTACTGTGCTGTATGCTGATTTGGGGCATGTATCTTTGCACTGTTTTCCTCTGACTGGTTTTGTATTATAATTAACAGGGTGCTTGGCCACATACCTGCTGATCCCTTCACTGCTCTCAGTGGCCTGAACTGAGACATTCTGACAGGTGAAGTTTCTCTTTTAGCTCCAACAAAAGGCAGGAGCCTCCGAAGACTCCGACCACCCCCAAAATCACCACCTTCCCTCCAGCACCCGTCACCTGCGATGCTGTCCGCAACAAATGCAGAGAAATGTTGACAACTGCTCTACAGGCTGATGGTAAGTAATGGAGGAAACCTCGTGTTGTCTAATGTGCTTCACAGCTCCTGGTGCATCCTGACAGAGAGATCTCCGCATGTAGGTCAGTGCCAAATTAGGCTCCTCTCAGATATGCTCCTCTGGAGCAGCCTCATTGAAGGATTACTGCCATCTAGCTCAGTCCAGCTGCTGGTCACCCCTTTGTTAGGTTTGCTGGCATTGCAGCATTTCCAGACACCTCCATATGAACCTGACTTGAGCTGGGTCCATGGCAATGTGTCAGGCTATGGCTGTTAGGAGTTGTATGTGCAAACAGGAGTGCTCTGCTCTGTTAGCTAAGCCAAGAGGTTTGGTGGAGTTGCCTTTTCAGTACAAAGCAGGAATCATAAGATCAGAAGTTCGATCTGCAGGTGTGCAGGTATTTTCCTCCCTTTCTCGGTCTCAGTCTTGTCTGATTGCTGTATAGTGAAGCTGACATCTCTACTTCCCCTTGGGGCACAAAATGAAGCTGTAATTTAATATATGGGATTTTGTCAGTAATAGAGTTTATGCCAGTCCTGTTCTGCACTGGAGACTCCTCTGTCCATGCAGACCGGAGCCCCTCAAAGACTGTGGTCCTCTGTGGACTGGGCTGGAATTCGTCCCTCCTCACTCAGGTTGTACCATCTGAAATCAGATGCAACTGCAGGTGCTCAGCATCTCTGAAAGCCACATCTTAAATACCTCAAAATACCTCACATGCTTGTATCCAAATTGCAGGTACCTTTGGAAAATTGGGGCTTGTCTAAGCACTGCAGAGCTATATTAATTTGGAGCCAAGGAATGTAGACGACAGATAGAGAGGTTCAGGAAGTCATCATTTCTAGCCTTCCTGTGTATGTGTATATATATGTTGCATTACATACTTTGTGTAACTCTTAGCAAAACCCTTGCTATACGGAGCCTGTGAAATAGTCTCCTCAACTCTGTTGCTCTGCTTAGCTTAGCCCTGCTCTGCTCTACCTGCCCCTGCTTTATGATATGGGTTAACATAACCAGTGTCCAAACTCCTACAGTTACTGTGCTCTGTATCATGCTGTTTAATTGACAAGAAGAGGTGTGTGAAAGAAAAGGTAAGGTGAGATGGAGCACTGAGCTGAGAAGAGAAATGAAGGCTCGACTCCAACACTACATATTTTCAGGCCTTATCAGTTTGTTGATCTGAGTGGAGCTACTGCTCATTGACACCAGTGTCTGCTGAGAATCAATTTCTGGCAGTATATGCTTGACTTCAGCTATACCAGGACTACACTGGATATTGGAAAACTGTATTTATCGGGAGCCAGGTTCTTGTTGGCTTTGGTCCAGTGCAGTCTATCTAGCAGAGAGGCAGAGGGCATAAACTGGCTGGATTTGTCTATTTTTATCACTGCTCTTTTCAAAAGAGTCAAAGGATACCTAGAGCAAAGGCCAAGATGCCATTTGATGTCAGGAGCACGTAAATCAAAATAACAAACTACCTAGATTTGTATCTCAGAAATATGGTTGCCTGGTTGGAAGTAATTGACCTCATGTTCCTCTTGTCTTACAGATGACTATGTTGCCATTGGCGCTGACTGTGAGCACATAGCAGCCCAGATCGAAGAATATATCCTTACTATATGGGGCTTTCTCAAGGGCCTGCATGAGTGGAACCTCCAGGCCATGAAATTAATGAGCTCAGAGGAAAAACGGGACACTCTGCTTTCCTTGTATGAATGTTGTGGTGCAACTCTGCTTGTCGGGGCTCTGGGTCGGGTTCCAGCTCTGCTTGGCTGAGTCCTGAATCACTAAGGAAACACCAGTGTGGTCTTGGGAGCTCAGGGCTGACCCCCTGCTGGTGTGACTGACACAGTTATTTCCTCCCTGTTCGCACCATAATGGACTTTCAAGCCCCAATTTCTCCATCCTGCCAAAATGCTATTTCCTGCTCCCAGCTCTGCTTCCAGGTACATGCAACTTCCCTATGCCTCCCTACTGAGGAGAGTATGCTGACATGGGGCAAAAGCAATGGGGAAGATGGAGCAGTGAGGATCAAGTTGCATGTAGATTTGAGATAAGCCGGGAGATTGCTTGGTATGGGAGCTATGGGATGGGAGGTGCAGCTGGATTCTGTTAGTGGAGGGTCGTGTGGCTGCCTTGCTGAGAAAAAGATCAGGTAGAGGAACCCGAACATAACTGAAAGTAAAGATTATTTCCAGCACAGGGAAAAGCCCAGAAGGATTGAAAGCCCCTGGACTCTGGGACTGCATAAACCTGTTCTCAAATCCAGTGTTAACCTCCTAGAACAGACACTGTCTTTGGATCCCAGCACTCTCCTCTGTGTCCTGGCAGCAGTAACACTCCCTGCTGTAAGTGAATGGTGTTGAAAGTGCTTGGAGTTCTCTGGGTTGATTGCAAGCTCCTTGACTGCCATGCACGCATATACCAAGATATCAAGAACACTGACATGAAGTACAAAAACCGAGTGAGGAGCCGCATCTCGAATCTGAAGGACTCCAAAAATCCTGAGCTGAAAAAGAACGTGCTGTGTGGGGCAATTACCCCTGAGCAGATCGCGGTGATGACCTCAGAGGTGAGGAAGCCAGAGCAGGGTTCGTTTCTTGTAGGGGCTGTGTCATGTGGATTAGCTTGAAGCCAGAAGTTGATCTGCTGACAGGGCTGCACATCTCTTGAGGTGCAGCTCAGCAGCTGCTGCCAGAGTGCATGGGGAGGAAGTTAGCAATGGGATTTTCAATGTGGAGAGTAGTCTTTTGGGACTTTAGATCATGGAAGGGGGCTAGATATCAACCAATAACCAGAAACGAAAGGCTTTCTGGCTTATTACCTATCCGTTAAGCCATCCTGCCCTGTTGTTTCTTTCCCCTGCAGTGGGTGTGGTGGTAAAACTGCACAGATGTGATTTTATTGCTTTTTTGAAAGGAAATGGCCAGTAACGAGCTGAAAGAAATCAGGAAAGCCATGACGAAAGAAGCAATTCGGGAGCATCAGATGGCCAAGACGGGAGGGACGCAGACTGACCTCTTCACCTGTGGGAAATGCAAGAAGAAGAACTGCACCTACACTCAGGTTAGTCTTCTGGCTCCTACAGCCCCCACACCACTGACCTCTGCACAGGACATGATCTGTCGTGGTCCTGAGCTCCTACTGCTGTGTGTCAGGCCCTGCAGCATGGGACAAATTTTGCCACCGATGGGGAGAAGCTTTTTGCACATTCAGGCTTTCTAAAACATGGTGTTGATGATTTTGTACACATCTCTCCCTTGAAGCTTACAGAAATTATTTTGCCCATTTGTGCAAATGCTGATTTGCATCTGGAAGAGCAGGAGTTATGCATCACCAGCCAGCAAGGAAGCTTTCAGGAGTTTATATGTGGTGGTCCTGCTTGCTGAGCAGCTTGAGAGAGCTTCGCACTGAAAGCAGGTGCTGGGAAGATCTTAGAGAAGTGTAGATTTGGGAAAGAAAGAGGAGTAGGTAATGCAGAGAAGAGAGACTGCAGAGACCAAGGCAGGCACGTCGGTGGTATTAAAAGTGCAAATTAAGAACGTAGACAAGCTGCAGCTGGACAAATCCTGACTTATTTAAAATCAAACAACATATAACAGATGGAACATTATAATAAAGAATGAACAAAGCCATAGTGTGAGCAGTCAGAGGGCACTTGTTCTCCTTGATGGACAGCTACTAGAAACCTCATGCATTGCCAGTGCTTTTTGGTTCCCGTGTCCACTCCAGGCATCTGGAGATAAATGTGCCTTTGCTCTGAGTCAGATTTTTAGAATGTGTAGATACCCCGAAATGCAACAGCAACCACACTTTTGCTCTGCTACATTTGCTGAGTGGGTACATACAAACTGTGCGTGCAAGCGCTGAGTGAAATCCCTTAACATGCTTGGTTGTAACGTGCAAGAACAGATGTGAGCCAGGCAGCTGACCAGGGGTTTTCCTTTGGCTGAGCAGCAGTCTCGCATCCCAAAGGCTGGCTCAGGCGAGAGGCCTCGCTCTGCGAGCACGTCCCAGTAAGTCAGCCAGAAGTACTGACTGAACCGTCTGTCTCGGTTGCATCAGCTGCCTGTGGGACCCTAGCTTCCCTTGAAGTGGACTGGAGTCTGACCGCCTCGTATTGGAGCAGGTCAGGACAGGATCTTCTAAATGTAAATATCAAAAAGTTTTCTGTATTTTTGTTAGTTTTCCAATGAAAAGACAGTCACCAAATGTTGTCTGGTGACTGAGATGTTCTAACTTTCAAGTAGATGAACTGATGTTTATGAAAACATTCAGAGCTAAGCAGTAACAATGAGTGAGAATTACAGAATTTAGCTATCCAGCATGCTTGCAAAACATGCTTAATTTGCATCCTGCAAATACTGTGACTCTGCACATTTGGTAATTACATACATAGATCACCATAATTACCCCTCAGCATAGTTCTGCTGCCTGATTTATGCAGGGAGTGCCAGTATTTTCAGTGTAAACCCGGTGCCTTGTAGTATTTAAATGCCATGAAAATCTGATTTTTAGCAATGTGTGTCTGGCAAGAGCCGATCAGAGGCAGCAGTCACATCTGGGTTAAATATCAGAGCTCCTTAATGACTCAAACACAAAACAGACTAGAAATGTGCAGAACCTGGTAACCCAGACTGTGTTCCTGTGAGGCTGGGATGTAGGACTGGTATGTGGAAGGGAATGGCTTGAGTGCTTTTTTACGCGTTGCTGTTGGAACACATGCTTGATGGGCTGAGAGTTTTGTAGTCTCAGAGCTGACTGCATCCAGTCCCTGGGAATAGTGTGGAGAGGGACCAGCTGTGGGTATGTGCACCTCCAGAGCTACCCCAAGGAACGGGCAGCAAAAGGGGTGAGGAGGGACCGCTCTGCTGCTCCAGCGCCCATCACTCAGGGGGTGTCAGGCTAGAGAGGGGTCCTTAGATGGAGTCTCCTTGAATAGCAGCCACTGAACACTGGTGGCACCATCTGCTTGCTGCTGCCATTGTCACAACCAGAAAGGACAGGCTGTCTTCTGAGCAGGCTAACCCTGTGTGAGCTGGAGCTGGTCTGGTGCTCGTGGAAGGCTCTGGAGTAGGCAAGGGGATCTCTTGCAGCAGTGTAATTTCCTTGGGGTGCTCCTGGCATGGGGAGCAATTTCTCTGCTGTAGGTGGATGTGCAGGTGCCGCTCGTGTGTACATTTTTGTGCCTGGTGAGGTAGCCCTCCAGTCTCTAACCGTGGCCTTTCGGTACTGGAAAGTTGGGCTGCTCTAGTGTGTACCCACTGGTCACTGGGCGTGCTGGCAGGCAGCTGTTGACGGCAGTTATCTAATATGTTGTTCATGCTTAAATGATCTAAACAAACATTTTCAATAGAACGTGAAGCCTGGCTTAGCTACGGAATTGGAAAGTCTCCTAGGAGTGTGAGACCATATATATATAGGTGTATATTTGTGTGTAAAACAATAATCAGATTCATTTTACATGTAGGCTCCTTTTGCCCTCCCAGGCCTTGGTTGCTCAATGATTTCTGACAGTGACCAGATGGCCAGCAAGGATCCCTGGTGGCTAAATGCACAAGGAGCTCCCGCCATGAGGCCACGTGTGATGCTTAGCTCTCATTTCCCTTGTGTCCTCCTGCAGGTGCAGACCCGCAGCTCTGATGAGCCCATGACCACCTTCGTCGTGTGCAACGAGTGTGGGAATCGCTGGAAGGTAGCACACCAAGGATATTACTGGCACTGAGGGGTGTTAGGGTAGCTGCACCCACGACACTGCAGATGCTTAGCTGCTGTCCTCAGAGGTGCTTGCCAAACACTGACTGGCTCTAGCAAGTGATCTTTCCTCCCAGCACAGAGGCAAGAGCTCCTGGGTTCATCCCATCTCTGCAGACCAGCTGGGGTCATGTCTCACTTTCTCATTCCCTGTCTCCCTCCTCACATCCCCTGTTCTGTCATGACCAACTTCACAGTGCTTTCCGTGCTCCCTGTGCCCCTCCAAGAGATGGTGGTGATGACAACATTTAGGATTTTAAAACTGCTCTTTTATGCTGTGCGCAGAACTCGGATGTGAGCAGAAATCTCACTACCCGTTAACGGTGAGCAGAAAAGGCACCACTACAAAGTGCCAGCGCCACAGCTGAGAGATTCAAAGGGGAGCTCCGTTTAGCCCCTGCTCCAGGGGCCGAGCCCTGCCTCTGCAAAGTCCCCAAGCCCTTGCCAGCTTGAGAAACAAGATCATCACCTGGATCCCTATCTTCTCCTAGGCGACAAGCGCATGAGCTGCAACTCCCCTTGGCAGTGAGGTTTTCTAATCAGGGTTTAAACTCCCTTCTCTTGCAGTTCTGCTGATATGTGCCATGGCCCAAGAGCGGCAGCCAAACGCAGATCAGAACGCAACCTCCATACTCCAGCTCCCACGGCAATTGTGTATTGTATCCCAAGTGAGTTTGCATTGTGTCACGCACTGAGAGCGCAGCCACAGGGAGGCCTGCCTCTCTGCTTGGGCCTAAGTGGAGAGCCACAGTTGTGGGTTGGCAGTTTAGCAGGAGAGCTCACTAAACACACTTAGTCGTTATTTTCTCATCTAAGCGAGTATGGTAATTTTTTCTTCAAAACTAATATTAAACATTTTTGTCAGTTTCTGACTTTTATTTGAACTGTGTGCGTACAGCACTTTGCATTTGCGACACATGAGAGCTTGATGGACAGTCAATGTCCAGATGGATGAGAACTGGACAGTGCTTGGACCACCAGATGGCAAGAAGCTGCTTGTAGGTATACCCTCAGCGCATGAAGGCTTGCTTTTAATCAACTCATGAGCCTCAAAACACTTGGCCAAATCCTGGAGTGGCTGGGTGGGCAGTTCTAGCTTTACTCAACTGGCTGGAGGAGACCTGTTGGTGAAACACAACTTTTGGGGCACAAAATAGATGATGCTCTCGGGCTCAGTTGGGTATCAGTAGCATTCAGTTGACTTTGTGGCAGCATGATTTAGTTATTTGGAGCTGGATTCCTCGTGTGTGATACATAACTTGTGATCTCGTGCCTTTAAATGCCAACAGCACAGGCTGCTGCAAAGATGAGATCAAGGATGTGTTATCCAGGATGTAACAGACTAGAAACAGGGTGACACCAGTCACCAAAAAACCAAATGGTTGTTACTGTGGGGCAGGAAAGAGAGTGCTAGGCACAGAGCCAGGTGAGGTGAGCGTTTCCTAGGGCTCCCTCCCTCCGTGGAAGGAGTCCCCTGTAGCTGAGGGCCCCCTTAGCACCTTGTTAGGGACAGGGAAAGTCAGGGCTGTGCCCTCACGGGGTGGGGGGACCCAGCAGCCTGTTGCTGTTCCTGCTGGCTGAGCTGCTCACCTTGCTGAAGGCTGCTCCCTGTGACCAGCTGCTCCTGATTGCCACCATCCAGGGAACCTGGGAACAATTAATCTTGATTTAGCGAGAAACCATCAATAAAGCAGGTGGAGGGAATTCATTGGTGGGTGAGGGTGTTAAAAAGAAGCCCCAGACAGTTTCCTGGTTTTGTGAGCTCTGCTCCTAGCCAGGCTGCTGAAAGGCAGGCTGAGTTTTTGGAGGGGGTTGCTGAAGAAGCTCAGAGAGAGGGTGGGGGGCAATGCTGCAAATACAGGAAACTTTCCAGAGGTCCTGAGCTGGAAGAAACAGGGATTACAGAGATCAGTGGGGGCTGTTAGCACTTAGCTCTGCAGATGGATGAGGTCTGAAGCGAGCCTGTAGCTAGTGCTTGGAAGGGGGGAGATGAGGAAGAAGGGAGCTAGTTACAAAGCAAGCCTCAGGTGCCAAGTCTCAAAACGTGACCTTGTGGGGCTCCTGCAGGATCAGACTGCTAGTGTGGGGGTAACTAGAACCTGGCAGGGAACTCTTTCTTTCCTCACAGCAGCTTTCAATCTGATACTCTTATGATCTCTCCTCTCCTCTCTTCTGTTCTGAGATCCCTAGCTCTTAACTGGGCGTGCTGCACAGTATTCAAGGGACCCCAGTAAAGCATCTGAGTTTGCGGCAGCTCTGGAGCAGTCCTCTGCACTTCAGTACAGGAGCATTTGCAGTTGCATCATCTATTGCATTGCTCCCCTGCTCCACAGTGAAAAACAAGTATTTCCACTGGCTTTTCAGCATGCCAAGCAGCAGACGTTCATCGGCGATCTTTGTGATGTTTAGAGAGGAGTAAGCAGCCACATTAAAGCAAGGGCAAACACGTTCACAGCCCCTTTGAGGGCTGTGTTCCTCTCGAGGCAGTGATCCCAGAAGGATCCTTTGCTCGGGGCTTTCACTTTAAAGGGGTGCAGCCAACTCTCTCAAGAAGGAAAAGATTCAGAGATGCCGACAACTCATTAAGTCTCACGAGTGTGGCAGGTGATGGGATTATTCAAGCAGCCTACGGAAGGAATAGCGTCCTCACAGTAACTCTTAAAAAGAGCTTCAGGATCTAAACCCAAAGCTGGCCAAGGCACTCTGGCTTGTGTGCTGTGAACAGGAGCCAGCTAATTAACAAGTAGCTGTTGCCTTCCTCCTTGTATTGCTGTAAGGGGGGGCTGAGCCTGGGTGCAATCAGCTGGCAATCCCGAATTACATGTGGAGGAGAGATTCATAAATGGAGAAGGAGCTTCTCAAAGGCTAGGGAAATGTATCTTGCCTCGTGGCGTTTTACTGTGCCTTTTTCTTTCGCTTCTGAGATAATACCAACTACACACCTATGGGAGACAGGGAGGGGAAACGTATTAGACACAAAGGTGGCTCAGAAATAAAGATTCAGTTATAAGATATTTAGAAGCGCTAGGATTGCGAGCAAAGGACAAACTGGATAATCTGGTGGTAGCGGGGCCCCAGCTGGGCTGAGACCTCCGTGGTGTGGAGACAAGGTCCTGTTGCTTAACCGTGAAAATGGTCTGGACATATTTCCTTTACTGGCAGAAAAAACCCAAAACTCAGACCTGAAAAACCTTCCCAGCAGAGGATCCGGATGCTGCCAGGCTGTTACGGTGCTAGCGCTCGCTGCAGGGTCACGGCTCTGCCTTGGGTCTCGCAGCCGTCGGCGCTAGTTTGGCTGAGTCCTGTTAGTGGCTGTCACAGCCCCGTCACTTACGATACAGGTAGCGGGAGAGCCCTGAGCAGCAGGGCAGTTTCTTTGCTGCTTTGATATCTGCTTAACAAGAAATGCTGCCCTGGTTTTTAAACAGCTGCTCAGAGCCGGGCTTGGGCTGCTTGCTGCAGCGGCTTGGGCAAAGGGAGTCGGGAGGCCGAGATCAACTAGCGCTTTGGTGACAAACAAATAATAAAAATACCGACATTCCTAAATAAATGAACTATCTCTGGTCTCTCTCAAAAATACATTTTTTTCAAATTGTATTTCCAGCTTGGCAAACAAAACTAAACTTACTGACATGAATATCCACGCAATCGCACCACTAGGAAGGAAGGAAACAAAAAAAAAAAAACCAAAACCAGGAGGAGAATGTTTGTTTGTTTAAAAAAATCTTCAGTAAGAAGAACCAGTGCTCCTTTTTTTTTTTTTTCCTCTCTCTTTTTGAAAGGGATGGAGAGAAGAGGGGAAGAAAAGGAAAAGGGGGATCAGCATGAAACCAGGGGCTGGTTTTGGTCAAACAGAGAAGGTGAAGACTCTCCTCGCTGTTCTCCTCCGCGCGGGACTCGCGCGGGATCCCGGCCGGCACGGTGCAGGCCGTGTGTGCGTGTGTGTGTGTGTGTGTGTGTGTGTGCGCCCAGCCGTGCCGTGCCGTGCCGTGCCGTGCCGCTGGCTTCGGTTCAGAGCGGAGGGCAGGGGCTGCTGGCAGCAACGTTCTCCTTCTGGGAGCCGGGGCTCCGGTAAACAATTCCTCATGCCGTACAAAAATACACAAATACTATATATCTTCCCTGTGACATTTCCCATCCCGCGTGGAGCCCGGCCTGGCTGCGGCTCCGTGCTCCAAGCCAAGCACCTCCGGAGGGAAGAGGGCACCCCCCCCCCCCATATTTATTCCTGCCAATGGGCATCGCTTTGGGGCGTCCTGGGGGTCCGCGAGTTCCTGCCAGGGGGTGAACGATAACCGCGTGGATGGTTTTTCCCCTCCCTGCTCCGAGTTGCTGGCCCGGGGCAGCTGGATGCGGGGTATCCGGGGGGACACGGGCGGTGGGAGCGGGGCACCGGCTGGGGAAGGGGGGGGGGCGGCTCCGGGGCTCCCCGTGAGCTGGCACCGGACCTCGTCCTCTCCCGGCCCCGCTCCCGGCAGCTTCCCGGCTGCATCGGTGCAAAGAGGCTCCCGTCGGAGGGAGCGTCGGGTCCGAGCCGCCGGGAGGGCGAAGGGGCCGTTTCAAGCAGACGG
>NW_020447195.1:10437306-10444736 GCF_003343035.1 Apteryx rowi | reverse complement strand
CCGGAGCCGCGGCCGGAGCGGGATGGGGTGGGGGGGGGGAAGCCGGCAGCCGCCTCCTCCCGGTGCATCCCCCCTTCCCCCCCCACCCCGGTGCATCCCGGCCGGACGCGGCAGCGCTTCAGTAGTACGAGCCAGGCGGCAGCAGCGCGGGGGGAACCGCTGGCCCCGGAGGGGGGGACGGACGGACGGATGGACAGTGCTGCCGAGTGGCCCAGAAACCGGGGTGACGGTTCGTAGGTAAAAAGCTAAAAACTTTGGGGGGGGGGGCACGGCAGCGAGGACGGGTGTCCCCCCCCCCCCGGTGCAGCCCCCCAACCCGCGCCAGCAGCCGAGGAGCGGGCGGCGTTCCGGCGGCGTGCCGGCGGCGTGCCGGCGCCCTCAGGCCTCGGAGGCGGCGCGGGAGACGCTCTGGAGCAGCGCTTTGTAAATGGCAGAGTTCAGGAAGCGGGGGTACGAGTCCCTGTGCATCAGCGTGTAGATCTGCAGCTGCGCGTCGTCGAAGGTGTGCGAGGACGGCTCCTGCATCTTCCGGTTGATCACCTCCCGCACCCGCGAGTCCAGGCTCACCTGCGCGCCGGGAGAGACGCCGCCGTGAGCCGAGACACCCCGACGCCGGCTCCTGGCGCCACCCCCCCCCTTCCCCTCCCGAGCGGGGAAATGGGGCAGGAATGGGGGTGCTGCACCGGGAGGCGGATGGGGATGCTCCCACTCCAGGGTGCTCCCACACCAGGGTGCTCCCACATCAGGGTGCTCCCACACCAGGGTGCTCCCATGCTGGGATGCTCCCATGCCAAGGTGCTCCCACCCCCAGGGTGTTCCCACGCCGGGATGCTCCCACGCCGGGGTGCTCCCATCCCAGGATGCTCCCACACCAAGGTGCTCTCACCCCCAGGGTGCTCCCACGCCAGGGTGCTCCCACGCCAGAATGCTCCCATGCTGGGGTGCTCCCATCCCAGGGTGTTTCCACACCAGGATGCTCCCACGCCGGGGTGCTCCCATGCCGGGGTGCTCCCACCCCAAGGTGTTCCCACGCTGGGATGCAGCATCTTTTCAGCCCCCCCCCAGTCCCCCTGTGCGGTTTTGGCCCCCGGCCTGGCGCTTCCCTCCCGCCTGGCCGTGGCACCCGCTGCCCCGTGTGCTTCCCACCGGGAGCCTGCGCCGGGGCCGCCCTCGCCACTGCGGCGCAGAGCCGGGAGGCAGCGCACCGGGACAACAAACCGCGTCGCCCCCCCCGGACGAAGCTTTTCCCCTCCTTGCTTCGCCCTGCAGGGGGTTTTCCTGGACTGAGCCGGCCCCGGCACCACCAGGGACCGGACGGCCAGAGGCTCGGTGCTGCAAGACGCGGGGACCGCCGCGGCGCTGGGTCCCTCTCGCAGGGGCTCAGCCCCACCGAGCCGAGCCCTCCGCCGCCCCGCCAAATTCCGCCGGAACCAGCCCACCGCGTCCCGAACCGCCGCGGCGCTGAGCTCCGGGCGGGAGCTGCCGACGGCGCCCGCCTCGGCCGCCTACCTCCTTGGGCGAGAGGATGGAGATGTAGTCCTCGTAGATCACGCGGGCCTTCTCGTCGATGCTGTGCTTGTTGCACTCGCCCTTGAGCTCCTCGCACGCTAACCAAAAGAGCATGTTCTCCTCGCTGTACTCAGTCCGCAAGAACTCCCGGAAGACGTTGCGGCCCGCCGGGCTCTTCATCAGCTTGTCGAAGGACTGTGCCCAGCCCCGCACCTCCTCGGCCGTGGGTTTGGCGCTGCCGGCCGGCGCGGAGGCAAGGGCAGAGCGTCAGCGCGGGGGGGGCGAGAGGCGCCCGCAGCGCTGCTGAGCGCCGAGCCGAATCCCTCCCTTCCCGAGAGCGTTTCCCATAGCGGGAGCCTGAGCTGCCCCCGAGTGAGGCAGGGGCAACCCCCAAATCAGCCCCTCACCGGCAGCTGCTGGCGGGGGGGGGGGGGGGTGCGGCTGCGCCCCACCGAATACGCAATATGCAATATAAAGCGGGGCCGGGAGCGATAATTATCCGTGGCTAATTACCGGCGCCGACCCCGCTCACCGCCGCGCCAGGCGCTGCACGGAGCGCCCGCGGATGCACCGGGCGCTTCTCAGCCTTGCCGGTGCGGGAGCCGAGCGCCCCGGGGCTGGGGGCTGCTCCCGAGGGTGCCTCGCTCCCGGCCCCGGCTCCAGCCCCGGCTTCGGCTCCGCATGGATGAGCGGAGCCTTATATGGCCTCGGCTCCGTGCGGAGCAGGGCTGCCTGCGGTGGCTGCACCCTGACCCGGCGCCCCGTGGTATATTTAGCCCGCGGCTGGCTCCGGCGAGCCCTGGGTGCTGGTGTGGGAAATGTGGAGTCTCCCGGGAAGCGCCCGGCGCTGGCTGCGGGGCCTGTTTTAGCCCCTCTGCCGCCCTGCTGCAAGGCCAGCGTGCTGCCCGGCGCGGGTGCAAAGCGCGGGGTGGCCCCAGTGCTCGGCACGGCCCGGGTTGCCCTTGGGATGGGTCTGAGAGGCTGCGGAGCCACGGATCGGGAGGCGCAATGTCAAGTGGCTGCAGGAAAAGCAGCGGAGGGGACCTGGGAGTCCTGGCGCCCCGTTGTCGTGCTGCATTGAGCACGTCCCTGCGCGCAGAGCAGGGCACGAGGGAGAGGAGTGGTGGGGCCTGCGCCGTGCTGCACCGTGCTGTGCTGCGCTGCACCGTGCTGTGCCATGCTGCACCGTGCCGTGCTGCACCGCGCCATGCCGTGCTGCACCGTGCCATGCCGTGCTGCACCGTGCCGTGCTGCACCATGCTGCACTGCAGTGCCCTGCCATGCTGCACCGTGCCGTGCTGCACCAAGATGTGCCGTGCTGCACTGTGCTGCACTGCATGGTGCCATGCCACGCTGCACCATGCTGCGCTGCGCTGTGCCGTGCCACACTGCGCCGTGCCGTGCTGCACCGAGCCGTGCCATGCTGTGCTGTGCTGCGCCGCGCAGTGCCGCGCCGCCTCCCCCCCCCCCGGCACGAGCCCCTGGCGGTCCCCGGCGCCGCGCTGCGCTGCCCGCTCCGCTCACCAGGCTTCACAGTTTGGGATGGTCTCCAGTTTGGTCTCCCGAGACGCCCTCCATGCTCGCTCCCGGTCCTCGTTCCTAACGGGGAGACGGAAAGGTAGTAACGGGCGTTCGGGGACGGGGCTGCCCGTCCTCCCCGCGCCCGCCCCCCCCCGGGGCCGAGCCCCCCCAGCTCCGGCTGCCGAATCGCCCCTGCCGGCCCCGTGGCTCCTGCCCAGCCTCGGCGGAGCCTGGCAGCCCCCCGCGCGCCGGCCCGGCACCCTCCTCCCCGGCCATGGAGCCCCTCGGCCAGCGCCGGCTCCTCTCTCCCTCGGGCAGTTTTGACCCAAACGCGCCACCGAGTTTCCTGCATTCGGGCAATTGCAACGGTGCTGGCACTGCCGCGAGCGCCCGGCTGCCGGCCTCGGCGTGGGAGCAGCCGGCAGAGGTCAGTGCCGGCTCAGCCCGCGGCGCAGCCAGCCCGAAACCCCCCCGCCGCGGCTAAGCAGACCCGCGCGGCCGCACCGGGGGGCTGGAGAGAGCCGGCGGCAGCGCTCCGAGGGATGCCGGCATCCCCGGCATCCCGGAATCCCTCGCCGGGGGGAGGCCGCCCTGCGTTATCGCCGTGCGCAGCCGGCGGCCACCCCGTGCCCAGCTCTCCCCCCCCCCCGGGTGCCGGCGGCGCAAGAGGAAAGCAGCCTCCAGCCAACTTCCCCCGGGGCCCCCGCGCTTCGGAGCCCGGCGGCGACCGCAGCGTTTCCTGCTTGCGACACTGCCCCTCGCCGGGCTCGCGAGGCTGCACGCGCAAACGTCGTTCCCCCCCCCGGCGCGGCGGGATGGGGCCGTGGCCGTGGCCGTGGCCGGCACCGCGCTGCAGGGTTCGGTGGTGGGGTGAGCTGCTCGCTGCTTGCCCCCAAAGCAGGGCTGCGGGGGGGGGGGGGGTTTGTGCCCCCTCGGGGCTCCCAGGCCTTTGCAGACACGGCGAGGAGGAAAACACGGCTGCGCTGCCCCTGCGTGCGGATCACGGCCGCCGAGCCCAGGGGAGCGTCGGCCAAGCGCCCAGCGGCGCCGCGAGGGACCCCTTCGGTGCACGCTGTGCGGGGAGCCCTTCTCCTCCTCTGCCGTGCTGGAAAGTTGAGGAAAGGAGCTGGAATTAGGCGAGATGGAGGTCCAAAGACCCGCTGCGGGGTTGCACAGGGCCAACACGCTGGTGCTGCAGATGCGCTGTGCATTGCATGGGGCTGATGCATCGGCGTTTGGGATGCACTGTGCATTGCATGGGGCTGATGCATCGGCGTTTGGGATGCACTGTGCATTGCACGGGGCCGACACATCGGCTTTGGGGACGCACTGTGGGTTTGCACGGGGCCGACACACCAGCGCTGGGGACGCCCTGGCTTTGCTCGGCTCCCAGGACTTGGTTGTTCTTCCAAGCTCGGTGCGACCAGCGGCTGCAAAGCCCAAAGCCACCAGCGGACCCAGAACGGGGCGCTGCTGAGGATGGAGAAGAGCAGACCGGCTCTCCAAAATCTGGGTTATCCAGAGAGAAAAGGGAGCTGGGCCTCCTCAGAGAGGAGGGGAGAGGCAGCCGGCCGGCCGGGGTAGCGCCGGGGGCCGGGGCCGGACTCCGCACCCCGCGGCAGAGCCCGCGGCCGAGGGCAGGTCGCTGCCCCGCGCTGCGGCAGCTGCCTGCGGCTGCTCCACGGCCGCGTTCACAGGCCTTTCAAACAAGTTCCCTGTTTGCAGCAGCGACGCCGGCTGGGAAAATCCCTTTCCCCCTCCCTGAGCCGCCTCGAGGCAGGCAGCAAAACCGCCCGCGGGGCCGGTCGCGCCGAGCTGCCCGAGAGCAGCCGCCGCGCCGGGCGCAGGGCTGGGGACCGGCTGCTGCAGGAGGACGCGGGCACTCGTGGGGGGCCGCAGCCCCCGGGAGCGACGCGCGCGGCAGAGGAGGGGTTCCCGGCCGGATGCTGCGGACGCACGGGCACCTCTCGCATCTCCCGCATGTACAGGAAGAAAGACGCCCCCCCCAAATATCGGTGCGGGGGCACCGGCCCCGCCGCAGCCGGAGCGGGTCGCGGGACGTACCATGAGCAACTGCAGCAGCAGCACCAGCAGAAGCAGCAGGCGTTGGGGCGGTGGTTGCTGGCGGGTTGCACCGTTGTCGGAGAAGCCTCATGCCGGGACATCGGAAGGGGTGTCTCTGCGGACGCGGGTCCTGCGTACTGACGGGCGGGAAGGCACGGAGAGACAGGGTGAGCCAGCCCGGATGCCCCGCTCCAGCAGCTCCCGCCCCGAAAGCCGCCTTTGGGTCCGTGCTGCGTCCGTTCCGCGGGGCGCAGCGGCACGGGGACCCCGGCACGGCGACTCGCTGCGATTTCTTTTGGGTCCCCCCCCTCCCCTCCCCGCCCCGACGAGCCCGGCGCCCCGCTCACCTGCGTCCCAGCCTCATGCACGGCGGACGGGGACGGGCACGGGCGGCGCTCCGGGGGCCCGTCCGCTGCGCTGCGCTCCCGCGGGGCTGCGGGTGAGCCGTGCCCTCGACGCGCCCCGGCTAGCGTCCCTGCAGCCTCCTGCCCGGAGCCTAGGAGAAGGGAGAGGAACGGCGCCGCGTTAGCGCCGCAGCCCGGAGAGGCGCGCTTCCCGCCGGGAAAAGCCCTTCGCCGGCATCGCGGCACCGCCGAGAGCCGGGGCACGGCGGGCAGGAGAGCAAAGGCTGCAAGGAAGCGGAAAGGAGAGGAGGAGGAGGCGAAGCAGAGGCAGACGCTCCCGGCGCGCCAAGGCTCGGTCCCGGGAGCAAACCGACCGCCGGCAGCGCCGCGAGCGCAGCGGGAAGGCCAGCGCGCCGCCGGGGCCAGGGCCGGGGGCTGAGTCACCCCCGGGCTGTTTACAGGCCAGGGATGGGGAAGTCGGAGCAGCTCCGCGGTGTCATATGAGTGGAAGGAAACAGGGGAGGGAAGTTTTCTCGGAGACCGGCTCTAAAAGCAAAACTCGGCCGCTGCCAAGCCCGGCGGCTGCAGAAGGGGCCCTGGGCGCCCGATGCGCTCGTCCCCCGCGCTCGGGGAGGGCTCGACGCGACCGTCCCGGGGGGCTGCGGGCTGCCCGTGGCGGGGGGAAAAGCCCCGCGGGGCGCCCAGCTCCGGAGAGCCCGTCTGCCCGCGGCCTCCCGTGCAAAGATCCCCGGCTGGAGCAGGGATGCTCCGCGGAGGTCAGCGATGAGGACGCGCTCACCGCTGGCTCTTCACCTACGCGTGTCCCGCGGGCTTGCAGGGCGAAAGGCACAACCTTTCCTCTGCCAGAGGGATGGAAAGCGAGAAATGTGCGGGATCCCCCCGTCCGAGAGTGGCAGGGATGTGCCCAGGGGAACCGGGATGCTCCGGGCAGCAGGGAGCGATCCCCGGGCCGGGCCAGGCGCCTCGGATGCTGCTACGGAGGGAGGAACTGCAATAAAATCGAGCCTGGGAAGGGGCGAGCAGAGGCACCGGGCAGGCAGGAAACCCCGAGCGGGAGCCTCGGCTCCGCTGAGGCCTCCCAAAGCAGCCAGAAATGGGGGTTTCACTTAATTCACCGGTACCCCRGCGGCTCCCTGCCGTCCCCAACGGGATCGGGGCGCCCGAGGGGGCAACCRAGCCGCGAGCGCCGCACTGCGGCACGGCACCAGCTTCGTGGGAACGGCGCAAGGGCGAGGAAAACCCCAAACCGGGATTGMGAGCGGCAGCGCCGGGAAAAACCCAGGGCCGTCGAGCCGGGGCCGAAAGCGAAGGCAGCCGCGGCTCTGCCCGCAGCCCTGGCACGGCCGACGGATGGGGATGCAGGGGAGCCACGTGCGGAGCTGCTTTCCAAGGCCGGAGGAGCACCTGGCAGCCCTGAACGCGSTGCCGCGGGCGCCGTTTGCAGCCGGCCGGGACCGCGGGGCTGCCGGAGGCCGTGCCGGGGCCGCCGGATGAGGAAGTTCCCGCGGGGCCGCGCGGCTGCCGGCGCTGCAGGAGCCTCCGAGCGCGGGAGGGAAGGCGCAGGCGGGCGGCGGCGAAAAGAGGAAGGCTGGCGAAAAGGGGCCGTTTCCCGAGCGGGGAGACGAGACGCCCYGAAAAGCGCCCGAGCGCCCGACCGCGGGGGACGAACGCTGCGCACGGGGCTGCCGGGGGGGGAGAAAGCTCCCCGGAATGGCCTTTGCCGCGAAGCCTCCTCTTCCTCGGGGGGTTTTCTGGCCACTCCGTGCCAGGACGGCGAAGCAGCGCCCCAAATCGCCCTGCTCGGCTGCATCGAGCCCTCCCGCTGCAAGAAGCGCCCTTGCAAAGCCCCGGTGCCGGCGGGGCGGGGGGGCCAGCCCGGCGCATCCGCATCCATCCGTGTCCGCATCCGCGTGCGCCTGGCCCGGCCGCTGCATGGGAGCCCCCAGGCTGCCAGGGCGTCCGGTGCATCCG
>NW_020447195.1:10428291-10436604 GCF_003343035.1 Apteryx rowi | reverse complement strand
AAAAAAAAAAAAAAGAGAAAAACCCCCAGATGCACGAGCTCGGTTTCCTGGATTGAATTCGCCCCCCGCGCCGCTGCGGGCGCAGGGCACGGCACCCCCGGCCCCCCGCGCGACCTCGCCGCCGTTCAAAAAGGGGGGAAAAGGGAGAAACGGGGGCATCCCAGCCCCGCCGCRCGGCTCCGGGCCGGACCCRGCGGCTCCGCACGGAGCTGGTGTCTCCTCTCTTCCCAAGGCGGCACACGCTGGCGCCCGAAACCCCCGGCGGTCCCGGGGCCGACCCCGGACCCGTCCCGATGGAAACCACCCCGTCGGCTTTGCAAAGTCATCCTCCGCCCCGGGCCGGCCCCGGCGGGTTCCTCTTTCTGCAGGGCTGCCGGTGGCCGTGCCGAGCCGGCCCCCGGCCCCCGGCCCCAACGCGAGCCGATGGCACGGGAAAAGCCGGGGTGGGGGGGGAGCGGCGGGACAGCGGAGCTCTGTGCCCGGCAGCCGGGGCCGGGATGCGCCGCGGGGCAGCGGTGACTTCGCTCCCCCCGTCGGCTCCATCGCTCACCGGCTGCCGCGGGAAGGGCCCGGAGGAGCCGCGCTGCTCGTGGAGCCGAGCAGGGGCGGTTAAGCGGGAATCTCGTCCTGCGGCGCCTGGGATTGYTTTGGGTGTGGAGCCTCCTGCGCCTGAATCTCATTTATTTTCCATACGGGTTTCCAGGATTCCCTTCTCGGCTACTCGGCGGGGCCAGCCTGGAGAGCTCCTTCCCGGGATGCGGCTGCCCGTGCTGGGCCAGCCATCCTCCTGCCTGGATTTCCCGCGCCCGGCAGCCCCGGGGCCGGAGCCGGTGCCGGGATGCAGCCGCCGTGGCACACAGCCCGCGCCCGTGGCTCCCCATGCGGGAAGCGCAGAGCATCCCCCGCTCACCGGCGCTGGGGCACCGGAGCTGCTCCCAGCCGGGGTCGGCAGCTCTCCGCCAACGGAGGGAACTTCCCGTSCCGCTTAGCGGGGGCAGCGCGAGGCCAGGCCAGAGCCGCGGCAGCAAACGGGCGCTTTGCGGCTAATCGCCGACCCTCGCGAGGGCCCGCTCCGACCGGAGCAATCCCCAAACCCTTCCTGATCCCAGCTGAGATCCCAACCTCCGGCAAAACCGCAGGGACATGCTGCACGCCAGCAGCGCCGGAGGCCGGGAGCGGCTTCATGCACGTCCTCTCCCCAGGCCTACGCGGAGCTGAGAGCTGCGAGCGCCCGGCAACAGCAAACCGGGACTGCACGGCTGCCTTGGGAAAGGCGCGTTTTCCCCGCTGCYGGTGTGAAACCAGGATCCGGAGCCGGGCATTGGTGGTGGGCCTGGATCAGGAGAGCAGGCGAACCGCAGAGCTCTGCCAGAGCAAAACCGGCTCCGGGATGGCAGGGGCACCCACGCGGGAGGCTGACGGATGCATCCCAGGCGGATCAGTCCCAAGCGTAAAACCGCCCCAGCTGCGTTTCCATCCGCCGAGGTTTCCCCAGAAGAGCCGAGCGGCTCCGCACCCTTCACCCACGGAGCAGGCGGCGCTCCGGGCTCGGCCCTACGCTTCCCCGGCCGCCCGTTCCCACGGCACGTCCCGGAGCGGCGAGGCCCCTGTGCTGCCGCCCCGCGCTGCCCTGCCGGCACCCGTGTCCCTTCCCGGCAGCGGGCTCTGCTGCGGGATTCTCCAGCGCCTGATAAAGCCCAGCCCAGCCGGCAGCTTTTCCTCGAGTAGCCACCGCTCTCCCCTCTCCCTCCTTTCTCRAAACTTGGAAGAACTCAGCATCCCCCATCTCTGCCAGACGGGGCCGGTCCTGGCGCGGGCCAGGCCGGCAGACGGGCCCGGAGCGCGGCGGGCGCGGGAAGCAGGCCGGGAGCCGGTGGCTACCGCGCTCCCGGGGGCACCGCGGCATCGCCGCCGCCGAGCCCGCAGCTGGCTCGCGGCGCCGCAGCCAGCCCCGGCCACCTGGCAGCGGCACAGGAAGCTTTAGGAGCTATTTTTAGAGCCGGCTTTTTTTTCCCCCCCCCCCCCCCCCCCCCTTAGCGATCTATCAGAAAAGAACTAAAAAAGGCGGCGCGTGAACCCCGACGGGGCCGACGGTCCCCCCGCCACCGGCAGCGACCCCGGCCGGCCCCGGGCGCCCTGCCGAGCGCGCGGGCGCTGACAACAGATGCAGATGTGTCCGCGCGCGTGGAGGGAGCGCGCCGATGCCTCCGGGGCAGCTTCTCTGCCCRGCACTGATTTTCCAGCCGAAGAGGCGGCCGCTGATGCTAGGAAATAGGAGACGCCGAGCGCGGCGCGCTTGGCCCGGGCAAACACCCGCCCAGGGTTAAACGCAGCCAAACGCCACCTCGGCTCGCCGYGGCCCGGCTGTGCGCCGGGAAGATCCCGGGACGCCCCGGTTGCATGGAAAGGGGCATTCGTTACCTCGCGGCACAAAACCAGCACCGGCCCCAATCGACGCGGGGATTTAACGAGCAAGCGYTGGCGATTATGTCTCTATTAGCYGAGGTATCACGGTGCCGTCRAGGCAGGCTCCCGTTAAGCTTTCASTAATGATCCRTACAAAAGGAGCGGAAAGGCCGCGGCAGTCGATAGTCTGCAGGGGCTAAATCGAACGGGCTGAACCCAGCGGTTCGCAGGGGGAAAGAAAAGAGAGGAGCGAAACGGAGGGATAAGGCAGCAGCATGGCCGGTGCCGGGGGCGATCCCGCGAGCCGGGCAGAAGGCAGGCTCACCGCGGGGCGCTCCTCCTCCTCGGGATGCTCCGAGCCTGGGATTCACACCCAAAAAGGGCAGCAGAACTGGTCGGTTGGCCTCAAACGGGAAAGGCCGGTGCCTCCGATCGTGCCCCGGCGCGCTCGGCACCGTCCCGTGCCCCGCTCCCAGGGCAGCTCCCGCCGCCGAGCCCCCGGCGCGAGCCAGACACGGGGGTGCCCCAAACCCCAAACCGGCAGGAATTGCCCCGCAGGTGAAACCCTGCGTGCAGGAGACGACGGAGGAGGTTCGGCCCTGCCTGATTTTGTCCCGAGCGAGGAGGGGAGGATGCTTTTCCCCAAGCTCGGCTTCCACCGCTGCCGTTTGGGGCACGCTGCCCCCAAGGCCTGGCAGCGGCAGGGGGGGGATCATTAATAGCAATTTTTGGCATGCAAAATCTTAAGGGGATTGAAGGTGACAAGACGGGTAATTGCACCTTCCAGGGAAACGAGCTACCGTTGGGAGAATCGGCCCCTTGCAGAGGTTCAAAGGCTGCGGAAAACCCCGTGCGTTGTAAACGCCTGCGTCGGACACGGAGCTTACCGGCGGCTCCGAGCCCGGGATACACCCTGCACTGGTGCTTCTCGTGAAGCCCTGCAGGAGGCTGAATCCCCTCGGGATGCTTCTGCCTGGAAAGAGGCAGCCGGGCCGCGGCGGGAGCATCCAGCTACCCCGGCTCCCCGCAGCGCTGCCCCGGCGAGCGCCCACGCAGCCCCCCCGGCTCCGGCGCGTCCGCACGGCTTTCGGGATGGGGGGTCCCGGCACGACGTCCGCCTGCGCCGCCTCCCGCCCGGATCCTCGCGAGGATGCCCCGAGCCGCAGGCGACCGAGCGCTTTCCATCGGGTGCCACGAGCACCTGGGGCCGCGCTGCCCTCGGCGGGGAGGGGGGGACCTCGGCGAGACCCGCGACGCCACGGACCACGACGGCGGCCTTTGCCGGGACTCGGAGGGATGCTYGCTCGGCCGTACGCGCGCCGCAGCTGTCTAGGCAACACATTTCCGCAGCACCGAATCCCTTCCGCGAGCCCTCTCCTTGCTCCGAAACCCGCAGCTGAAGCGCAGGCGGTTTCTTTTTCTTTCTTTCGCCTTGTTTTTCAGTGCTCGCATGCAGCTTTCCCTTCCTTTTCCGGGGCTCCTGCCAGCTAATGCCAACAGGTACCTGTTTGCTCTTCACCTGCACTTTGCACTGAAATGCTACTTGGACATTTGCCTCCTGTTGGAGGAAACTATTTAAGCCGCAGCCGGGTTTGTGTCTGCACGAGACAGGAAAGGCAGCAAAGGAAAACCCCAGACCTGCAGCCCCCAAACCGCTTTGCCGGCTCTCTGACGTCCCCTCTGTATCCCGAGCTGGCAGTAAATCCAGCTCCCACGGAGCGGGCTGCCGACACACACCTCTTGCTCACACACACGTACCCTGCCTGCCCCTGCTCCGAGCCACAACCGCGCGCAGGGATGTGGGGGATTCCCGGCCCCCGGACTGCTCCCTTCCTAACGCCGTGTTACTGCTCCGGAGCCCCTTTAGCGCTCTTGTCTCTCTGGAGCATGCAAGTGCGAACCAGAAAGTCTGCATGGTCCCCAAAATGAGCCGATCTGCGAGCAAAGAGCCCTCGAAAGGTCAAATCGGAGCAACCGAGGCTGCTTCCAAGAGCGGTTAGGGAACTGGAAGGGCAGCTTGTTATAAAACTCCAAGATACTCCTTCCTGCCATCAGGAAACCCCCTTTTTTCCATTTCTAAGATGAGTATCAAGGCTGAACCCCAAAGGACGTTGTTGATGTTTTCGCTGCTGTTGCTGCTCCACCCTCTCCCCAGTTAAATCTTTGCTTTCACAAAATGGCCAAAGGCAGAAGATTTTGCAGAACGGGTGAGGAGCAAAGGAGCAATGAACCCATCGCTGGCTGGGACGGCGGGAGGTCTCACGGGCCAGGAGCTCATCGCCCGGGCTGGGAAGATCTCCCTGCCGACGGCAGCGGCTCCTCCGATAGCCGTCCCGCTGGGAGACGTCTGGGCCATGCAGGCCCTGAACCTGGCGATATTTCTTTTATAATGTCCAATAGGATGAAATTTGGGATGTGAGTACAGGGGAACCCGGGTGAGCAGGCTCAGCAAAGGTCAAGGTCCGAGGCGCCAGCGCTACGTCCTCCCCAAACTGCCCCACGGCACATCGCCACCACCGTGGTCTCCTGAGCTAATGAAACCTCCCCGGACACTACTGGGTTGGGTGGGGGGAAGAAGTCGCAGGGGGAAGAAGAGCATTTCCTCTACGAGGGAAATGGAGGAAGAAGAAACTCAGTGCGTTTCAAGCCAAAAATAACGGGCRTGGGGAAAAGAAATTCTCTGTGCTGCCGGAGATCGCTTTCCCAGGAGGGCCAAGGGTCTACCAAAACTCAGGGGTGGCTGCCTTCTTCAAYGCGCTCCGGATCCAGCAAGAGCCAGGCTCTTCTCTTCCCCATAGCTTCATCTCAAAGCCACCAATTCCCACGTCTCCGGCCCCGCGGTGTCCTCGAGCCGGCAGGGCGGCTGTGCAGGAGGAGCCGYGCCGCACTCGCAGCCTGGCACCGCCACGTCTGCTCCCCGGTAAGGCACCCGGGCTGCAGCTATTTAAGCGCGTGCACAGCTGGATTTAAGGAGCCCGATCCCCACGAAAAGCTGGGGCTGTCCTGACGTTCGTGGGACCGGCGGGAGAAGCCGGCCGCTGGAGGCCCGCGAGTTATTTGCCACGAGCAACGCGGTGGCTCCGCGCGGCTCGCTGCCACCCTCGCGCAGCGGCGGGAATCGGCATTCAAGCCCTTTCCGTAGCGCGACCTTCCCGCTCAGCTCGCAGGGAYGGAAAGAAGAGCGGCCCCGGGTCTGAGCCCTGCACAGAGCTGCTAGGAACCGGCTTGGCAGGACRCGTCTCTAGAGCAAAAAAGCACAAGCGTCCCCAAGGCCAGCTGGGCCTGGCTTGCCGCAGACGATAACGGATGAAAAGAGGCAGAATAAAAACATTGTGTTCCCCACCGAAGAAGGGCGAAGCGAGCTGGAGGGAATATAACGCAGGGCAAAGCGTGGCAAAGCAGCTGGGGAAATAAACGGACCGGCCAAGACCAGTAACGATGGAAATGAGCTGGAGGAGGCTCGTGCAGCTCTTACGGGCGGGAGCGTGGAGAAGGGAGACGCTTGTGACGCTGAGCGCCTGCTTGTCGAGTCCTTGCTGGAGCAGGGGATGGCGGCGTGCGCTGCAGACTGGCTTCCGCGTCTCGCCTCCGACGGGGCTGCTAGGCGCCCCGTGAGCTGCTGCGTTCAACGCCTTCCTCTCTTACGCCACAGGAGATCTCGGGCACTCTTCCCCCATGCAGTCCTCCCCGTGGGCCAAAACCGTGTTGCAACACCCTGCAAGGTGCTATGAATTTGGGGGACTGAAATAACTGCTGGTAACATCCAACGATCTTTTCTTCCCTCAAGTTAAAAGGCAGCTGTTAAATAAAGTATATAAACAACCGCCTTTAGATCAGTTCTCAGCAGACCTCTTGTAATGGAAATGCCTATAGAGATACGCAGAGACGAATAAGGAACCGAGTAATAGGAAGTCTCGGCGAGCGCTGCGGCACGGGGTAACCCGGAAGCGTATCTCATCGCAGCCGAGAGCCTGGCGAAGCGGCACGGAGACGGCGCCCGCCTCCGCGGCTCACGCAGCGTCGCGGCCCGCTCTGCAACGGCCTGGGCACCGCGGGCGGCCCTGCCGCCGGGCGCTTGCACGGGGATGGAGGAGTTGGTGCAAGAAGCTGGGCCAAAGTACAAAGAGAGCCGGAAGGGAAAGGCACGGCGTAGGGTGCACCTCCCTCGGCAAGCCCCGAGGATGGCTAAGGAACTGAGCGTGGCAAAGATTTTACCTCCTCTTGAGCCAATTTTCCAAAATAAATTTACCCAGAGGATAAAAGCTTGGAAGAACAGAGCAAAAGCCACGGCGGTCTGAGCCCGTTCTCTACAGAGACCAAGCAGCTCCTGGGACGGACGGGTCAAAAGCAAAAGCAGGCCGGGTAGGCGACGACGCGAGAGGAGCCCGGTGGGGAACGACGCTCTGGCTCCCAAGGCTGTTTTGCCACTTTGTACCTGTTGGTCGCTGGGTTTCACAGGCGCTCGCAGGGACGAGCAGCGAGCAGCGAGCTTGCCCAGACCCTTTGCATTAGTCTTATTGAAACTCAAGATGCTCTAGCCCAAGTCCAGTCTAAAAGCGAGACTATGACCAAGGATAAGCAAAGACAGGCGAGGATGCACTTAGAGAGAGCGGGGAGGGAGCAGAGATGTGCTGCTCCTGCACCTAGGACAGACTCAGCATTAATTACTTCGCCAAGGTATTTTTCTCTCTTACTCTCTCTGGGTTCGAGTAGCATTATCTGATTATCTGCCTTCAGTTCCTATTTTCTCTTAAATAACAATATCAAAATGGACACACAGACCCTGACTGAAATATATTCAAGTCACTAAATCCCTGATTCTCCACTTTAATCTTATGAGGTGGAGTTTGTTTAATTGCTGAAGAGCACGACTGTATTTTGATTAGCATGCGGCTTGAGTCATTTGTGGGGAAGGGCTGACGCGGAGGAGCTAAAATCCTTGTAGGGAAATCTGATGTGGCATTCTCCCCTGGGAAAGATATTCCGAAATGCATGCCCACTGGGGCGACCCGTTTTCCCAAAGCAAATGCTATCCACCAGGACAGCAAAAACAACAGGCTCTGCTCATCCAACGTGACACGGGGCGAGCGGCTCTATCCACAGGGATGGTGGAGACGCATCCAGAGGGGAACGAACTCCCCTCGCAGCAGGGAAATCCCTCCCACTCACTTAACACTTTTTGTTTAGTTTCTTAAATAAGGCCATGGATCGGTGCCAGAACAGCCTCATGGAAGCGGATGGGGAGAGGGAGCTTCCCAGGGGAACCTCTTCATGCCCGGAGACGTATCGCGATCCACACGTGGGCAACAGCTCCCGCGGCCCGCTCCCGGCCCTCTCCGCCCCTCGGCCGCGGGGACGCGGCGCCAAGCCGCAGCACGGCGCCCCGGGATGCCGCCCATGCCACGGGCTCGTGTTGGGTGACGGGGAGCCGTCACGACGCCTTCCAGCGCGGTGGAGGGAGCCGCGGCCGGGACGTGGCGGACTGAAGGTCCATTCTGACCAACCCTCCGGCCATGCCATGGCTAGGGGCCAGGTGACCCGCCGGGCGTCCCCCGGCAAAGAGACCGGACCCCGCCATCGCCTGACCTCAACCAGCCTCCCCGAGGACCCGGCGCACGCTGCTGCCCCGCCGCCGAGGTCAGGGCTCCCGACGGCTACGGCGCTCTGCTGCCGGGGATGACACCCCTCCGCACCGGGGACCCGGGAAGCCGCATGGGGACCCAGGCGTCCTGCCCGGCGGAGCCAACGTGCGGATGGATGCTCCAGCCCCGGCACGCACCTGTGGGAGCAGCAGGGCCGGGGCAGCCGCGGGCCGGGGGAGGCCTCGGCGGGGACCCCCAACCTTGCGAGCACCCCCCCCCCCTTGGGCTGGGCAAGCCGCGGCGCAGCCAGCCCTGCGGCTGGAGG
>NW_020447195.1:10407460-10427360 GCF_003343035.1 Apteryx rowi | reverse complement strand
CACACACCCAGCGCCCCGCACCAGCACCCAGTGCCCGGCACCCGGCACCCGGCACCGTGCACGCACCCGGTACCGGCACCTGCACCGGCAACCTACGCCGGCACCCGGTACCGGCACCAGCGCCAGCAACCTGCAGCAACACCCAGTACGTGCACCCAGCACCAGCACCCTGCACCAGCATCCAGTACATGCACCCAGCACCCAGTACTGACACCCTGCACTGGCACCCAGCACCAGCACCCGGCATTGGCACCATGCACTAGCACCCAGTACTGGCACGCAGCACCTTGCACCCAGCATTTGCCCCAGCACCCTCCCCCAGCACCCTCCACTCCCTCAGCACCTGCACCAGCACCCAGCCTCCTCCGGACACTGCGCTTCCTGCCCTCTGTGCCAGCACCGGGAGGGAAGCATTTCACCCCCCAACACACTCCTGCCGGAGCGGGGACATCGCCGGCCCCCAGTGTGCAGACACTGGGCAAAAGCTCGGCCCAGGGAAGGGGCCGGAGGGACCCTACTCCTCTGCCTTGCCCCCTCCGGGCCCTTGCCCGTCTCCAGTGCATGGGGCAAGGAATAGGAATGACTGGGAGAGAAGCTGCCCTAGGGATTGCGTTCCCTGACCCAAGCGTCCCTGATGAAGAGTGGCTTTCCCTAAATCAGTGATTTCTCTCTCTCTCTCTCTTTTTTTTTTTTAAGGAGGATTATGTGTCACTAAAAATAAAGAGTGATAAAACTTTGGGAGAGAAAGGAGGCATAAAAATTTCATGATCTTGCCAGCCAGGGAAATTATCCCACTTTATTATTTAAAACCTCATTAAAACCCATTTCCCTGGGAGAKACAATGATCAAACCACCCTCTCTTTCCATCCCTGAGACATTCACTCTGTTACGTGGGGAAAGCAGTTAAAATAGGCCTTTACATGTGACTGCTCGGCTAAAAACCCAAATCCAAACACCCTCCCCTCCCATGTGAGTAACAGATCTCCCGGCTTACACCAGCTCTTTGCCCTTACACATGGCTAGATGATGTACCAGACACTGTGTCTCCTGGCATTTCAACCTACTGTTTTCAACAGTCTAGATTTTCCTCTTTTTACCCATTCAGCTCACTGCAGCAGGAGCTAGAAAACATTCGGTCATGTAGGACCTGGTTCTGTGCCAAGGACCTCAGTGCRTGCAGTAGGGGCCTTCCTCGAGTCCCTCCACTACCAGCTTTCCCAAATCTTTAGAGCAACTTCAGTGAAATGCAGYGGATGTCAGGCTGTCCCCTTCCCTGCAATGCGATCAGGATGCCAGCCCTCACCTTTGCTTTAGCACGTAATTTAGCTGGAAGCTCACAAATGTCTGTAAAGGCTCCCACATCCTCAGAAACTTTTATGTTGTATGTTTTGGGTTTGTATAAATCTCCATGAACATTTGATTTGTGATTCTTTGTGATTCTTGAGCCAAACCACCCCCTCAGAGAGTAAAAAGACTATGAATGCTTCATTTAAAAAGAGTCACCTTTTAAAAAAAGGAAGTGTGGATGGGGAGAAAATCTGCGGAGCTCGCAAATTACCTGCAAAGTAGCGTTATCAATGAATGGCCAAACTGGGCTGCAATCTGCCGCTCACAATGCCACAGCTTGCCCTTAATACCTCCTTTTTAAACACACACACACACCCCTTGGAGAAGAATATGCATCTTTTCTAGAAATTGCAAATRCTCCGTTAAATAAGCAGGAACCCTGCTCTGATTCACCTTTGAGTTTGGAAAGCTGCTTTTCTCCCAGTCCCACCCGCCACTCTAAAGAAGTGGACGTGCTCACCTCCACTTCAAGGGCTGGTAGTAACTACTGGGAAAACTAGCCATCACCCTCCAGCACTTTGAAAGGGAACCTAGGAAGGAAGTGGCAGTCTTACTTGAGCTGTTTCTGTGATAAGTGGCAATTGCTCATGGTAGAGGAGCTGAGACGTTTCATGACTCAAGTGGAGATTACTTGCATGCAATCAGCTCTCGCAGGGTCCTGTTGCAGCCCAACTGTTGCTTATCACCGATTTTGCACAAACATGTGGCAGAAACTCCCCCAGCCTTTTCCACCTAAACCTTTCCCAGCTCCCCGACCCCTTTTCTGTACGCTCTGCGACCTCCGTCTGGCAGAAAGGCAGGAGCGTGTCCCTAAATCCCCGACGTGGCGGGCGATGCCGCTGCCCGGCGCTGGCGGTGCGCGGCGCCCGGGGAGCGGGTCGTGGCGGAGGTCGGGCCGGCTCCCGGCTCCCTGCTCCCTGCTCCCGGCTCCCGGCTCCCGGATCCCTGCTCCCGGCTCCCGGCTCCCGGTGCAGTAGCGGGGCCAGCCCGCAGGTGCCGCCCGACTCCGCCGGGAGCGCGGCGGGCTCCCCGCAGCCCGGCCCGGGCGGCGCCGCCGGCGGCAGCGCTCCCCCGCCGCCGCCGCCGCCGCCTGGCCCCGGCTCCTGCCCTCCGCCGCCGGCTCGTGTTTTCTGCTCGGTTGGGGACGGCTCGGCATCAGCCCACCGAAACCCGCTGCCCGGAGGGGAGAAGGAAAAATTTCCAGACTCTCCGGGGAGACAGTCGAGACCGCAGTTTTACTCTATGTTACAGCTTCTCAGCCCAGGAGTGGTTGTATCTGGACAGCTGGGAACGTGATCCTGTTATTTGCTAATGTTGCATCCATTTGGTGCCCCATGGTCCTTTGTAAAGGGGGAGTGCGTGCCCTGACAGCGTACAGCAGCGCCTTCAACGGACTCCTCCTGCCCAGCGGTGCTGATGGAGATCCCCTGGGACGGTGTTGAGTGAGCGGAGGCGATCTCTGCTTGGAAAGTATGGGTAGAGGCGTACTTTAACAAATTTAACACAAAGAAAGCACCTGCAAAGCTTGTTTTCCTTCTCAAGAAGGAGTCCAATAACTCCAGGCAGGATGCTTGGGAGCAGGAAGCATCTTTCAATGAATATCTGAGAAGAGCCAGCCTGTGTCAGGACTGAGATGATACAGCATGGCTCCCTATGGCTCTGCAAACCACCACCTGACAGAGGAATCCTGTCAACGGTTGCTCCATATCCATCTCCAAAGGCGCTCCGAGATATCAGCCCTGCTGGAGCGGCCGAGTGGGCTGATCTCTCCCAGTCTGTTTCCAGCCCGTGCATTCCCCAAGAGATCGGCAGGTAATGAGACAGGATACCTGGAGGCTAGCCAGGGAGGTATTGCTTCCGAAAGGTCTCTGGTTCCCACCAGTTACGTGGGACTGCTAAGACTCCTCAGGGAGCAGAGGGAAGTTTGGCTGGAGTGACTGAAAAAATGACTCTGGGCCTGGAGCTCTGAGGTACAACAGGACCTGAACTAAGAGAGCCAAAGCGGGAGTTACAAGAGGAGCGCTGCCCAGCCGCCACTCCGCGGGAAGTGCTTCTCGGAGCCGAGGTTGTAAAGGTCGTGCTCGTCCTCTCTGCTGTCTGCTGAGGACAGCGCGAGGTCGCCCTGCGGCTCGCCTTGCAGGCCGTGTTTGCAGCGAGCTGGCTCCTAAAGGTGCTGGTGTGTGCGTGGCCGAGTGCTGGGCTTCTGCGTGGCCGCGCGGGCCGCCCGAGGTGGTGCGCTGGCAGGAGGCAGGACAGCTGCCCTGGAGATCACCCCTTCTCCATGGCAGAAATCCACCCTGTGTGTCCTAGGCTCAGAGCTGTCTTTGAAGAATACCTGGTTTGGGCTGTGCAGTTTGATCACCGCCAACTTATTCCCTTTTGAGAAATACCTGGACATCCTTTATAACCTTTTTGCTTTTTTAAGGTCCCAGAGCCTCCCAGGAAATATCAGAGCCACACAGAGGTACCACATTTCACATACAGATCTCTAGCTTAGCTATAAGATGTGCTAAAAACATATGTAACTCCATGGCTTCCTGTGTTTGCTCACATGTGATGGAAAAGAAGAATCATTCTGGGTAGGGTTGACATTTATTTTCACTCTACAAGTTTCTTTCTGCTTTTTCTCCCCAATAACATGAGCCAACTACATATTGGCTCCATGATCCTTGCAGCCACTTCAAAGAAGCTCTTATCTCCACTTTCTACTTCCTTTCATTAAAGGCACAGATAAAGGGATCCGATCAGTCCACCTCCTTCCCAGAGGGGCAGTAAATAAGCTGACCTGAAGTGTAAAGATTGTCTCCCCTGTGCTCAAACCCACAGACAAAGCCACAACTTGGAGTTCTGCAGTGTGGCTCTCCATAGGTTGTAGAGCAAAGTTTAACAAGGGCTTTTGCATCACCAGGAGCAATACAACCATAAATTCTATCATGTTTAGTGCAAAGAGGGTTCGTTATTTTGATTTCCTAATGTAACAGGGCTTATGCAATCATATCGTATATCAGTGTATTCACATTGTTCCAGATTCCGCTCTCTAAAAACTTTGTAACCCTTTGGCCAGTTTTAGTCAAAACTGACAGAGGTACAGAGTTCTCTGGTGTAATTCAGTTCCTACATTTACAAGCAGCTGGGTAGAGAAGAATGACCCTGCAAGAGCTGCAACTGTGAGAGAGGCTAACAGTCTGTCATTCCTTATTAGACACCAGAGAATCCACATGGATCTGACACTTGATGGATGTCCAAACCGTGGGAAAAACTTCAGTCAGAGTTTGTGCCCTCTCAGGCACCCAGGTCAGTCCCCCAGGAGACATGAGTCTGTCGAAAACCAGGCTGCACAAATTCTGARGCTCACAGAGCTGTTTGTTTGCCTTTCAGTGCCAAGCTTGGTGGGGGGTGGGGGGGGGAAGGAAAAAAAGATGGAGCTTAGCAGAAGTCTTAGCCAAAAGGGCTAGTGCTGCTCTTTTAGGATGGAATTAAGAGCAGCACGTGGGGCTGCAGCCCCAAAGGCTGCCTTTTTCATTGCACAGATGTCCTCCTTGAAGGAATCACTGAAGATTATCAGCTCTGCTGACCAGTGGCACAAGCTGTCAGGGGTCTGAGGGCAATAATAGGCCTTATCAGTCTCGACCAGCCTCACCTGGGGCATCCACTCACACTCCCCCTGCCCTGCCCAGGAGCCCTATTTAAGCTCAGCCGGGGGCCTTAGGGCCTGTTTGAGCTATGTTGGAGGAGCACAAGTCTCCAGCTGAGTCACAGACATGCTTGTGCTTGGCCCTGGATGCTGTTGATCTGGACTCTGACCTGTGGGCTGATCTCAGCCCTGCCTTGTCATCAAGGATCTGACCTGTGGATTCATTTCCTGCCTTGACCTTGGGCCTGCCTCATCACCATGCAAGTCTGTGGCATCCTCAGGCAAGTTTGTGGTTCTTGATTGAACCTGGCCTCAACCTCTGGGCTTGCCCTGCTTGCCTTGCTTGGGTACCATGGGATGGGGCCCCTGACCTGTTAGCTGTGTTATTCCCCCTTGGCTCCCTCTCCCTTAGGGAGCAGCTGGCCCTCACTCTTCACCGACATGAGCCTGGAAGAAGTACTTCTGTACTGTGACTAGCCTGAGAACTACTTTCTATGTAGGAGGCTTAACCAAACCATAGATCTGACTGTAAAATGAAACTGTAGAAGAAATGCCATGAATGTCACAAACTGGACAAAAGCCTTCTTGTAAATCAGTGTTTGTTTTTTAGGTGTTGATTTTACTACTAGTTGTAGTATTAACAAATAATGCTCCATCTTGCTATTACGGCTTTTGTCTTAGCCTCTCAAATTGATTTACAAACTTTCTCTTGCTTGTTGCTGTTTGAGAGATGGCTGAACAAAGCACAGATGTTATGTGCCTTGCATAAGATGATTCAGTAAGCCAGAAAGAAGTTGGAAGTGGTGGCAATAGAGACAGAACTGAGGTTGCCAGACTTCTCCACTCTTCTGGTTGAAATTAAAGTAGGCAGAGGTGACTTAGACATGTATGCTCTTTCCTGGTCCACAAGGTAGACATAGGAAATAGTTGGAGCAAATTCACTTACTTCAACCTATGTCTCTAGCAATGGCCCAGAAACATCYCTCTGACTTTAAAAACAGGAAGGAGTTGAAAGACACTCTGGAAATCTTCCATCTGCAAAAATGAGGATGGTTTGGCCTGGTTTCTATAAGGAAGAGTCCAGACAGGTGGAATGACTCCTGCAGATAYATGGGAGAACTGAGGAGGACTGGTGGAAAGTCTGCTCTTTGGCTGGAGGAGGAAGGGGATGTAGATGATGGGAAGGGTGTATTTGAGGTGAAGGTCTCAGAAGTCATGGTCGGGTGTCCATAATGAAAAGAAAATATTTGGCACAAGATGGGAAGGTAAAGATATTCTTGGTTGCTTAACCTAGCCCACAAATGATATACTCTGTTTTTTATTCTACTTGAATGAAAAGACAATTACTTCCTCATCTTTAAATTAGTTGGTGGACACATTTCATTAAAAATCTACACAGCTGAATAGCAAATGTAATGAATCTTTGCTTTTCATTTCCTCCATCTGACCGGAAAATGAGACTCCTGAAAACTGTTTTTCTCACGGGATCTCAGTCTTGAGCAGTAAAAACAAAACCACATCTCCTTTTCTGCAGCTCTTTATTTGCAGGTTGGATTCCTATGTAGACACATCTAAACACATGTGAATAACCTCCTGACCACAAAGACAGCAGACAAAAAGAAAACAATTGCTATGACTGCATGAACAAGTATCATTTTGATATTTGTTTTGACACAGCAAGGTCCAGGACTCATTGTAAAGAAACTGTTCATTGTTTTGAGGTTTCTCACTCATGCTAAGCTAAGAACAACTTTTGTATGCAGCTTTTGGCTTAACACTATACAATCCCTACTTCTAATCAATCAGGTGATACTGAAATGGGGGAAAGCTTTGATTATCTGATTTCTCTGCATGTAATTCCAGAGCAAACACAACCAAGTCACAGCATTTATACTAGTAAAAGACAGATCCTGGGCTAGCTCGTGTGCCCACACTGTGCATCTCTAGCTCTTCCATACTGAAAGCGCTGAATGCCTGTACCTGAAGCTGTTGCACAGGTTTGGAAACAAGAGCTTTATTTATTGATAGCCTTGTAGTTAAAACAACTCCTGGTCATTGCTGGTCCCCAGTGCCAATGTATCTGCTGTCTTGCATTATTCTACAGAGCTCCTCAAAGTTTCAAGGTCTTCTAATGAATATTTCACCTTTTTCATCTTCTAGTATTGCCTCTACATGACTCCTCTGTAAAATAAATGCAGTGTGAGGTAACAGGAAAGGAGAGCAAGGTGCTGTGCACTAAGGAAACAATGGCTCAGATGCTGCGTCCCAAGTTGCATCTCTTGGTGAGAGATTCACTCTAGTCCAGAGGAATAAAGAAAACAAGTAGAAATATTGAAAAAAATTTTTCCCCTTTTCCCTCTTCTTGCTTTGTAATGATGTAGCATAGGGGAGGTGTTATTTGACAATAACATGCTCTAAAGAGGCTTTTTTTATTACAGAAGTAAACAGTTACAAATAAGAACCTTCCCCTCTCCCCTAAAATGCTCAGTCCAGTGCCAGGGGTGCTGTTTCTGAAGGAGAAGGATCTATTTTTTCTTGACCCTAGATCAGTCTTGGTTTTCCCTGCTGTGACTGCCGGAGGCGGGGAGGAGAAGAGAGCTGGCAGACTGTGTGAGAATTCATTTCCCCTGGTTGCTGCATAACTGTCAGATAGCGCTAAGGTTCGGCTGCCACTAGCCCAAGCTGAATTCAAACCAGCGGCCCGATAYGAAATGCCTGGAGGCCGGAGTGTCTTGGTGAGGCCCCCTGCCCTGCTGGTTGTGGCAAAACACCCATTCATTTCTGCTGGAAATGGGAGTTAGAGGTTTGAGGCCATGTGCTGTGGCCTGTGCCCTGTTGGAGCAGAGAGCTTCTTTCTTTTTTCCTAGAACTGTGCTGGAGACAGATTTAAAAGTATCCCTAGAACAAATACACCAAGGCATCTTTTTTCTGACATGCTTCTGGATAAGATGAAAGGAGTCGGTTGCTCTTTCCCCTGCCCCTTTTCTTAGTGGCACAGATATAAGCCACGCAGCTCTTCCTCTGTTTTGGCCAAGGGAGGGGCAATTTCCTGTTTTTATGCAGAAATTAGATTGATCCAGGATGCTTTCATGCCGCTGGTCCCTGACGTGGGGCTAACAGTGTATGTAGACTCTGTGGCTTTCACTGCAGGTTTCCTGTCTCGCTGGTAAAGCCAAGCCTTTGAACCTCGCTGCAGTGCACCAGGGCTAGGGCCTGGAGGCTGAGATGAGTAGAGAGAGCTGAGGATTGGGGAGGCCTGTGCTCCCCCATGCTGCAAACCATCGTTCCGACTGCAGAGGAAGGCTGCAAAGCACTGTTTGGGATTGCTGGTGCCTCAGACTGTTGCCTGGAAAAATGATGTCTGCTTTTTTAGTGGCCTGTTCCACAGTGCTTGCAGGCTCCGTGCACAGTAACGCAGATCCATCCTGCTCCAGCCATGGGACTGCCTGCCCAGGGCCACGGCTGTATCTGGCATTAACATCCCAGGAATCTGCTCCAGGCAGGAATAAAGCAGAGATGTTTACAACCGCTGGCGGAGGGGGAGGGGAGTGCAGGCAGGGAAGCAGACACAGCCCAGCATAACAGCCTAGCTGTCGCTGTCAAGGAACTGGTCTTGAATAAGGAGAAATGGAGAGCAAGCAGCAAATTGGCTTTGCTCAGTGCTTTGGCCACAATTAATAAGGAGGGAATTGGGCAAAGATACTGTATAATTAAGTTGGCTGATAGCAGAGTTCTGTCCAGAGCAGGAATGCATTATAGGCTGTCACGCTATAATTAGTAACATTTTGTTATAGTGCTTTTCCTTTCCTTGAAGGATCCCCAAAAGCTTCAAGATTCACCCAGCTGAGCAGTCAAGTTCCCTCAGGCAGAGAGGCACCACCTCCGCAATGCCCTGGGCCTCCATGGTGAAAAGGTCTGGGGGGCTTGGGGCTGGCAGAGGGAGCAGGACCGGGCTGGTTTCCCCTGAAAGACCCCCAGCTGGGAGGACCTCGGCCCATCTACCTGGGATGACCTGGGGAAGGGGTGGCTTTGCCTGTGAGAACTGGAGCAGGGAGAGGTGGAATGGCTTTCCAAGGTCACCAAGTGAGTCATGGGTAGAGCTCGGAAYAGAAGCCAGATGTCAGGCTCCCAGTTGCTATACCTATGGTTATTTCTATTTATGCTCTTCAGTTCTCCTGCCCATGGTTTACGGAGTGCATTCCAAGAGTAACCCTGCCAAGCTTCCTCCCCTTCGAAACCAGAAATGGACAGATAAGATAGTGGAAGAAATCAGTTTAACTGCTGGTATGAGCACAAACATACCTGAACCCTGTCCAAGTTATCAGCTAGTTTTTTTTAATGCTCTTGTGGGGTGCGAGAAACGCCTTCAGCCTCAAAGCGCCTAAGACAGATTGCTGGCAGGATATCAGATGGTTTATTTCCTTTGCCTGTGGTCAAAAAGAGGAAAATTAAAAAAAAAAAATAGAATGGCAAAAAAATAAAGGCAATCATGTCAGACATAACTAAAACAGGCCAAATGAATCCTGTGTAAATCCCATGAAGGCAATGGGAGAATTGTAGCTCTGCAAATTCAAAGCTTAGGCTGTAAAACAATAAAATTTAAACCCCAAATAAATGCAGCATTCTCCCTCATTAAATTTTCCCAGAGTACCTTGTCTACCTCTTAGTGAAGCCCCTGAGAGTTTCTTCCATCAACTTCAGTTGAAAATAGGATTGGGCCCAAAGCCAGAGTAGCTGGAAAGCCCTAAAACATGGTGTAGGGATTTGACTCATTATTCTTGGGGTGTGCAGAATTAGACTGCTGTGCCAACTGGCATTCAATGAAAGGCATTAAAAGGTTAATCCAGGCAGCAGAATTGACACAAAATTGGAGTCTTACATCAAATGGAAGCACGGTGGTGGCATGGGTAATGAAAAATGATATGCTGTATCAGCCGGTCTAACTGCTCTCCAGAAGTGGGCTTTGAGGGTGGAGACAGGCTGGCCTCTTCTGTTACATGTGGCCTCTAAACTCAAACTGCCCTTCATCATGGATCAGCGGATAAGCTGCAGCTGTGCCCTTGCATCCCAGTGCAGTATCCCATCACTTCTTCACACTACTCCACATCTCTGCCTGGCTCTCCTCCTTTGTTTTGTTTCACCCTTTATTTTTCTATTGGAAATGTTCTTTATTGCACTCTTATGAATCTCTTCATTCCCTGACTAAAGTGAGCTGCTGTGTAAGGAATGCAGAAGCTACTGGTGCTGGTGTGAGTGTCTCACAAGAGCACAGAGGTGCCCGGGCCCCTAGACTAGTGCCTGAGTCAAGATGTGGCTGTGAGTTGTTCAGTGATCTGCGCCGTGGGAGCAGGGAACTGCCTGATCTTTGAGGAGGGGTTCAGCATTGCGTGGTTTTCTGTTTYTTCTGTACTGGATTCTTTCCCAACCTTCTCTGGAATATTTGCAGAGAGATCAAACTGGAATAATGTTGGTTTGGTTCCCAGATAGCCTGTACACACAGGCTATTAACTTCTATGAGGTGACTGTTGCAGAGTGTCCCAAGCACAAACTGACCTCTCCTCTTTGCCCTCATGGTGATTCCCTGAGGTTAGAGTTGATGAGTAGTATTTCACCAAACTCTCCCTGCTGCTGCCAATCCTGGCTCTGCATGCTGGAGTTCCAGGTCTTTTCACGGAAATTAACGTTTGTTTTGAGAACTACAATAACAACAAATACATCTCCTAACAAAATAAGATCAATAAAAACACAGCCAAGTGCTTTGTTTTCTTTAGAAGATGCATCTTTGTGCAGATCCACTTGTGTGTTGCCAAGTTTTGGAAATCAGCAAAGGCGACACTGTTTACTGCAAATTAAAGACCCTCTGGAGACACTCTGTCTTGCTTTCCAGAGTAGCCTCGGGCTGGGGGAGGGAGGCAGTTGGACAGTAGCATAGAAGAAACCCTGTTGCAGTGTTGCTAACTATAGCATTAATTTCAGAGTCATAAATAACTTCAGTACCATGGTTACAGCAATAGCCAAGTATGATATCATTTAGTTTGGGATTAAGGAAAAATATCTTTCCTGAGGCTGGAGGTTCTAAAATAAGCAACTTTTCCAGAATGGGTTTTCTCCCAAAGAATACACAGAAATGCCAGTTTGTAGCTGCAGATTAGAAGGATTACTCTGATAAAACTGGGTGAAAAGTGTCAGCAGGTAAAACAGCTCAGAGCTTAGAATTTTCTAAAGTTCCTCAGTGAACAACAGCTTGGTACYCCAATGATTTTCTTAGAAAACACCGCCTTCAGTGAATGAAAGCAGGCATAGTCTTTTCCAACCAGATTTCAGTATTTTGGTGAAATGCATAAGGTCCTTTCAGAAATCAGATGCCACTAATGACCATTAGAAAGATGGGTGCTGACAGTTCCCATGGCTGCATGTACAGCATTAAACTCACTACACAAGCAAATGACAGCTGACATGCATCTACTGGCCCCAGTTGAACAAACAACTGGGATATTTGTATTATCAAATTTACACACAATTACATGCATGTACAATTCTGCAGATCCTCAGGAACAACAGTGAAAGGCTGTTGTCTTTAGAGATAGATCCTAAAGACATATGTTACATATAGTACTGCACTATAATGGACTACAAGAATGGGACAAGGGGCTCATGTGAAGAGGTGTAGCAAGACAAAATTTTATGGAGAACCAGCTGCTTTGAACACTGCAAAAAGTGTTCAACAGTCATAGGCTGATGTAGGAAACTTAGCATTCAGGCTCCTAGATACAAAATATCAGACCACAAAACCCAAAGCACYGATCCCATTCAAAAGTTACGACACTAACTTTGTATTGGTAGGCTTTATGCCAGATTAGATACTGTCTTCCTGCTGCTGGCACAAAGCCGGCATAAACACTATATTATATACTATGGCTAATTCAACAGAAATGTAATTGTGTGCTCAGGCCTGATCTGGATTGAATTTGTCCTGCTAAATGATCTAGTAGTGCTCAAATCTGATATTAATGACCATAGAGTTGTGGTCCAAACTTCCATTCCAGATTTCATATCTTCTCTAACGTAAGGCAAGAGAAGTTTGCCAGATGCAAATAATTGTTGAAATGCTTTCCTTCAGTTTAATGCCATTTCATAGGACAGATTAGAGGGTACCCCCCCATGAAAAGATGAGGAGAAACTTGAACACAGGGAGAAGAAAAAATGTACTTTTTATTTCTGGTCACTGGTTCCAGTTGTACTGAGAACATGTGAAAAGTGGCATTTCAGGATGGGGTGAACAAGTCTGATAAACTGCATTCCTTAGCCTGGTCTCACACAATACTACAGTCTGATCCCTGCTGAGAAATCCTCCAGTGATTAACTTACCCTCAGGTCCTGATAGCAGAGTCTCAGGTTTCGGAGGCGATTGTGGGCTTCTGCAGCTCTGAGCAGCCCCGAAAACCCTGGTCTCTCTTTTGCTCTGTGTCTATGCTAGGCTTGGCTTCGCTGAAGTAACTGTTATCCATTGCGAAGATGTGGGAGGCCAGCATGGCTTTCGTCTTGTCATCAGTGGGCTCGGTGAATGCCAGATACCTTGCCCTCTCTCGGTCTGACATCCTGTCTGGGTTAAATGGAGGAAAGCTTTTGGTTTGGGGAATCTTCTCCTTGTGTGAATTTCTCTGGTCGGAAGTCATCTTTATTTCAGCGGTGAACTGCAAACCAATCTAAAAGCGGGGGGAAAAGAAGACAGGACAACCATAGTTACGTAGGAGGATAGGGCTTCCTTAGAGTTACCTGGTACACTTTACACAGAAAAAGATAGACTCCACCTGGCCAAGGGAGTGGCTAGAAGAGAATATCTCCCATTAGTACTAAATTATGGTGTCAGYAGGTTCTTTTGTAAGGCTAGTAAGTGTTGCTTTCTGGCTCAGGAGATATGCAACTTGTCTGTGGCTTTGGTGCTGATCTGTTATTTAACTGTGGCATGTTCAACTCTGTCATTTCTCATAATATGCTTATTTTCTTCACCTGGATTGCAGAGCATCTGTGCACTGGCTAATAATACAGGACCTTGACCTACCCTGGGATTTCTAAGTACTACCACAGCATATGGAATCACTTCTACAATGACCTAGTCTTATTTTATTCATGTCTCTCTTTAATCAGGATTATTTAGACCTTCACTGTTTTGTTCAACTCTGCTGCTGCCAGGGAGAAAACTCAGGCCTGGTCTACTTGAAATCTTTGGCAGGTAACTGAGCTGCAATATGTCTAACAGCCTGGTCTATATTTGGGATGGGGCCTGGATAGTCCAAGGAGCCCTCTGTCCTGTWAGAAGAAACCATCTGTCAAAGCTGTGCATGCATCTCTACTTGGAAACTCCTGGAAGCTTTTTCAAGTGTAGTTTAGAAATATGCAGACAATTGTATATCACTGCTGCCATACTGAGAGTGCCAATTGTGGAGTCAGGTTGTCCCCTTTGTTTTCCAGTAATTACTATTTTTAGTTCAGTTTTTTATTTGAGTGTAACATTTTTAGATCATCCCCAAGGCCTTCTGGCTGTACTCTGTACAACTTCACAGAAGACAGATGGGGCATTATAGACACAGTGTACTCAGTCCCTGCCACTTCATGAAATTCAAAGTCCCATTTAGTTGATTAAAGAATGACATTTTCAAGTTCTGAAAAGAAACCTCCTTTGGAAGGAGAATGGTTGTAACAAATGCAACYGAACAGGGAATAATTTTTATTTGGACAGTAAAAGAGGAAGACTGTTAGCATCTGGGGATTACAGGGAAAATCTGTCATAGCTTGTGTTCTGTTTTAGTGGTTTGGGCCATGTCAGGTTAAGTGTATTTTAAGAGATTCATTGCACTCTTCAGTTCAAAGACAGCCTGTGACCTAGAACAAAGTTTAAAGAAGGGACTAGGTGGCCAGATACTGGGTGACTAAATCAGTGCAGCTCCACTGAAGTGATGGAGCAACACCAGTTCACATCAGCTGGGGAGCAGGGCCAGGGAGCGTTCCTGGAACTTCGGTTCAATCTCAGTCCAGACGCTGAGGTCACTTGTGGCCATCTCAGCTGCAGCGTGAGCTGATGGCATGAGTCAAAGCCGCAAAAGGCTGCCATGACCTTGCCAAGTATAAAAAGCACAAAGATGCTAGAWATGGCATTACGTGTGCTGATTGCTTCTGGCTAAAAGCAGGGAAGAAGGTACAAGAAATGGGACATCAAATACTCTGGTAATGTTGTTCAGAAAGCATTATATGTATTCTAAAAAGCCACATACGTTAACCAGCTGACCTTACCTGAGGCCTGGGAAGATCACAAATAGCACAATCCTCATTTTACTGAGGCCACAGAAGGTGATTAGTTCAGCAAAGATGGCACACATCAGGACCTATATTAAAACTGGAACGTGGGGTGTTCTTGCTGTTGCTGCTGCGTAGCTGTAGCAGTATGGCAGCTGGGGCACACTGGGCCAGAATGCTGATTTTTGGGAAGCCACAGTTCTCAAATAAAGAACTGCCATACAAAGAAGAGGGTCTCACATTTAGGATGTCATTGCAATTGAGAAGCCCAGACAGGCTGGGTCAGGTCAACAACTTCTGAAAACAGTCTGCATAAAACAGAAACTATTGTTGAATTTAGCTCATTGCTATTGAAACTGATTCCTTGGAGTCATACCAATATTCTATAATAAAACCTGAAGTCTAGCTCCTAGTTTCAGCCCTCAGTCTGACATAGCTGAATTCAGAATTAGCACAAGTCAGTTAATGTCTGCAGGTGAAAATTGCACTAAAGGTGAATTAAACACAGATATGGCTGTAATGTGGTGAGGTGCCTCCAGGAGCTGGAAGACCTGGGGAGGAATGATTGTGAATCTACGGACAAATGATGAGAGTTAAGATTGTCACGACTGTTTTTTCAGCMGTGTGAACCAAACCTGTCAAGTTTCACACAAAGGGCAACACTGAGGTACACCGGTTCTCAGAAGCTGGAATTTGTGCACGAGAACGAGGCAGCCTGTGGTAACCAGCAACTATTCTTATCACAGGAAATGCTGTTGGTCAGGAGCAGCAAATGTGCTTGGTCCCCGCAGTGCTAACAAGCCGAAGGCTTTCACTCTGCTACACAGATCCTTGGGTTTATTTCATTGATGATGTTCTTAATAACAAAAGACATCAAGTAAATTGGTTTGACTCTAAGCAGACAAGCCAACAAGACAAGGGGAAAAAAAAAATGCTTAGAGCAGAGGGATATGGTAGAGTATAAGCAGTCTCTCTTTGACTCAGCTGGATTCTCCTTAGATTAATTTGTACCCAGATGAAAATGACTAGCAGGAAGGTAAATTGATTTAATTTACATACTAACACAAAAGAAGAAAGTTTAGGGTGTTTGGAGGGCTTATAAACTGCCACCCACCTTCCATTGTGTGTTAAGTGAGACTAAAAGAATCTAATTGAGTGTAAAGGAGGTTAAATTTCTGCCAAAGCTCAGTTTCAGGAGCTGCCAAAAGATGCCAACTTACCTCAGTTTAGGATCCATCAAAGTAGTATTAAATTTTAGCCTTAAGCATTGAGTAAGCAGCTTTCTGTGCCTGTGGGAGGGAGTGATATCCTAACAATAGTAGCAATGGTGCATGCAAATTGCTCTGAATACATTTGCTCTTCACAGTGGATTTTGGATGGGGATGGGAAGGAAATTAATTTCTTTATGAAATAAAGCCCAAGATGTTTGTAGTTAAGATCACTAAGTGATTTAAGTTAAAAATTAGCTCTTGTGCATGCAATAACAGTTTTGCTAGGCTGTATCTCAGAAAATGTATATTGTAACAGGAGTAGTTGTGTTTCCATGTATGTTGACCATAACTGTATGGGGGGGGGGGACAGGAAAAGGATTTTGGCTGTAGAAAGAAATAATTTCAACTCCACAAGAGAGAAACATGCTAGAAAGGTTTAAAAGGGTTTTCTAAGATTTGAAACAAAAGCTGCTAAAGAAAGAAAATGGCTTTCTATAAATGAGGAATCCTTTCATTTGTACTGTTCTTACAAAATGATGCAGGAAATAGCACAGGATGCTACTGATGAGAAAGAGGAAGTGGTTTTAAGGATGACATTGGACTCTGCAGATGGGATGTCAGACATATCTAAGCATATGTCATTTTAGTGTTTAATATAACATGACCGCTTCTGCTTTTCCTAGCTTTTGATGCCAGAAGAGCAGCGCAGATTATGATAAACTATTCAGGTAACTCTTTTTGAAGCCTTTGCGGCTCATGACTAAACCCAGCTAAACTGTCTCATAATCTATTGCTTCAGGGTGTTGCTCTTACAAAACCTGTTCAGGAACTGAAACTTTTGAAGTCTTACAGAGCAGTATGGTGAAGGCCCCACCTACTGAGTCCTGTTTGACTCACTACACATCATGTGGGAAGCAGGCAACACATGAGAAGGCCTTATTATAGAAATAGGGCAAAGTACTTGACTTCTGCAGAACTCAAGATTGCCTCTGTTATTTTAAGTGGTTACAGTAAACAAGATAATCCATGTTTATTGAGGTCCTTGGTGTTATTTTCCTTTAATTCTTGATGTGGTATAYAGTTTCAAAGGCACCAGTACAACACCTCTTTGCCTCAACAGAAATTGCATGAGGTGGTTTCTAAGAAGGCTGCAAGTGAACATCTTTGCGTGATTACTACGATAGCGTGTGTACCTACTGTAACTGCAAATGCAAACAGTTTCAGTTCTAGCTAGTCATTTGCTTCAGTTTTGAATACATGTAAAAATAACTGCACACGATGCATGCAGATGCACATACACATTTTGTGTATACATTTGTATATGTATTTTTTAGCATTTTTTTAGTGAAGGTACCTGTGTATTTCTGCAGGGATTCTATGCCCATGATTCTTCTGCTCTTTAGGAAATGCAACTGTGGTTATGCTCAGCTAATCTAYATAGCTTTTAAGCAGTTAATGTTCAGGCCAGTAGCCCCACAAACCTGAAAAGTCTTAAATTTCTGTCAGTGCCCTTAAATAAATCCAAGTTCAGAGTAAACTACTCATTCGTAAGGCTCACTCATAAACGGTTCATTAAAATATATTAGTGATACCCTTGTGGGCCTGTAACAAAAAGCAGGCTTTTACCTCCATGCTATTTATTCCCAGCAAAAAGAAATTCAGGAGACTGAATCCACAGTACTTAATTTAATCAAAGCCAGGGCAGATCTAGCTGTCTGCTCATGTGTCTTAAATCTCCAGATGCAATAGTGCATAGATGCTGTCAACTCCTACTACAAAACTTGAATGTATTTTCCTGCCACCTGTCACCTATGCACCAGAAGGATGTTATATGAGTCTCGGAGGGGGAGAAAAAAACCCACTCAACTGTGTGGCTCAAAAAGCCCCTTGCTTCAGCGACACCTGCCCTAACTGTTCTTATGCACACGAAATGTGCTGTGTTCCTTTGTTTTCCACGCTAAATGCGGCCTCATTTCCTGACTTCTGTAGTGAAGCAAGAAGTATCTTAACTGAGGGGGAAAAAGCTTTTGCACCACTAAGAAAATAGTATGGACAACACAGAACAGAATAAATGTAGTTACCTTCTAAATCTGTTAAGGTTGTTGGGCAATTTRTAAGATACAACTCAATTTCAAATCTGCTGAGAAAAGTGTCCTTGCCCAATAAACAAGGACCACCTGCAGTTTGGCTTTTTAGTTTCAAGGCTTCTCTTTGCTGTTGGAAGTGGCTTTAGTGTGGGTTAAAGTTCTATAAAYGGCTGCATGGTGAGGTTTAGAGCTTAACCAGTTTCTTAAGAGGAGGTCAGCACTGGTATTCATGTGGTCCGAGATAAAACAACATTGGTTTTCCTGATGGTAGCAAAGAGACAAGTGAGGTTCTCATTCTACATCACTCTAAGAGTTATCAAACACCACTGGAGCAGGAAGACCTGTGGCTGAGGTTATTCCCATAGACATCTTTCCTGACCTGGATCTGTTCCTCTTACTGACAGGACTGGGCAGAAAGGTGGAAAGCAAGAATTGTTGCAGTGCACTGCACTCTCAGACTAAAACTGAAGGAAAAGCTGATTTTTTTTCCCCCCAATTAATGCATTTTCCAGGGCTGTGAAATGTACTGCAGTGCCAAGCATCATGGGATACACCTGCCAAGCTCCGGCTGGATCACTGCTGCTTCACTGCAGGCATGGCCACACAACTATGATCCAAACGCAGGCTTCCAAGTGAGGAGCTTGGCTGTCTTGGGTACCACAGCTGAGTTTCCACACCTAGGGATATTTTAAGGTGAAAATTTGCTAGAGGAACCCTGTGAGGCCCTGAATATTGCACGGGTCAGTGAAGGCCCTGAGGCCTCAGAATCTGGCCATAAGTCTTGATCTTCAGAAGAGCTCAGCTGCTATTTGTGCGCTTGCTTTAGCAGCCGGGTTTTGCAAATAACCCAGCACTTTAGGGGTTGAACTGCTGAAAATCTGGCCAGCAGTGTAACAAAAGAAGCTGCTACATGCTAATTCATAGTCATTCTATCTCTAAGAAAAGCTGTTTAGCAGACCTGGACAAGGGTTGAAGCTGATAAGGAAAGAACTAATTAAACTGATAGAATTAGAGATCTCTTTTAGCTTTCCCCCCAGTCTGTTTTTTGCCACCTGTCACTCAGTTGTTTCTGTAACTTAGGGTAGGTTTTGGGAACAGATCACATCTTCCTACATCTTCTGCTTAGGGTTCTTTTAATGTTACATAATTACTAATAATACAAAGGGAATATGGTATGAGAAGACAGCTCCAGAAATCCRATTTCTGTGATATGGTTCTCTGGACAGCAAAAAGCTGTTTCTAACTCAAGAAACCTTTAGATTAAGCACAGTTTCTAATTAAAACATGATAAACATCTGTTTAACCCCACAATTCTCAAAAAAAAATCCAGCACAGCTCTCTAGGACACCTTTGTAACTGTGCGCATTGGTGTTGACCATGGGCAACCTTGCGAGCCCATCTGGTGATTCAGATGATGCTGACTTTGCCTCAGAACAGCACTCCCGCAGCACCAGGCATCCAGGTTCAAAAACACCCTAAGTCAAATTTTCTATAGACACCACAGAGGTTGGCCTGAATTTTTTCTTTTTTTTTTCTTTTTTTTTTAAAGGGAGGCCTTGAGAGACATCACAGATCATGTAACAACCCTTGGAGTAACCTTTTGAATCCTGGCACCCCCAGGTTTGGTTTCCYAGGAGAAGCCATGCCCAGCACGGGAGCCACCTGGGAATCTGTCCCTGCTGCAAGTGCTGGGCCATAGTGTAACCGCACAGGCGGTCAGGCTGTTCCCTACCGTTATGGAGCCTGTAAGTTTACTTAAAAAAAGTGGTGGAAAGGAAGCTCGTGTAGCTCATCTCGGCTGGGGGAAGGGAGCGGCAGCCCGATGGGGGTTGTGGCACAGCAGCATGGCTGGATGCGCAGCCCGGGGGGAGACCCCGTGAGGCTGGGGCTTTGCGGCAGGCAGGCAGGCTGGCGCACCTGCCCGCTGCACGAGGGCTGTTCGCGCTTTGATTTGCCGCGTCAGGAGCGAGCTGTGGCTCCCCGTGCCCTGCCTTCCCCCACACACAGATTTGGGGTTTCCTGTGAGGTCGAGGCGCTGCTCGCGCCTTCCTGGCCGGCCTCCTCCGGTGCGTGGGCCCGCTGCCACCCCGCTGTGGGGACAAGCAGCCGGGGAGCCCCGTGGCGGTTATTTTTGGTCAGGGTTTTTCCCCCCCCTCCCTTCCCCGGATGCCCCCGTTGCTTCAGCAGCAGCCGTAGGGACCGTGCCAGCAGGCCGGAAGGCCTCAGGGCGGCAATGGGCTGGGCCGGGTGGCTCGTGCGTGCTGCGCCCCTCACCGTGGCCTCTGCCCTTCCGCCGCCTGCCGAGCCCGGGGAGGGTGTGTGGGCCC
>NW_020447195.1:10354470-10407165 GCF_003343035.1 Apteryx rowi | reverse complement strand
GGGGCAGGTCGGGGCTGCGCCCCTTGGCCTTCTGTGGCACTGCTCGGGCCATGTTCTCGCCCTGGCCCTTTTTCACAATCCTGTGATGATAACGTGGGGTTTTGGCCTGGGCGCTGTGCTGGTGTGTCGCGCTCTGAGGGCCGGGTCATCGGCCTCCTGGCGCCACCGAGGCCTGTGCTTGCCTGGCTGGGCCTCCCCGGTGAAACGGGGCCCTCGGGGCTTTCTAGACCCTCTGCAACAATAATAATTCATAATTATCATTATTTTCACAGAGGGGCTTGTTTAAATTTTTCTTATCTAGTGCCTTCTCTGCTGTCCTCTCTTTGCCAGTAGAGACATGAGCCACTTTCTACAATTTAAATTTGCTGCAAACTAGAGTTTTTTTAGAGCGCTTTCCATTGGCTGCTCCCACTTGTAGGCCTTGGCTGTGTTTAATATTTTTGACTCCTTGGTACCTCCAGCCATGGGATGCGTTTATTAACAGTTCGAGGGTGTCCCTGTCCGGCAGCCTTTGTGTCCCTTTTGGGCAGCTGACAGATGTCTTGTTTTTCCTTTGTGTATTGCAGTTGCGAGCAAATGGCTTCTCTAGGAGGAGAATTAATTTTTTCATGTTAAGTGCTTTTTTATAATCGGAAAAGGCATACGGTGAAATCTCRGTAAACAAGTACTGAAGCACACTGCTTCATATGCCTGTTGTTTTTTTATTATGAAGACAAATACTTTCAGGAACTCCATTTTTATTTCCCAGCATCTTTCATTTCTTTTGGCTGAGCATCATCAGCCAAATAGGCATAATAAAACCATAGAAGAAAGCAAATGTACAACAGCCCATTTTACCTGAGCAGATGTAAAATTGCCTTCATTAAAGAAACACGTTTAGGCATAAAATGCAGCTCTAAAGAACTTCGTAAGAGCTTCTACTAGGGAAAAGATTGCTTTGACCTTCAGAGATTGACGCAATGTGCAATGTTTATTAATAGTTTTAGCAAGAAAGTGTCTATATGGGGGGGTGTCTTGCCTTTTATTTGGCTGATTTTAAGAGTGTTCTTACCATTTCCAAACTTTCCTACTGAATAGGGTTGATGAAAAACTCCCCTACTTTTAGGTTAATGACTTGGCCTCTGGCTCATATTAATGTCCATCAAAAGCTTTCTCTGCTGCTCTGATGATGAAAGTAGTGCTGAAACTGCTCTGCAAGACCCCAGGCTTAATCCCGTCCACCAAACTGCTAGACAGGAGAGAGGCGTCAAGGCTTTCAAAAGCCTTTCCCTGTGTAGGAAACCTTCTCTGAAGCATAGTTTCATAAGGGATTTTCTTGCACTGGGATTCGCTCAAGATATCAAAGAAAATATGGACCTGGTGAAAAATAGAATACTGCGTGATCAGTTTTAGGACAGCACAATGCTGTGAACCTAAGGCTGAGGGAGTCCTGGGCAGATTTTGACCCCCAGCTCCTCCTCCCACCCCCCAAAACCCCATGAGGGTTCCCAGCGCTTCCGATGCATGGCGCTTTGAGACGCTGCAATGCCCAGAGGCAGCAACGCTGTTTGTGAGGGATGTGTATCATACTGCTAGGCTGTAAGAGGCTGAAGCACTTGTGTAATGGGGCAGTGAAGTGCGAGGTGTTTCACAGCCGTTGCTTACAGTGGTGATGAACAGTCTGCTCTGCGTCGTGGCATGTTTAAGGGTTGTCAGTCACACGCACAACGTAATGAAACAAAAATCCAAACAGAATTGGGGAAACACACCATTACAATTCTGCTCTGAATTGTGTTTCCAGGCACTGGGCTTGGAAGGCTCATTTCTGAAGCATCCCTTTGTTTCTCTTTGGAAAATGCTTCCTGCTCTTTAGGAATGTTATCCTTYGGAAGTAAACCACAGCAGATGCTGAGGGGTACCTGCAAATCTGTGCTTTCTTGAACTCTGATTTGTGCCCCAGTCTCTGTGTTTGCACAGGTAAAAGCAAAACAAAAAGCACCCACCCTGACAGTCAGTGTCTGCTGATTTGAAGGGACCTTTTAGCTATTGTGATCAGGTTCACAATAGCTGGAAGAGGGAGGCGGTTAGAGGGACTTTGGCATATGCTGGCACAATTTGACATTTGACAATAGTGGGGTTTGGACACTGTTGCTTTGCTCCCGTTACACAATTAATACGGAACAAATGGGTTTGAGAAGCTGTCTGGGCCGTGCACGAGTTTCTGTCCCTCAATCGACAGGGCGCCGTGGCTAGAGACAAGCACTCCAGGTCAGCTGCAACGCCTGGGCCTTTCTGGTTGAGGAGACATGTCCCTCAGGGAGGAGGAGAAGGTTGCTTGCTAGGTCCCAGTGGTGGGTTTGCAGCTAGAGGCAGCAGTGCCATCTCTTGAAAACCTGGGAGAAGTCAGAGGGATGCTTGTGGGGACTACAAATGAGGTTCTTGCTGAGCAAGAGCAGGGACTCCTTGTGCTCCTTGCCCCACACCTATGCAGAGAGAAAGAGATGAAAGAGCAGGAAAGCCAGAAAATATTTGCTATCCAAAATGAGCTATTTTGAAGGCATTGGCGAATCGCAGCATCAATTACTTAGATATCATGGATTTGGGAAAGAGCAGACATACATGGAGTAGATCTGGAGCAACTCCAGAGGTGTCTGACCTCTCCAAGCATCTCCTTGCAGTCTCATGTCAAGACTTTCTCCATCCTGCAGCCTAAATCAGACCTTTCCAGCACAGGGCCTGTTTGGGGTCCCATGTACATGCTGGGATCTATGTTTTTATTGGGGATGGGAGGAGCAGATTTTCAGTAGATTGCTGCTAAGCTAGAATTACAGGTTATGGAGGGAATCTGACAGCTGGAAGGAAGTGCTACTTGTTTTAATTCATGAAAAGATCACTTAAATGCTGGTTTTCCATAATTAAGATTTTCAAGATCTGCTTTCATGTTTTTGCATACAGTTTGTCATGGACGCTGAGGGTCAGCCAGTAGTCCTTTGAAATTCATAGCTAAAAACCATTATCAGCAATACAAGTCTGTCTCCTTGCTGTGGACATGAATTTCAAGTGTAAGAGTTTCTCCATCTAACGCAAAAAGCACCTGAATTTTACCAAACTACACTTCTTTTTGTTGACGAGTAAAAGGCTCAGGATAACCAAGCTATGAGGAATGAAGCTGGCAGTAGAAAGCCACTCTCAAGTCTTACCCTCAAACCTAGTGAAGCCAAGGCCTGGGAAGGGTTTGTAGTGTGACTTTTCGCAGCTGGTTGGAGCAGGAACTTCTTTTTCCCCTTCCCCAGCAGACTTTCCTACAGCCCAAGCGAGCCTGCCAGCAGAGGGAGCGCAGCACATGGGCTCACAAAAATAGGAGCTAGCTTAAAAAAAAAAAAAAAACAACCAACAAAACCAAACAAACCCAAACAATTAGCAGGATGATTATGCTCTTTAGGAGAATAAACAGAATAGTCAGAAGTCAAAAGCCTTTCTCTGGCAATGAGATCCAGCTGCAAGCTGAATGGGGAACAGGCACTGCATCTGGCAGTGATCATGTTGCTACAGTGGGGATGTCCCCATGGCAAGGATGTCCCCATGTGTCACACAGGGCAGTGCCGCTGCGAGGGGTGGACTCCAGTCCCTTGCTTCACCCTGCTTGGTAGATCTGTTTCTGTAATTCCTCATCAGAGCGCAATGGTTTTACGTAAGACAGCATGTAGCTTCCTCTCCCACGGTGCAGTCCGAGAGCAAGCAAAGGGCATCCAAGGGATGGACAGGATAATTGCCCCAGAGCTGGTGTGGTGTTGTGTTTGCTCATGCTATAGGTATTTTTGGTTTGGGGCCAGAAGGTGGGGGATTTGGGGCTTGCCTGTGAGCTGTTCAATGTGCTATGCTCAGTGTAGAAAGGTGGAATTTAAACTGACCGTTTTAAAAGAGAATGATACAGAAGGGCTAATGGGAACTGAAGGTCTCCCCTGGGCTTTTATCATCCTTGGGGTATGCTACGAATGGGCTTTTCTGAAGGCTGGTGCTAGTGATGCCCTTGGGAAGCTGCCTTGCCTGCAGTGCCCCTCCGTGTCTGGGCATCGGGAGCTCAGCCAGGCTGCTCTGGCTCTGGGAGCTCAAGATCTTGCTCCAGACTCTCTTGCTTCCTGCTCAGGCAGAGACCCTCCAGACACAGCTGAAGCTGGAAGGGGCCCTGCCATGCTCGGCGTGTTAGCAGGCCCCCCGGGTGCCTGCTGCAGCCGCAGTTACGTGGGTAGGAAGCAGAGCRTGCAGAAGGGTGGGCAGCAGTGGCTTGTTCTGCCGAAAGCCTTTAGCTCTGGGACTCGCTGCTCCCTCTCTCCCTGTACCCAGGGTTGGCAGTGGGGTGAGATGCAGCTAAATGATTTCTCCTGTATCGCTGCCAGGCTCTGGGCCCTCTGCCCCCAAGTTAGTGCTTTGGGTAGCATCTCAAAACAGGACAAGCTGCACACGCAGACTCTGATCCCTCATGTTCTGTGGGAGGAGGGGGGTGATTTCTATGGAGTCACTTCAGCACAGCTGTGATATGACTGGGATCCAAATCTGGCACTGAGGCGGTTTTATAAAAGGTTGATCGTTAGGAGTAGTTCAGCATTAAGAGGGTATTTCCATGAGAGCTCCGCAGGCCTTAAGATACAGTGCACTGCTTTCATTGTGGATTAAAAATGTRGTATCAAGCCAGGCTTTGGTAGTTTAGTTTTTAACAGGGATTTAAGCATTTTAAATCCTTTCAGAGCTTTAAGTATGAATCATAATTTAAACTCTTTCAGACAGATGTCATGGGAAAAACATGAAGAGTATTTAAAAGGCTGCCTGATTGCCTGYCTGCCTGTCTATCTATCACCTTCTAATCTGCCTGACGGGTGCAACTGCCTTTCCCTTTCCCAACGCTGCGATGCCAGTCTGCACAGCCACACGCTGYCTGACCTGAGCCTCCCTGGGGTACTCGGAGCTGCCTGTGCGTTTGCCAGCTGCAGTCTGGGACTCCCGTGGGGCGCGAGCGGAGGTGCCTGCTTTGCAGCAGAGGAGCGGGTACCTGCCTGCGCCTAATGATGCTATAAGGGGAGGGTAAACCCCACAAAGCAAATCCCTGCAGATTTCTTGGAGAACCCTATCTGGCCAAGGCACTCTGCTCTCTGAAATGAGTGGGAGGAGGGAAGGCGTTTAACTTAACCACCAGATCAAGTTTCTTCCCTGCTTCTCTGGGGGTGAGCATGACATTTGCAGAAACTCAAGCGTCCTTTGAAAACAAACAACACAGGGTGATATTTTGCTTTTTTAGGTGACCCAATTGTATTTTGCCTCTCCCCTGTTGTAGAGAATTAAGCGATGCTCAGCCAAGTAAATCTCTTACTTGGTCAAACATTTCCAGCTGTCCTTCGCTGGCCAGGGAGCGGTTGCCTTGTATGGGAGCCATGGCTTCCATAGAAACCAGCTTGCTCCCTTGCAGATGTTTAGGGGGAGGCAGGAGGAATCAGCAGCTCTGGCTGACACACACACGTCTAATTCTGGCATTACAGAGGAGGTCAAAGGCAATAAATGACACGGGACTGGCATATCTGTCTTCTAAAACTGGATTTAAATGGGTGAAAAAAATGTGGTCAGATTACTTGTCTGAAGAAGTTTGGGAAAATGATTTTTAAGGGATTTTTGTAGATAAATGAACTGGGCCTGATTCTGTCTTAGGAAAACCATTTGGGGGCTGACTGCTGAAATGTCCTTTATATTGGTGGTGGTTTGAAGGAGAACCCAAGTTTATTTACTGAATTTAATGAAGGACTAGGGAGTCTGAACAAGAGAGTTTGTTTCAGAAATTCCCAAGAATCCTTCACTGTGAGTGGCCATAGCCTGAGGAGTATTTCCAGTAACTAGTCTGGTACTTTCTGTAACGAGAGATGAAAGTGCCGGTTGCCTTTAGCTTATCAAAAAGAAGCTTGAGAGGTGATTTGTTTGCAGTGCATGAGTAAAGCTGCACAGGAGTAAGTAGCTCCACAATGTGACAGAGAAGGGTTTAGTAAGGACCAACATCTGGATGTTAACTGCAGATGAGTTCAAAGCAGAAATAAGGCAAACATTTTGAATAGTGAGAGATTTAACCACGCTGCTAAGGGGAGTGGGGGGTTTCTCTACCTCTCTAATTTTGATTTAAGGCTGCCTGCCTTTCTGGAGATGCTTTTATCCATGACGAGTTCCTGGGCTAAGCACAGAAGTAACCGAAGGGGGAACCCCCTGAGAAAATCTGTTAGTTTCTTTTGGCCTTAAAGCCTCAGAAACGTGGAAGAGGGCAAGATACACTGTAAACTTGCCATGTTTTACTGAGATTATCAGGGATGAAAGAATGGTGGTTACCGTCCAGACTTTGCTACTGACTTGCTGCAGTGCCCCTGGTCCTGTCATTTTTGCTGACTGCAGCCTGTGATAGGCGCTGCAGCGTGTCCTCGGGGCGTCGTGAGGGTTAATCAGTGTTTGCAGAGCGCTCTGGGTGAATGCTTTGGTGAGGAGGGAGGGCATCATTTATTACTGCAGAGATTGGAAACTCCCTGATGTGATTATAACGTGTAGTGATGGAGGCTATTTTTATTGTATGTTGTGAATATTTCCTTGTATGGAATCACAAGGAGCTTGCTCGCAACTTGTAGCTGTGTTGAAAGCTCCAGCAATGAAGTTCCCAGTGTCTTTGGCATTTCCAAGCCAGTGCTGTATGCAGCGGTATTAATTGGCCTTGGGGGGCAATGCTTAATGGTGGTGAGATAAGGGGTAACTGCAAGATGCAAGAATTGCTGAGAGGCCTCCGGCCTCTGCTCTTTGCAAGGGGAGAGAGCAGTGTGTCACAGTCTCCTCTGAATCTTAGTACCTTATGTCTTATGCCTGAAGGGATTAATCTCCATGGAAGTGGGAGGAAACTCTTATTTCTTGTTAGTGATCCAGACTGCTGCTCAGCAAATCCCTTCTCCTTTGGAGCTGCAAATACGTAGCTGTTAACAAGTTGAAATGGCATTAAAGAGGAAGTCAACCTTTTGCACAGTTTCCCCTTGGAAAGTGAGTGTTACTTCTAATTATAGCAAATTGCAATTTTTCAAATGCTCTCCCAGGGAGCAGAATGCCGGGGGTGGGGAGGGACGGCTGGAAATGCAGACGTCTTCGTTTCCATTGATTTGGGTTATTTATCTGAAACAGGAGCACAGAGAAATGGTCTCCTGCAAAACCAGCTTGGCCGTTCTCCCCATGCTGGCCCTGGTGTTGAGCGTGACTGTGTGTCCAGTACGCATTGACCTTGATTGCACAAACAGCTCTCCCAAGTTGTGGTTGCTTTTCAGAGAAGGTCAAACGGTCTCTTTTCTCCTCTTCCTCCAGCGGGAAGATGCTCTGGCTTCCTTTTGAGGTGATGGGTTAGAAYTGTGTTGCCAGCTATTTTGTCCCGAGGCCAGAGACTCCTACAGAAGAGCCATCATCCATGGACGAGTTGAGCCTGCCACCTTCTGGTCAGACTCTCCAGGACTAGCYATAGCTTGGGGCACGAGGCTCTGGGCACCATGCTTGGGGCGTGATGCTCAGGGCGCAATGTACACCCCTGTTCCTGCCACAGCATCCTTCCTGCTGGAGGGGAGAAAGAGGCAGCTCTTCTAGGTCTTAGGGAGCAGGGAGGAGGTGCTGGAGAAAGAGATCAAGAGGTCTCAGTTGCTCCATTGGCTCTGCTCCGTGTGAAGCTTCTGCTCCCAGTGAGATATGAYGGAGCTGACGGGTTACTTCAGTGTCCTGCTCTGATACTTTTCTCCCCTTTTCATCCTGACGCCAGGGTTGTAGCCGCTGAGTACTTCTGTCCTGGATGTATTTGTGCTAGTGTCTCCCCTGCAGGATGGCATGGTGGGACTACCCTCATTTTACACAGGGAGGACTGAGGCCCAGATCTGTCCCCTTTGAAGTGCCTGAGCTAGGAGTCTAATGGCTSGGGACCTAGATTTCCCTTGTAATCAGTGGAGAAAAGACAGGCGTTTCCTGAAGGTGGTCTGTGTCACGCTCTGGAGGTACCTCTGACATGGAAACCCGAAGTGTGGCAGGCGTGTGGCTGTGGTCTAGCTCTGAGCCTTGCCTGGCGTGTGCCTCGTTGTTGGCTGCCCGTTCTCCACCTCAGCGGATAAGGGTTAGGCTGTGGCTGGCGGTTCATTTGCCGCAGGAGTTCACAGAGCAGTGTCCCTCTTCGACACTGTGTCTCTGGGTAATCTCATCTGCAGCTACACTCAAATACCATCTCTATGGTGATGACTCACAGGCATGCATCCCAAGTCCAGGCTCTCCTCTCCCTGTCCAAATTCATATCTCAGACGAGCTCTGTGACATCTCATGAATGTCTCGCCACCAGCTCAAGCGCAACATGGCAAAATCAGAGCTTTTAACCTCTCTTTTTCAGCTCAGCATTTCCCTGAGATCAGCAACGCCAGGAAACTGCAATCCTCAGCCAGAATTTGAGTGCTGTCTTCATCTCCTGCCTTCTTCTGTGTCTTCATATCCTGACCACCTCAAGAACTTGCATAACCTTGCTAAGATCAGTCTTTCCTAAAGCTAAAACTCCCGCCCGCTCTTTCATCACATCCCCCTTCTCTTGCTGCAATATCCCTTTCTTGGCCTCAACAAATTTGCTCTTGCCTGGCTTGCATCCACTTGGATGCTGCTGCAGGAATTGCTTTCCCACTTCTGCTTTGATGATCTCCCCTCTCCTGGGCTCTCCTCTCATCTACAGCCACGTGCTCCCTCCCCTTGCATCCAGCGGGTGCCCTTTGGCTGTGCCGGCTGCCAAGGCTGCAGCCCTGCTGGGCTCTAATGTCTTGGTGCCACCTAGCTTTATCTGCCTGTTTGTTGCTTGTTTTATCCCTTAATTGTAAGCTTTTTGGGTCAGAGGCAGCTTTCTTTGTTCCTCTTCTCGCTGGCTGTAAAAGAACAAGCTGCTGGCATTTAAGCCAAGGTCCTAGCAACTAGCATAAATGGGAAAATATCTTGCTTTTGAGCAGGGAGGAGGCTGGTTGCTGGTGAGGGCAAGATATTTCCCTGGGGTGTCAGGGGCTGGCTTGGGACTTTGCTTGAAGGCTGCCCTGCTGGGGCCGGTGGATACCTGGTCGGCAGGCTGGGAGACTCGAGGCCGTCATGGGCTGTTGGCACCAGTACGTTGTGCCCCTGCCAGCCTGCTGCGTTGCCTGGGCTGGGGGTGGACAATAAATGGGATGAGATTTCAAGTGCAAATAAACAGCCCTGGCCCAAAGCACAGAGGACACAGCTTTTTCTCACAACTGGGGGGGGGTGCAGCTATCTCAGAGGCTAAATAAGCCACTAAATAAGGCCTGGCAGCTGGAGACTGCTTCAGTGAAGCCAGCGGGGGATAGAGCCTTTGCTGTGAGCTGAACAAGACCAGGAAGACACCCTTTGCTCCAGGGTCTGTGCTGTCAACAGGGGAAGGYGCTGGCTTACTGCACTGATGGGCCTTGGGAAAATGATGGAAGCCCCAGAGCTGGCTGCACTCCTGGGTCTGGTCCCCACAGTGGGCAGTGAGGAAGTTGTTTCTAGCAGGGTGAATAATGTGAAATGTGCTGCCAAAAGGCGCTGAACCAGCCTCCGAGGCTGCTGATTGCAAACGGGACAACAGAGAATCAGGGCAGCTCTGCCATGCTGTCCCAGAAAGGTGCTAGCAGAACCCATTTTTGCAGTTTCCCTGCCAGCTGAATGTGTTCATTTAGGCAATAGCAGAGAGCTGTGATGGGCGTGCTGGGACCTACAGTGCCTCTATTTGAAAGCAAACACAGTTTTCTTTCCATTAATTTATTAATGCTGAGCTTCTGCCTCAGCTCTGCTCATGCAGAAGGATAAAAGTGTCTCCTTGTTCTCTTCTGGCAGGAATGAGGCAGGTGTGTGTCAACAGGAGTTTTATTTAGAGATGTGAAGAGCTTATTTTTAAAGAAGTCCTTCCTCAGCTCTCCTGTGCCGGTGCTGATGTGCATCCTTGTGCAGTGATGTTTGCAGCAGCTCTCCTGAGCCCTTGGACAGAATGCTCTGTGCCTCATTTCAGCGCTCACAAGAGCTGCTGTTCCTAGACAAGGAGTGCAGAAGAAGGATGATTTTAATGCGGCTGCAGAATAGGCACATCTCCACCTCTTGCTGCGATCCCTTCAGTTCCCTCCCTGTGAAAGGTTCAGTCCAGGAGTCTTAATGATTTCAATGAGATTTAAGGATGGGAACAATAAGAAAACCTTAACGCTTTCTAGTTGTGTTCTTTCTTTGTTCCCCACATCCCAGCAGGGATTTCTCCACCTTTTGCTCTGGCTTGAGTGGGTTTCGGCTATGGCATAACAAAAGCAGCGTCAGGTGTTTGTTTTTCCCAGGAATTCATTCTACAGATGCGGTCTACCCTGGGTTAAAAATAGCTGTTGGGCCACGGGCAGTTTGCTTTGCAGCACATAACAGCACAGTTGCTGGGAGACACGAATTGATGACGCAACCTTAATTTCAGAGAACCTGACTTTGGGCCATGTGTTACCACCCCAGAAGTCAGTAAAAACGTTGGATGGGAAATCCCTGGAGGCTCCTGCAGCCCCAGCCTGGTTCGCTGCTGTGGGTCTGCTGCGGCACGGCCACGCAGCACTGCCCTTGTCCGGCTGAGGGTGGGCACTCTAGTGTTGCTCATCAGCTCGCTTTTGCCTGTGTGTAGTCACCCACGTGCCCTGGCAATTGGGCTGATCAGCACTAGATGAACTCAAGTCCAAGACAGTTTGGATGGGGCTTTCTTGGCTATCTGATGTTCTGTGCTCTAAGTGTCTTAAATGATTATCTGAATCAACAAGGTCCTCTGATTGTGTCTTGAAACATCTACCCCTTGTCTTCTAAAGAGGCCCTGAATCACCTTTTTACTCCCTTAGGTAAAGGAGAAATGGGTTAATAGACTCCTATTTTTGTCCCAGCCTGTCAAGGATCTTCTCTTTCCTGAGAAAACAGTAGGGAAGTTTCTGCTCATGTTCTCCAACTTTCTAATGCACAAATTGCTGCAGGGTATTACTTAGCATTAGCACCTCATTCACAGATGTGAGCACTAAGTAAGAAATATTCATCAGCCACAAGAGCCAGTTATATAGTGCTCAGGGTATTGGAGTGAGTTAAAGATGGCCTGGCTGTTCTGATACATAACACATTTAATAATAAAATAAAAAAAAAAAAAGAAAGAAAAAGGCAAATTTCCTTGTTAAGCATTGCATTACCTTCAGGCAAGCTCACTGCACTCTCCAGGCTTTCTATGAAAGCAAAGCAACATGAGGGAAGAGACCCAGTTGCTCCAGACTGGCTCCTGCTAGTCTCCTTACTCTGCTCCTTTGCAATTTGTGGTGGCCAGGACTTGTTCATATGGAAAGATAGACAAGGATTGGCTGGGATGGATGTGGAGAGCTTCTCCTTGTCTTTGATGTTGTTGGGCTCCTGAGCAAACAGGGAAGATCTTCCAAAGCCAGGAGCAAGACAAGCGTGAACAAGAGTTGGGATGCAGTCCAGTAAGAGATTCTGTATGCGGGAAGGAGAGCAAATGTGGCCCAGCAATGGGGAGATGAGTGGGGTCTGTCCATCCCCACTCACCTTCCACCGATGTCATGGCCAGGGCCAGCTCACAGCTGCTTGGAGAAGAAACCTGACCTAGGAGGGGGTCAGGGACATGAGGTCCAGAGGTGCCAAGAAAAAGATAAAAACCCTGCTGTGCTGGGGGATCCAGGGCTCAGCCCTTGCTGACTTCACCCTGCCAAAAAATGAAGGCCTTGCTGTTTCCACTGAAATTAATCCTTATGAGAATCTGCTCTGATGCAATACTCTGTAGGATATTTCTTTTTCCCATCACTCTGCTTATTTCAGCTCAAAAAATAAACAGAGGCGAAAAAGCAATAGGCAGTAAAAATATCTAGGAGCTGCTTGAAGAGTTAAGGGTTYGCCATCTGTCCATGGGGAATGCGACACACTTGGTAATGCAAAATGCTGACTCAGCTGCCATACTTCAGTGGTGAGAGCGGGGGAAAAGACTAAACAGTGCAGCCTTGTATTTTGGCTTGAAATTACATTAGAAATAACAAACATCTGAGCTCTGATTCTCAACTGACATTATCTCTAAATGGAAGAGAATGTATGGGATGGGAAACAGCAGCGAATGTCCAAAAGGAGTAAGTGGCTACTGCTGCARGTGGGGAGTGTGCGGAGAAGAGGCAGCCACCTGTCTTGTTCCACTTGGGGGCTGACGTCCTCCCTTTTTCTGCCTCTCTCTGTTAAAGACAATTTCAAAATAAATATGCCTCAATACCATGTTTGACCATTCCCAAACTGGATGTTAATTTGAAAACTACTGGGCCTACACCTTCCATCGCTGGTTGGAAGAGGGCCACCCTGGGCTCTACATGGTGCTGCCTGTGTGGATGGCCCTGCAAGACACAGGGGCTCCCCCTTCCCAAATGCCACATGCAAGAGGTGGAGTGCTAGAAATGGCAGCTTGTTTGTTCCAGTTGCCTCAGCAACCCATATATGCCAGTCTGGACAACTGCAAGTGCTCTTCCCTGGTGTGCAAAATGCCTTTGTGTCTCACCTAGGGCAAGTTGGAGGTGTCTGATGAAGGGGACAGTGCTCTGGAGCTAAACATAGAAGATGCCACCTTCCCAGCTGCTTTCCCCTTGCTCTTTTTGTCTTTTCTCTCTGCTTCTTCCCGAGGTTGGTTGTCATTTCCACAGGGCTAGAGACTTAAGTGTTTTGCCTTAAAGGCTTTAGAAAAGAGGCATCTTTGGATCTGAGAGCTGATGAAGAAGTTTGACTCGATTAGCATTCACCTGACAGTGTTGTGTTCCATGCTGTTAACATCTCCTGCTCATTAGCTCGTATGTGCTGTGCTGAGGCCGCCGTTTGGAAAACACACAGTGCTTGGGAGAGTCCCAGGCTCTGGAAATCGGTGGCACTGGGCTGGGTGATGCTGAGATGTCTGGTGCTGAGCCAGGTTTCCAAAGCCTCCTTGCACATTTCTGGCTGGTTTATGGCCTCTTGGATGACAACAGGATTTTGCCATTTGAAAGGGAAGCTGAAGGCTACAGAAGCATCTGTGCTGGCTTGGGATGTCAGCCCAGCTTCTCTGCAGTGCTTCTGGGAGTCTGCAGGAGGCAACATGTTCCCATTGCATGAACCTTGAGTCAGCCGCTGTAGCTCAGCCTTGGCTCTTCTCTGGAAGGTTGGAAATGTGAGGAGCATGAAATTGGAAAGGCTTTTTGGTGTGTCAAAGAAGTCACAGGAGCCARCTTAACACTTCCAGGAGCTGGTGTCCTCTGGCCTGCAAGACAGAGTGACCTTGTGTCTGTCACCACACCCCTGGTAAAATGGTGTGAGCGTGCTGTTGTGCCTGCAGGGCTGCAGAACGAATAGCTGCCTATGTCCGTGTGTTCTAGTGACCACCTGAGCTGGGTAGCTCTGTGTCCTGGGGACGACAGGACAGGCGACCTGGGGGGCGCGGGCTGCAGGAACATACCTGAACTTCTGCAGAGCTTGCCTGTCCTGTTTGCCCAGCTGGGCATGAAGTGTTTTTCTCAATGCACCTCATGTTGGAGCCCAGAACCCCTTGCTGGGTCACTCCTCTGTGTCTCCACTGAACCCCAGGGTAACTGTGGATGTGGGATATGGGGACCCACCATCCCATGTCAGATGGGAGATACCAGATAGCCACAGCCTCCTCTTCACTAACCATCCAGGCCTGATTGAACTGTTTGCCTTGCAGTGAAAACCCTGAGCTGTCTCAGCCTCTCTGTTGTTCTTCCCGGGGTTGTTCCTTTGAAGGCTGTTTGTTGCTCTCCTTCCCCATCTGCCTCTCTTCCAGGGGTTCATCCTTTCCCTTCAGGAGGTACTGCACAGCCCTGACAGTGCGTAGGCTGCTGCCCTCCCCTGCAAACCACCCCCAGGCCCACTTTAAACCTGATGGATCAGAAAGGCACCACGGGCAGCCCTTGGCAGTTTGATAYGTGAGACCAGAGAGGGCAGCATCAAATGCGATCTCCAGTTCCTGAAATTTGATTTCCTGGGGAGGGAGGAATAGAGAAGCTCTGCAGGGGCTTGTTACCACGGGATGCATATGGCTTAAAACCTCTCCTTTTTGCCCGTTCTCCAACTCCCTCCTCGCCTCCTCCCAGTGCCTCGTGTTGCAGAGCAGTCACCCRCTGCCTGCACAAGGCGTGTGGGCTCTGGCCCCCTCTAACAGAGTTTCCTGCTGTGGGCCTGACAGGTGGCCTGTCCTGGCCCAGGTGCATGCGYGGCAAGGTCCAGTTGTCGTGTCTGGATGCCGGAACACGTGCTCTGCCCTGAAACCACTATTTGCTGCATCAGTTGGTTTTGAGAGGGATGACACATACACCAAGGATGGTGTGGGTCGTGCTGGGAGGGAGGGGTGTGTCCTTCACTCTCCTAATGAGCCTGATGCCTAAAAGTTGGTCTTTCCTACTCCAGTCATAAACAGAAGGCATCTGGGCAGGGTAGGATTTGGCTAGTAGTGAAGGAACCTGCCCTGTGATATTGGACTTCTCCACTGGTGCCCTGCTGAAGGCGCTCGGTTTGCAACATGCAGAAATGCCAAGGAAGCTTGTCCAAGATTAATGCAGATTAACAGTGAAGAACCTTGCTCCTGGCCTAACCCTGCCCACTAGGCTAGGCAGTTTCTCCATGTAACCAGGATCAAACCCCACAGGCAGAGATTTTTTTTTTTTTAATAATTCTTTAAAATTAAATGCCACACTTGCCACCACATGTGCAAACTTTGCAGGGTGGGTAGGGACCCAGAGAAATGCCCTGAATATGCTCTGTGTGGGCACATCTGGGTCTCAGTGGTGTGCTAGGTCGTGTGACCTACGACTCCAAAAGCAATGCATGCCTGGGCAGGGTAGACTCACCTCCATCTCCTCCTAGTCCTGAGTTTAATTTCCTGTAGYGAAGCAATGCTTTAATGGAAATAAATACCTAGCAGATGCATCTCTAATTTGAAACCTGATTTATCCTAGGATGCCGTGAGAATGGGTCCTTGGAACATCTGCCTTATCATTGGGATGCATGAATAGACCCATTCAGCCACAAAGACAGGCTAGGTTTTGCCTCCTAAAAGTGGATCCATTCACAGAGAGATGGATTCCTAATGAAATGAGCTTGACGAGGCAGGCAGTAGAGCGCATGGGAGATAATAGACCGAGCGAAAGAACTAGCTGTGTATAGGAATTTTAATTAAACCTGACAAATCCTGAGAGAAAAAGAGGAGAGATTTGGGCCAACTGGTATAAAAATGCTGAATGAGCTGAGTTTGGTAAGTGCTGTTGACCTGTCATAGTTGGTGAGTACTTGCAGGTCTGTGGGTGTGGGGGCCAGGCTCAGGAGGACTGGTCCTCCCGCTGTGCTGGTGCAAGAGCCGTTTGGAGGAGACCTGAAACGGTGCCGAGTGGAGCTGTAATCGGGCTGAACTTTGCACAAATTCATGAGACCTCCCTAAGAACCAAATTAGCACCGGGGAGCTCTGCCCTCCTTCTGGTGACACCAGGAGGATGGACGTGCGGGAGAAATGCCGGCGGGGGGACCGAGTGTGCTACTGAGGGATTTCGTGCCACCTTCCCGTTGCCCAGATGGGTCTGAGCTACCTGCTGCAGCCTCCCATCGGTATCAAGCGTTTCGGGTGCCTCTGTGCTTCGCTGCGTGCCCAGCTGGGCCCACACGGGCCACCGCGGGGACTCCCCAGCTGGCTGCAGCATCACGATGCTGAGAAGGAAAYGCGAAAGGAGAGTCAGAGCTCACGGCGCCCTGCGCGCAGTGCCTGGCCCTCCTTGCCTGGCTCGCTGGGGCGCTGGACATACGATCCAAGCCAGCTTTTCGCTCCCCTTTGTGCTAGGAATGTAGACCGGCAAGGCATGGGTGATGCATTTTAGTTTAGCTAACAAAGCCTTCAGAGTGATGCTGAATGAGTGTTAAAGGGCCATGTAATGTTTTTTTTTTTTTTAATTTTTTTTTTTTACAAACACATGGAAAATGCAAACCAGCTGGCAGGGCTGGGGTTTTAGAGCCAGTTCCAGCAGCCCCTGGCACTTCCCTTGCTTGCTGTTGCTGGCTGGGATGAGCGGAGACAAGCGGCTGGGACGAGCCAGGTAGTTTGAACTGTGTCTTGGCTGTATTGCAAGCAGAGGCTGCTAGCGGGAGTCTCTGCCTTCCCCTGCGCTGCCGTGAAGCCCTCCACGGTCTGCACGCAGCACCCTGCTAGGCGTTTTACCTGCCTCGTGTAAGGAAGGTCCCTGCCCCAACAGGAGCTCCTGGTTCCTGGGGGGACAGAGCAGAAGAAAGCAGGAGAGATGCAAGACAGACGTAGGTTTTGTCCGTCGGGCTGACGTATGCACGTGTGTGCACATGAAACCGCTGTTGGAGCACGGCTGCAGCGCGGGCACCGCTAGCGAAGGAAGCGGAGACGCTTGGGCTCTGCCCCCCGAGGGCTCGGGTCCTGTGCAGCGGGACGTCCCCTCGTCCCCGTTCCCAGGCCCTCCCCAAGCCTCACCTGGGAGCCCAATGTCCTTTTTTGGCTCTGTCGTTTCCCAGCCCCGGCATCTCCCTTCGTCTGAGTGAAACCCACTTTTATATCCTGGCCCAGGGTCCTGCTTTTRTTCCCCAGCCCTGTGTGTGTTGCTTTGTGGCTCCTTTCCTGGCTGACCGTGGAATCCAGCTGCACGGATAAGCGAGGCATCGTTCCTTCCTCTCCCCTGGTCCCACAGAGCTGAAAGCCGAGCCTTGGTGCTGGGCCCTGCCCTGCGTGGAGCAGCGTCACTCCAGGCCCTGTTATTTGCCTGGTTTATTCACACCTCTCGCTGCTCCCTGTCCAACCGCTAATGGTTAGACATGTCTCATTAGTCCTGAAATACATTTTTTCCTCAGTGCAAGTTCCATCCAGAGTAATTGTTTCTTTATAGCAGCTATTGTATTATACAAGATAACAATAAAACTCCATTAATTAGGCACAAAATGAGAGCAGTACAGGCTGGATGGAGGACGTGCACTTAGCAGCTGCAGTATCCCGTGGAGGAGGCCACGTGTTGCTGCTGCTAGCGCTGCCTGCGGGAGACGTCAAGGCTTGACTTCCTGCAAACTCTCCGTGAGCTTCGCTGGCATCCTCCAGCCTTGCCGTGCCTCTGCCTGGCGTTGCAGGAACACGTGTGGACACGAGCACATTGCTGCCGCGCACCGAGCGTGTGTGCCAGAGCCTGTCTTAGCATGCCTGGAGTGCTCTCCAAGCAATTGTGCCCAAGCCTTTGGAGCAACTCGTTTGCTCTCCCCTCCCAGCTAGCATCTCAGCTCTGCGGTATCCTTGGAAAATATTAACTGTCACTGTGGGACAGACACTCCTGACTGCTCTGCAAGGCGCCGGTTGTTTCAAATTAACTTTGCAAGCAATGTTCTGCCTCGTTTTCTTCTGACTCCAGCAACCTCCGGGCTGCTCAGCGCCTGTGTGGCCTGGCCCCATCTGGGCCTTTGGGACAGACAGAACGCAAATCGTTTGGGGGTGAAACTTCCAGCCTGGGAGACCGGGTTTCTCCTCTTCTCACCAGGAGTGGCTGAGCGGAAGAAACTGGTTTTGGGGCCCCGGAGGAGATGGGAGGGAGGGCTGGGTGCAGGGCCTCGGGAAGCGATGCAGCTCCGGCAGGGGATTTCCCTCTGGAACTGTGCAGAGCCTGAGCTTTTCTTTCCCAGAAACTCCGAGTGTGAGGTGGAGGATGTGCCAGGCAGCTCGGGACTCACCTAGAGGCTGGGGTGCGAGTAAAGGCTTGAAATCCTCTTTGCACACTTTGGTCTGGCCATATAGTATCTCATGGCCAACGAGAAGCCTTCCTCAGCCGGCCCTTTCCATCTCATCCCGGCCGTTAAACCCCAGCTGTCCCGGGCTGCCGACTCCTCGCGGGTCCTGCTGCTCCCCGGCCTTGCTCTGCCTCCGCGGCTGCCAAACCCAGGGCTGCCAGCGTGGCAGCGTCGCCAGCGGTTTCTGGTCTCTGCAGCAAAATAGGATGCTAAATTCCCGGCTCCGTCTCCCACGCCACGGCCCTCGGCCGGGCAGGGCTGGCTGCCTGCAAGCCGCCGGGAGCGGAGTGGCTGAGCGGAGATTTCCCGCGGCGCCCGCGCTCTGCCGCCCGGCGAGCCGTGCCGGTGGGAACCGTGCCGGGGCCGGTTCTGCCGCAGCTTTTGGTGATGGTTGCCAGCCTGCCCTGTGCTCATAGATCATCCAGGTTGGGCTGCACCTTGCTTCATAAGTTATCCAGCAAACTCTGCCTAGGACAAGCCATGGCTTAGGCCACCGCCTGGGGTTACGGGTCCCATCTCATCTCAGGTACTCGCAGTTCAGGCAGAGCTAGGAAATTCCTAAGAGGCCGTGATAAAGAGGGCTGCAGATGCTGCTCATCAGTCCTTCAGCACACTGGCACCAGCCTGCTAAGTACCGGTCCACAGATCCACACGTCACCAATCCCAGCTGGCACCAGCATGACAGTGAATGTTGGGTCACTAAAAAGAGAGGCTTTTGGCTGAAAGACCAGCAAAAATGCTTAGTTGCAGCAAGGTGCTAGGCCCCTGGGAGGGAAGGGGGAAATGGTGCGGCGGGAGCTGGTTCGGGTCCCGTTTGGGCAGCTCCATCTGGACAGAGCATCCCTGTGGCCGCGGTGCTGCCCGGGTGGACGCAGAGCGCTCCCGGCCCCTGCGTGGGACCGCGGTCCAGGGAGGTGTTGTGGCTCGGCTCTGCAGATTGTAATTAAGTTTCAGATTGTGTTGCTCACACTGTGAATTTAACGCTCCCGAAAATGAGGGCTAGTTTTGCTGGAGAAGAACTGGATTTCTTTGGTTCTGCGGAAGCTGCAAGGTTGGGGTAGCAGAGCTGAAGTGCTCCGTGTGCCGGTTCAGCCAGGGCTAAGCCAACAGGCTGTGCCTGCACCGGCTGGCGTGCCCAGCCTCCGGGCGATCCCGTTAGCGAACCTGCTCCCGCCTGGCCTCCGCCGGCTCCGGAGCGGCGGGTCCTCGGCTGCGTGGCGTGTCCCTGCAGGACGACTCAGGGGCTCGGCGCTCCTGCTCCGCGGTGCCGACGCCGGCCCGGCCGCGGCTCGCTCTGTGCAGGCGAGGGGGGATGCACGCGTCGGCAGCAGCGGGTATTTCTGTAGGGCTCGGCAACCTCCCTGCACGGCCTTCCTGCAGCCTCTGAATGAGGAGAGCATTGGTTGGGAGCACAGCAACCTCCTGGCTAATGCAGAGAGTGGGGATATAAAAAATAAGAGCTCATCTGACAAGTGCTTTGGCAATGCCCAACATATCTGCCGTACTCAACCCCCTGCGGACATCTGGCTGGTTTCCCCCCAGGACCGGGTGCAGCCGTGCTTGAAGCAGAGGAAGGAAACCAGGAGGGCAGAAGGGGAGTTGCTCTCTCTAAAGCTGGCTCAGGAATTGGCCAGGAGAATTTTCTTCTGAAATGTTGGCACAGGTTGCCGAGGAAATCGCTCAGAGATGAGAGACTGGCTTATTTCTAGATTTCTCCTGGGTCTAGGTAGCTCACATTTACTGGCTGCCACTCAAGAGAGTGTGTTCGTAATAACTTCACTCTGCAAAAGAGCAGAGCGTGAAGAATGAACCAATGTGTGTCCTCTGCAATGGCTCTCAAGGGTAATGAATCCACTGTCAAGCACAGCTCAAAGCCCAGAGAAGCAAAGCGATCTCGCTCATGCATTTTCATCTTCTTTTTCTCAGCGATGGACTAGAAGCATCCGTAATGAACTTGTCGGTGTTGAGCTGATGAGCTTCGGGAACAATTATTTCAGGATGCTGCAAAAAAATAAAAAGAAAAAGCTTCACGCTGGATTTGCTGGGTCAGCACTTTGACTGCTGTGGGTTATTTCATTTATTCATTTATGCGCCTCTCCTCATTAAATCCTGCCCTCTGTAGAAATGTGTGAGCTCAGGAACTTCGACACAGTCAGCGTCTCCCCACGGCTTGCCAACGCGCCTCTCTGTGATTGATCGCTGCCTGAAAGGGCCTGTGGATGCTGTGGTTGCATATAACGACAGGGGGAGGCTTTCTGCGGTCTGAGAAGATGCCGGCAGCCTGGGATTTGCGTCGGACAAAGCCCCCCCCCAGGGCTCCGCTTTAAGTTGCAAAACCAATCGAGGCCACCCCAGATTCGGCTGTTCCTTTGTGCAAGCGCAAGCGTTTGAGCGAGCCCCTTCGGACGTGTCGCTCGGTGAGAAACCGGGCAGGAAAGGCCGCGGGCTGGCGCGATGCGCGTTGCCCGGCTTCACGCGGGGGGACAGGCTTCGGTTTGTGCCGGGCAGGGAGCCTCTGCGGATGAAAGACCTCCCCTGGCTTAACAGGGTCTGAACGGACGGAGCCGTTAAAGAGCCCAGCCGCAGGGACGGTGATGTCCAGGCGCTCCGCGACGGGAGCGCGGAGGGAATCAAGGCGCGAGGCTTCGCTCAGCGCACGAACAAAGCCGTGGGGTTTCGCCTGCCGAACCCTGCGGCTTTGATGTCCGTGTGACGGCAATTTTGCCCGGCTAGCTGGGCGAGCAGCCTCCCCCCGGCTGCAGGCRGCACGGGCTGCGTGGATCCGGGCAGAGCAGCAGCGCAGCTCCCGGCCGCCCTCCCCGCGGCGCAGCGAGTTGTGTCGGGGCTCAGCCACGCTGCAGCTGCTCTGCGGTGTTGGCGGTGCCTGAGCGTCGGGGCAGATTCAGGCAGATGCTTGCTGGGCTGATCTCTGGTGGACTTTGCTTCTTCTCCTTGCTCCGGGCCAGGCAGAACTGCTGCCTCCTAACGTCYGCTTTGCTTTCTCCGTCGTCGTCTGCCTTCTCCAGATTTAGCTTCGCTTTTCTTTTTTGTGGGAAGTGGTCGAGATGCAGATCTCCAATCTGCAATCTCTTATTTATACTGCACTTTTGGGCAGGAGCATCCCAAACAGATGAGATCCCCTCTCCCCCCTCCTAAACACACAAATTCGTGAAAAGAACCGAATACGGAAAGGATACTTTTGAGTGTAAAGAAACTCTGCTCCAATGCGCTGCAAAATCAAGTAGCTCAAGTCCTCCCTGCTGTAAATCAGCCCTCGGCTGCTGCAAGGAGCTTTCTTTTCCAATTTGCATTGCCTGGACAAAGCAAGCCAGTGATATTTGGTGAGATGATGCCCATCCATCAGCTGCTGTCACCCTGCACAGAGCCGTGCTTTATCCCAGTGCCACCTAATGTATGAATATTAAATCTGGAATCTCAGCCGCAGAGGAAAAAGCGGAGCTGTCAGACAAGCTGCAATTAGTACATTTACCTACTTTATTTTGCTGTCATCTTCCAAACCTTTTGCCTGTCTGCTGCTTAATACACCTTATTAAATCTGCCCTAAATGTTGGTTAAAGAAGCCGAAATCCCGCGTGTTTGTTATCTAACACCGCTGTGAGGAGCACTCACGCTGCCCTGGGTGAAGCTTAGCTTTTTGTAGTTTGTCCTCAGGTTTCCCACCCCTTCTGGGGATGTCCATCCCGGAGAAATGACTTTCTCACAGGGGGTTAGTGGGTCTTCTGGTTTGCTCGGCTTCCCCGGAGGGCTGCCGGCCGGTGCTGCCGACCGCGGCGCTGTGCGTCTCTGCAGCGGCCGCACAGACGGGCCCAGCACGTCCCCTCCTCGCCGCAGCTCTCTCGTCTCGGAGGAGCGTTTACCCTGCTTTGCAAAGCGCACCAAAATCTCTTTAAGCAAATACATTATTGTGAGGCTTGCAAGAGAAATCACGGCAATTAATCTCGGCTCCAGACTAACTCCTTTCTTTTGTAGTATGGATGTTTAGAAGTAATTTGGAGAGTAATCATTGCAAATGGAAGCACAGAAGTAAATGCCTGCAATAAAACATTACGGGAGTGGCTGTTATCCAAATGATATTTCCAGCAAGCTTTATTGAAATATATTTTCTTCTCTAAAAATGGCAAAAGGATTTTAGCGTTCTGAAATGTTAAAATGTAAATGGAGTAAAAAATGAGTGAGGTTGGTCCTAAGATGGTTTTTCTTTATTTCTGCAATGAGGAGGCGGGTTCCTACCTTCCTCCTGACCTATCTACCCAGGAGTATGGGATTATTCTGTTTCACAATCTGCTAATGTTTTATTTCCTGTTACAAATCCCCTTTCCATCGAACCAATATAAATAATTGCTATATTCATTCACAGAGCAAACACAAACTCTGCAAATTGGCAATAGCGTTACAGAAAAAATTGCACTGAATCTCCGTGGAGCCTCTGAAGGCGATGGCCGGGCCCACGGAAACGCCGTCTGCTGGGCTGGTCCGAGCCTTTCGACCAGCAAGTCGGGACCCCAAACCCTGCTGCAAATCCTCCGCCTCCGGCCATCCCGCCTGGTCCTCAGGCCGTGGGCCGCTCCAAGACGCAGGTCCGGGCCCCGAGGGAGCGCGGGAGGGCGGCTGTGCAGCAGCTGAACGAGGAGGGAAATGCGGCTCTTGGGTGCTGAAGGGGAGGTAAAGAGCGTCGTAAAGAGCACGGAAACTCAGTTCGTTTTCAGAGCTTTTCTCCCGAATTTATAATCCAGTATCTGCGTTTCAGTTCTCGTCTTGGAATAACGGCCCCAGTCAGGGGTGTTTCCCTTCCCTGTTTGCCACTTCCAGTCCAAGCCACAAATCCTGTCCCCGTCTCTTTGGGTTCAGAGCTATTTAGCAGATGCCACTAACAAGGTTTTTGCCCAGGAATCTTGGCTAATCTTGGCTGCAGCCTCTTCTAGCCCCGGGAGGAAGAATCCGTGTGTATTCTCTGCTACTTTTACGCTAGGTGGCTGGCTGTGTATTTGTGCCTGGGTTGACATCTCTACCCAGGTCCCTTTTGTAGAGATTTCAAAGGAAAACTTTTCCCGTAGAGTAAAATTTCCAAGGTAATTCAGTTGCATTTGTAAAATTTGCCCCCGAAGCCAGTGCAACTCCAGCCTCTGCCTTTCTGGRCCTAAATAAATCAACTTGTTGCAAATCAGCTGAGTGTATAGCAAATAAAACATGAGCGTATGGGGCTGCAGATGAGCCTGCCCATGTTTTCTTTTGATGGATGGGTGCATTTTAGATCCCGCTGTTTGCAAATGGAGCCCTCGGTGCCAAGGTCTTGCCAGCCAATTGCTTCCTGTTTTTCAGCATTTGAAAACCAAAGTGGAACGGATGGAAAAGCAGTGCCAAGCTTCGCTCTTGCAATCACATATCTCCATCTGGCAAAACCTTTCAAAAGGGGTTGGAGGCCAGAAGAAAAAACTCACCGGGATCATRATCAAAGCATCCGAAATCCCAGAACAAACGTGAACTATGGGAAACGCGACGCGGGAAAATTTTGGGGAGGCTTCAGAAGCTGGCGGTGGGGGTGAGAAACCACTTGATATCTGCTATGCCCGGCGCTCCCGCTGGGAGCACAGCCGAGCTTTATCCTCGATCAGAGGCGAGGCGAAGCTGTACAACGTTACGCAGCGCGCACCTACCAATTAAATGCTGCGTGAAACGAGAGTTACTCTGCTGCTCAGCCCTCATCAGTCAGGTCAGAGCAGCAGGCTCCTATCGTTAGGGTGTTAACGGGAGCGCGCTGCTCCGTAAGAGGGGAGCTGGCTGGCTGCTTGGCGGCTGGGAACCGCTGCTGTTGCTCAGGGTTGCTCTTTTCGTTGCGTGTCTCCGTGCGATGCAAACCTATTAAGGCAGGCGATTAAATGCGCTGCCTCCAAATCAATCTTCTGCTGCTTCCCCATGCCTGGGCTGACGTCGTCGTGTTTAGGGATTCGCAGCACCGTTGCACCCGCAAAGGTGTCGGCGACCGTACGCTGCCTTCTGCAGCCCGTTCAGCCGCCGGGTCCCGGCGTCCTGCTGGGCTCGGCAGCACGACACGCGGCAGGGTTTGCTCGCCAGCCCGGGAAGCAGCTCGCGGGGGAGCCCGGGCCGGTGGCAGCGGCGTGTTGCGTGGGGACGGGTCCTTTGGGGGCTGCAGCACCCGATGCGCCAGCCCGCTTCGCCTGCAGGTCCCAGGCTTCCTCCTGCTCCCCACGGATGGGACGCTGACGTCTTCCCGGCGGCAGAGCTGGCGTTGGAGCGGGCCGGGCTCCCGGGCTGCACCTGCGGTGAATAATTTCTCACTTCCCACGGCTGGGAACGTCACCTCCGAACGGGGTATTGGGGAAGACGTGCTGTCAGCGAGCTGTTCTCCGTCGCCTGAATGGGAAGAACATGTTGTCGTAAAAGGTCAGCTGTAATGAGCTGAATGCCTACACGCTTCTCCCAGCCAGAGCCGGGCAGTTTTGCCTTTTCTCTCTGACTTGCCTGATTTTCACTGGTTTTCACTGATTTTCATCCATTCCACGAAGTGATGCTGCRGGAGCCCAGGCGACTCCCTCCCTCCCTCCCGTTTGGCCCAGGGAAGGCGAGGAGAGAAGGAAGATTAGTCTCCAAACACACCAGGAAAACCAACACGGTGTTTTTTTTCTTTTTAAAGCAGTTTTTTACTGGGTTTGCAGCCAACGGCCTAACGCATCACTGAGTAAAGCTCTTTCTATTCTGCAGTGCACTTGCCCAAGAAATCGATGCCCTGACATACTTTTCTTTGCTAGAAAATATACTTTTGCCTGAGYGGGCGTGAAAATGCAGAACTCGCCCAAACCTGCACAGTGCCGGGGAAATCTCTCCCGCTGAGTCCGGCACCAAAGGAAGCTGCAGGAGAAAGACTTTGCCCTGCTGCTTATGTTCTGCCTGCGGAGGCCACGGCGTTTTGAATACCTAGCGGAGGGCAGTTTAACAGAGGGAATCGTGTCTTCTATTCTCTGGCTAAAAATAACCTTTTTCCAGTGCATGACCGCATGGATTTGCAGTACAAGTTGATTTTTTGACTTTCTGTGTTCACTGCAATCATTCGAAAAGTATCAGAAAAGCCCCGCCGCAGCCTCCAGGCCTTGCAGGAGTTCCCGTGCGGACGGCACGGCTTTGCCGGGGCGCCGGCAGTCTGGCTGTGCCMCGGGAATGTTTGTGCTCCCTTATGGCCTCCTCTGGGAAAGGGGTGTCTTAACCCTTCCTGCTTCTTTGGTAAATCCCGGCCTCACTGGGAAAGTCGCAATGTAAATACAACTCCTGACCTCATAGCCGTATCCCTCAGTTGGCCGCTTGTTTAATACTTGGAGAACGGCCACGGCGAAAAATAACAGAACAAGAGTCACAAAAACAGCCTCCAAATTAGCCTCTTTCCTGCCTGTGTTTTGACATGTGGCAGCGATTTCCAGGAATGCCCGGGCGGCTCTCGGGAAGCGATGGCCGCGGGGCTGCCGGGCTCGCGGCGGCGGCGGCGGGGGCACGGCGCGGGGCTCGGGGCGGCCCGGCGATCGGGGCCGTTGGCGTCCCTCGGCCGTGAAAGCGGAGCCCCGACGCTGGCTTGCGGTGTCGTCCCTCCTGCCGGCTCCCTGCGCTCGGCTTCGCTCTCGCCCGTCCCGCAAGGCTTCCGGCCGGAGGTTTAACGAYGCCGAGGCTGAGCCCTTCCGACAAATTTATTAGTTTTTCCGTGGCTTTTCCAACGCTGCTGAAGCGATGGCTTTCGCTTCCCTAAAAGCGGGGAGAAGCCACGAATGCCTGTGGGAAGGAACGGACGATGCACGGGGCCGGTGCGGAGCCCTCCGCCTCCGCGTCCCGGCTGCATCCCGCGCCGCRCCGCTGCCCCTCGGCGCCCGGCTCCGCCGGGACACTGCGCAGATTCCCASCTCGCTTCCTAGCCCAGGGCAGGGCTAAGGGGGGAGGGAAAGCACCAGAGGGCTTGGTCGCTTCCGTGGAGAGCCGTGGCGCTGGCCACGACGCCCTGCAACCCGTCGGAGGGGCCGCGCGGGCTCCCAAACGCTCATTTTCTCGATTGACAGCTCTCGGCTCCGGAGCCCCCACGAGAACGAGAGGCCAAATCCGGCGAGCGCCCTGGGCTTTCTGCCATCTCCGTCGAGGCTGATGGCAGCTGCAGCTGCTTCGCTGCCTCCTGGCCTCTCCCTCCTGTTTTTACGCAATCCAGCCCTGTTTTAKTCCTTTCCTCTAGGTGCACGCCGTTCGGGTGGCCACGGGGTGACGGGAGGGGAAAAAGCCGCCCTTCCCCTTGCAATTCGCTCGGCCGGCACCAAGAGGCGCGTCCCCGCGTCCCTCCCCGCCGCTCCGGGCCGCCTGTCCCCTTCCTCCGCGTCCCTCTTTCCCGCTGCGGCGATGCTCTGAGCGGGCGGCAGGTATTTCGTGCCTGGGTAGTGGCTACTGAGGGGTGAAAAAGGGTGTGAAATCCGCCCTTGCAGCGGGGCCAGGGGTATCCGAATGAACGGGAGCCGTCAGTAAGTTCCCAGCCCGGTGCCTGGCTGCACCCAGSACCGAGGCTTTGGGATTGAACCAAACATTTCCAGCCCTGAAACCGGCCCCGAAGGTTGCGGGCAGGAGAGGGAACATGCCTGCACGCCCAGGGGACGCGGCGGCTCTCCTGGCACCTGGGGTCCGGCCCCGTTGCTCGCTGCTCCTTCGCACGTCATTAGCTGTTGCTTTGCACATTGGTAACTATTGCTTTTCTTCCCCGAGGGAACACAGGGATATTCCACGGCAGAAAAGGAGGAAGGAAAAGCAGGCCTGGCGCGGGAGGCTGCTCCACCTGGCTTTCGCTCTCCTGGGCCTGCTCTGGCTGGAAAGTAGGATTTGATCCTGCATGTTTTTTTGCTCCCCAAAGCCTCCCTAGAAAGAGGGACTGAGGAAATGGGCTCGAGCCAAGCGCTGTGTGAAGCTGGGAGAGTATCTCAGGGGGGAAAAAGCCCCGTTTTTTACTACTCTTTCCCTAAGCATCTGGCACTAGCTGTTCTTTCTGGAAGTGGGATATTCCCAGCCTTTTGGTTTTGCCTGCTGTGGCTTGTGTGACTCCCCCAAGCTCTAGGGTTACATTTCTATGCAATTGTCAATGTAAATGTAAAACATTTGTAATGTTTTTTTTCTGGTAGGCCAAACACCATGCCGTCTGACTTGGCTGATCTTCCGCGTGGGACTCTTCCCTTTACGAGCAGATGCACCATCAACCTTTCCTACGTGAAACCGTCACAAGCCCCACACTTTGGGGTTCCACCTCTCACCGCTTGTCCCTGCGGTTTGGAAGGATGCCAGGGTCATTAATCTGCTTTATGGACTAACTGGCTGAAAGCGTTCAGGGCTGGAGAAACCGTGGCCCAGACCTCYGCTGCCCCAGCACTCGGCACCGTGCCTTTGAAGTCACTGTCAATTTACAGCTGTTGAATGGCCAAAAATGTGTCACTGTCAGAGAAAAAAAGTCCGTACGGGAAAAGGGGGAAAAAAAAAAAGGTGTTTGCTCCTTTGCCACATTATAATTCAAATATGATGGGGAAGATTGGAATGGTGCAATGAGCCCAGGGTGATTGCTCATAAATGAGTAATGCCTGCCTGGAAGCAGAGGCTGATGACAGAAGTCTTGGCAGGGCTAAGGAGGGCTTCATCCAAGGAGAGAAGCACCCCGGCTGTGTCTGGAGGACKGTGGCTTCCCTGCTTGCACCAGGGTTTGCGCAGAGATTTAGATCTCGGCTGGCAAAGAAACCAGTGCAGCAGATTGCGAGGGAGAAGAGAGGGGAAGGATGCTCAAGAGCTGCCTTGGGAAACCTGTGAGCCCGCTGTCGCTCGAGATGGATGTGTGTGAGACACAGCAGCTCTCAATTTCGGCTGAAATTTTTCAAAGTTTCCAAAGGTTTCGGGTAGYCAGTTTTCATTAAAATGAAAGCACCGGTTCCCCAGGCAGCCCAGAAAACCGTAGCCGGCTCTCTGCGGTTTTGCAGATGTCTCCCCTCCCGGGAGCTGGAGGATGCTCGCCGAAGCAGAGGGGCGGCTCAGGAGCGCTCCGAGTAATTCCAGCTCCCAGGGCCCCGGCGTTCATGAAGGGCCTTTAACTCTTTCAGGCAAAACGTTGCTTCCAGCACGATCAAAATGGCTCTGCTGCTCCACTGGGGTAGTGAAGCCCAGCGCGGCTGCTGTTTGAGTAGGTCACTAAAGGATCCCAACTCCCTTCTCCTTCGGCATGACAGGTGGAGAGACCCAGTGGGAACCAGCCCCAAACYGCTGCCTCGAACCGCGGCTGCCACGGGGCCGGAGCCTGGCTCGCTCCGCGCAAGGTGTGCACGGTGCACGGCCGGGGACGCAGCTGGCACAGCGAGATTTTTCAGGAGCAGCTTGTAATTTTAGCACAGGCATTTGCTGTTCTTGCGGAGTTGCTATATTTTTCCCTTTCCCCTGCAAATAAGTGCAGAATCAAACCGTGGTCAGTACAACTAATAGCAGCTCTTGATTGCGCAGACCTGAYAGCCCGCTGCTGAAAGCCAAGCTGAGCCCGTTGCTCGTCCCAGCTTCCCCCTTTTCCGTCTAGGTGGCCGTGACCTGATGGAGCTAACGACCTGCTCTCGTCCTCCCCTGAGACGCGGTGGATGTGCAGAYGGGAACTTTCTAAGTGCTTTAACAGTAGCTGAGCTCATGCAAAATGGTATTTTTACTTTGCCCTTCGCGTGCCTCCCCTTGSCCTTGTCGCTCTGGTTTCCTTCCGGCTCCCTCCAGCTGCTCCTGCTCTGTCGCAGCCTTTTCCCTGCCCTGCAAGCAGAGGAGGCTGCCGTCCCGGTCAGGTTTTAAAGAAGATAACGACGGAAGAAGTGCCTGCTTGGAAGAGCTCTGCCAGAGCGGTGAGTGCTTCAGTGGATTCAGCTCATCACACCGTGTTCTCACGGWTTTCTGCTGCCCTCTTATCAGACCGTCGACCTAAACAGGTCACCCTCCAGCTGCCGCCGGGCCCCGCCGCGCGCCGCCGCAGCCCAAGCCTCCGCTCGCTGCAGCCTGACTCACACCGCGTGGGAGCAGCTAATTATTTCAGCCATGGCAAATTGGACCAGTAATAACCTTTCTCTCCGTAACGGGAGCGACAGTTCTTTCAAAAATAATGCATTTTAATTGATTTTGGATAACGAGTTGGGCTCATCAGGGAGCGGGCAGTGGAGGGGAGGAATGGGCGGATGGGGAATCGGGGGGCAGGAAGGAGAGGTGGCAGTTGTGTCCCGCCRAGCCGCCCCGAGCCGGCACGGCCGCAATCCTGGGAGCAGCGTGCCGTGCAACCCCAACAAGAAGCAGCCCCTTGCTCTCCAGATCCTCCTGTCTTCATGTGCTCGCTCYGTTTTTGAACTTTTCAAAATTTTGGAGGCTAAAATTTCCTTTTTCCAAAAAATAATCTTTTTGTAGCAGCCGTGTTTAACTAAAACAAGCTCAGCCCCGCGTTCTGTGCCAGGCCTGGCCCGCAGGCAGGGACGGGGACAAGCAACCCTTCTCYGAGGGCATGATTAAAGGGAGAACAAAACCGCTAATGAGCTGGGCTCGCTATGGAGCTCATCGGTAATTATTTCCTTTYCTTGGCAGGGGCTCTCCGTGTCTGAGCAAGGGCTGTGCGCACATATGGCCTTCCTGAGCGAGGCATGGCACATGCACCCGAAGGCTTCCCTTCCTCCTCCTCTTCCTCCCTCTGCCAGTCATGTCAGCAGCTTCCTCTTCGCTTGCTGCCCGCGCCGTTGTGCCGAGACGCTTTGCTGGGTGTGAGGAGGAGCATTTGCCTGTTCCCGAGGAGTGTTTTGCTGTGAGCCAGCGAAGCGTGCCTGATGGAAAGGGAGCTGGATCCAAAACTACAGTGACCTTCTCCGCAAGGCTTCGTTAGTCCGTAGCGCTTGCAAAGGAGGCGTGCGGGGTTTTCGGTGCGAGGTTGCTCTGTGCCACTGCAGCGTTTCAAGTGCTTTTGCCGGCAGCGCGGGGAGATGCCTCTGTTCCTGTCTCTTGCTGGGAAGAAAATGCAACAATGCTCTCTAGAGGCAGAAGAAGTCATGGAGAGGCTCGCTTTGCCCAGCTCTGCATTTGGCCGTGACCTCACTGCTCTTTGCAGCTGCTCATTTCCCACGTCCACAGCAACTTCTGGGYGTTTTGGCCCCTTGTACCGCAGGCTGGCTTGTTTGCTTCCCCCCGATACAGTTATCGCTGGTGCTCAGAGGAGGACTGGGAGCGGCGGGGATGAGAAGGCCAAGCGGGCGGTGGAGGAAGGGGGAAAGGGCAGGACGCAGGTAAAGACGTGCTGCAGCACTCTGGCAATGCACGATGCAGGGAACATCTCAGGGACTCGCAGTAGGATCTTGGAAGGAGAAGGTCCTCAAAGGACTAGTTAACCCGAGGCTCTCGGCAGGGGTGGGCACAGCTGTGGGGCTGCATGGGGAAGGTGGAGCCAGAGCAGCCCAATCAGGCAGCAACGGCCCCTTATAAAAAGCCAGATGGGGACCAGCACAGGAGGTTGGTTTGGGGAGGATGTGGGCTGAGCTGGTGTCAGCTTAGGCACTGAACCGCCTGGGGTGGGAGCAAGGGCCTAGAGGTCTGACCGGTCTCATGAGAGGGGCTTTTAGGTGGGGGTCCTTGGGCAGCTGAGGCTGGTGAGATGCTGCAGTTGCTCCTGGGGAGCTTTAGGTTGAAGGAGGTTTTTGGGGGCAGCCCAGGAGGAAGTGGCTCAGGTGCTGCTCCTGTGGTGGGAGCTGATGACTGGGATTGGTCAAAATAGGCATTGGTCAAAATGGGATAGGTGGCTCCCTGTCCTGGCAGTTGTGCCTCCTTTCCGCTGTCCCTCTGGAAGCTACAGGTGAGATCAGCATCATCCTGAGTTTGAGTCCTCTGCCTGGGACCTTCCCTTGATAATGGGGAAGAGGATGAAAAGGTGATTCCCGGCCCTGTGGAGGAGGCTGTCAGCAGTGGTGCACAGGGCAAGGATGGGAATCTGGGCTGGATTTTCAGGGTCTCAATTCATGGGCTCGCCCCTCTGGAGGGTGTCCTCGTGAGGACTGTTGGCCAAGCAGAGTGCAGCCCATGGGGTCAGTGGGGTCCTCTTACTTATGCTGGCTGTGAATTTTGGTCTCTGGGGTGTCTAGGGATGGTGTGGAACTGTTGCCTCTGGAAAGAGCATGTCTTCTCTGACCCCAGAGAGGATGTGTTGAGGAAAGGATGGAGTTAGTTCCTCTGAGCTGCTGCATCATCAGCCATGTGGGTTCATAGCGTTTGCAGAACAGACCAGGTGACTGGGCCCTGGCTCAGCCGCGCCGTCTTCCCTGTCCAGCCTTTGCTGGCAGTCAGCTCATTTGGGCTCTGAAAATGAGGGATGTTCTTCCCTGTCTCCCAGATCTGATGTTGGCTGCTTTGGGTGCTGAGTGCTCGCTGCCAGGTGCCGTCACAGCAAGCGGCTCTGCAGCTGTGTGGAGTGTGGCAGGACCAGACACAGTTCTCATCCTCGTTTGCAAACAAAACTCCCTGTTTCACCACTGCTTATAGGCTGGTCGTGGCAGCCGAGTGCATTGCCTTGCCACAGCGATGTAGCGAAGGCAGGGGCAGATGATGGGACACTGTGTGGCAAGAGGCTTCCAGCTCTTCGTGTCTTGTGGGGACTCAGGGCCTGCAGTGATGGAGCATGTTGTGCTGTGGCAGGGACCCATCACCCCTCTCGGGATGCTGGTTGGCGTGGGGGAAGATGCAAAGGAGCTGGAGGTGCCCGCAGCACCGGTGGTATCTTGGGATGCCTGGGTGCTCCTCCCCAGTAAATTGGTTTGGAGAAATCCACCTGAGTGAACTGAAGGTGTGAACTGAACAAATCTGATGAATCAATCCACCCCAGGCTGGGCAGACCTCTAATCTGGATCAGAGCAGCTTTAATTTGCTCTAGCTGGTCCCACTTGGGAACTGTGGTGCTGCAGCTGCTCTGGTCCATGTAGGACACTGCAGAAAACGAATCTGAATTGACCAGAGAGGCTTGCTCTCGTTGGCAAACTAACCTGAATTAATACAGTCTAATCAGGATGAACCCACCTGAAATCGAATTCAGATTAATCTTCACTAGTGCTGCCCTCAGCCTGGCAGCGCTGCTGTCCCGACGGCTGGCTCCGAGTCACCTTGGCTAGCCAGCTGTCCTGCAGCAGGCACTGCCTGTTCCTGCCTGTGGCACATGGCGGCTGGATAGAGAAGTCAAGCCTGGACCACTTGTAGCAATCATTTAAAAAAAAAAAAAAATCCTGTTACTCTCCTGGCCAGTTTCCAACTCACTTAATTACAGTCTGCCAATCCGCCCTGCAATCCCATATGTCATTGTTTGTTTATTTTATTAGCTCATACTGCACGTCTTTCTGTAACAATGGCTCTACGAAGAGCCTAGCCCGCTGGATTAATTGTGGTGATGAAAGGTTCAGGTTAATGTATGAAATGTACTCAGATCCTTTGAATAAAGGAAACAAAAATTATATTACTGAGCTGAGCTGGGCAAATCCAGTGTCCCCAAGTGACCAGGAAGATGTGTGGCTTCTACAGAATTGACTGTACAAAATGTTTGAAAAGCAGCATGAAATCTAGGTTGAGGTTGGTTGTCAAAACCAACCAAACGAGTGGTCTAGCTTGTTAGGTTGAATTCAGCTGCCTAGGAATGTTCGGATAAGGTCAAATTCTCCAGGAGTATTCCTCAAATAAATAGTGTGTGGTTAGCAACCTGCACTTCTTGCCCCATCCTGACATAGCTCTGCCTTCTCTCCTCCCCTTCTTTCATCCTTCCCATTGCCCCTTCTGTGCTGTGGACCAGCTCAGCTGTCCCAGGTGCCCCTATGAGTATTCCCACTAGATAGACCTGTCTCTTGATCTCCTTAAACAGGGAGAAGGGGAGCAAAGAGGTGAAAGCTGAAACCCCCACATTTGACCTTTTATCACCATCAAAGGGACTTGGGAACCTGTCTTAAATACTCCTGGGTCTTTGGCCTGAAGTGATGTGCCCAAATCATGTGGACGGGGTCTAACTCAGAAGGGAAACATCTTCAAGCTTAATCCTGCTCTTGTTTCCTTCTTTCCTGGTGTGTGGGTGAGGATAATCCATCATGGAAATCTTTGTGTATCCGTACAGCACCTGATGTGGGAAGGTTTCTTTTAGGAGATAACTTAATACAGGTAATTACAATCACTGGCTGTACTTGGCGGGCTGAGAGGTGGAAAAAACGGGGCAGACAAATAAGAGTTTCAGAGTACTTGTATTTTCACACTGCCTTTCTTAATCCACTTAAGTCCCATGGTAAATATGATCGCCAAGGTTGTGAGGAGTCGGTGGGTTATGGACTTGGTATGCATGGTTGTAACAGCACTTTATTTTAATTGCTTTGTGGATATCTGCTCATAGGATTGATGATATATTATATCATTAGATATCAGAGAGTATGTTGGTTTAATTTCCTATTATTCCTGTAAATTAGGAAATCTCATGCAGTTACAGCCTTGGGTTGCAGGAGTAGTGCAAATTCCATGATATCCCGTGGAAGCTCACCCTGAATCTGGGAAGCGCGCTGGGAATTGGAGGACAGGGTGATGCTGAGTCTCCGTGAGCTGCTGGCACCTCGCTCCTGGTCTGTGCTCCACCGAGCTGTGCTGAGCCCCTGCAGATCCCAGGCAGGTACCGTCCCGCCAGTCATCAGGACTTGGACCTAAATTGGGGGGTCGAAGATGTGAACGGTTCTTTGCTCGCTCGCCCTCTCCTTAGGGGACAAGGAGCCAGAGCCTCACTGGGTTTCCTGCAGCAAATTCATATCTAGCTGGGGGTAATTCTGAGTACTGCTGGGTCAGGGCTCTGTCAGCAAAAACACATGTATGCTGTCATCGCTGGGCTGATGCTCATTTTATGGTGTGTGGGTTGTTGTTTTTTTTTTTAACTTCTGGTAACTCTTCTATTGGAAGAAAAGTCCCATATTTCATATCTTCCATTATTCAGGAGCCCTGACACATCTGGTCACGTTTCCCAGATTTTGCAAAGTGCCGTCTGCGAGTGCAGCTAGGATGCGTGGGACTGTGCTTCCACCGCTGTGCTCCGAGGCTGCTAAAATATAGATCAGCGCTGAGCAGCTGAACGCACAGTTGTGGGGGATTAAACGTGCGGACTACAGAGACGCACAGAAGGGTGTTTTCTGTGTCAGGTTGCACTAGATTAATGCACGCTTCTGTTAAGAAACCCTTAGTCTGGTTTAATTTAATGGAGCTCTGTGTTTGGTTAAAATCAATAGATACGACATGATTACGGGAGCTTGCTGACTTTCAAGCTAGAAGGGCTCACTGTGATTATTTAATCTGATCTCCCACAAGGCCTAAAGCTGAACCCAGTAATTTCTGCCCCAAGCTCACATTTCTGCCTGAGTTCTTGCGTATCTTTTAAAAATATGTTGCATCTTAATTTCAAGGGTGATGCATGATAGCAAACCCCCTGAATGTCCTTGGCAAGTTTGGAAATTACCCTTGCAATTAAGGACTGCGCCTTGTTTCTCGTTCCAGTTTCACCTCACTCCAGTTTCCAGTGCCTGGAGCTCGTTGTGGCTTTCCCTGCTGCATTGGAGACACCTGTGATCAGAAGAGCACCAGGCAAGAGCATCCTAGAGAGCCTGCCTGCGGGAGGTGAGGTGAGAGGGAGATGACAGGATGATTTGGGCTATTAAACGTGCCTGACGTGCAGGTAGGAATGGATCTTAAGGGAGCAGACAAAATAACGGAGGCCCAGTGCAGGAGCTCTTCTCATTTCATGGACCTCAAATCATCTAGTCAATGATGCTGGTCACCCCAAACATCCCAGCTTTGGGAGAAGGCCTCGCCGTCCCTTACTTGCTTGAGACTGCCTTGCTTTTCAGTCTCTTTTTTCCACCTTGTTAGAGTATCGTTACACGGCTGGATAACTAATGTCTCATTTTATCTCTGATCCCCGGGAATCGATAGCACCCGTAGCATTACTATGAAGTGCCAAGGCCGTTGGCATCTCTGGCAGTGTCTGGATAAACCTCCCCTTGACGTGGCCATTTGTCGCAACCCTGTTGGCTTTGCAGAGGCCGGGTGAGCTCTGCGAGGATGATAAGGTCGCCGGCACGCTTGGCGGGGAGCTTTGAGGACGGGTGACACTGAGAGCAGAGGTGATGCTCTGCTTTCTCCCAGCCACTAATTACAGAGGCAGCGGCAGAAGCAAGGAGCAGAGACGTGACCCCGGGGAGGCACGCGGGGTGTGAAAGCGTGCGGTGCTGAAATTATGGGGAAATCTGATTGAACCGGCATGGGATGAGCGTGCTGTCGTTCCCCCGGCGTCGCAGCCCTGGTTGTGTTCGTTCCTGCGCGGGTGCAGCACCGAAGCGCGTCCTTCTGCAGCAGCTATCTGCAGGTACCGGGGTGCCCTCCGAAACCCTCGCGTGGGCTTCCCCAAGCCATGGTACCGTGCGTGTGGCGTCCAGGCTGGGTTTCCCAGGGAGGGCCAGTTTCAAAAGTGAAGGGGAAAACGAGTCCCCAGTCCCCTGAGGCCAGGCTCCATCGGGATCCCAGCCTTCGTGGCGAGGGCAGCGGTGGAGAAGCTCCGATGGACATCCTCGGGCGTCACCAATCCTGCTCCAGGTATTTGGAGGCTTTGTGCCAGGGCACAGGCGTCTGGCAGGACTGTGCTGAGCTTCCGTGTGCCGTCTGGGGAGCCAGTGGTGCAGGATGGGCTGTGGCGCTGGCGGATCGAGGGATGGAGGTAGCACTGCAGACGGCCCCATTTTCTGTCTTTCCTCCTCCTCCTTCTGTGCCGGCTTTTAAATGGGAACCACCTGGGAAGGACGTGCTTGGAAAACCATTTCTTTGAGGCCGGTGGGGGGCCAAGAGCAGCTGCGCCGGCTGCCCGGAGGCCGTTTGCGGTTTCCTTCCCCAGTTGTCCATCAATCACCTCGCCCCGGGCAGCGGCTCGGCTCCCCTCGACAGCCCCTCGTCTGCTGGGCCCCCTCCCGTTTCCCCTCTCCCGCTCGGCTGGGATCGCTCGGCTCGTGCCGCAGGCGGGTTGAAGGCGGCAGCCTGCTTGCATTTGGGCACGGTAATGCTTTTCCCAGGCTAGCGCCGTTCCCAGGCTGGTGCATTGAGCGAGCACCAGGAATGCTGGGCTTTGCCTGCCCCTGACTTGTTGTCTGACCCTTGTTAAGTCTCTTCTCCCTGCTTCGGGGCAGGAACCATCTCTCCAAGCGTTTGCCTCCACAGCATGGTGCACTAAGGACCCCTCCTGTCCCTTGAGGCTGACGTGATGTGTTTGGTACGCACGGTGTCCGTGTGCTATGTACAGAATCATAATTTGGTAATAATCATGATTTATGTAGGGTTTTGTTTCTCTACAGGGAGAGAAAAGAACCTCAGATCTTGGCTGGTGAGAAGATGGTGTGTTCAGAGGGACTCAGCTTGCTGTGGCCTGGGTCGGTCAGTCAGTGCCATCCGTTATCCTCTGCAGTGTAACTTGATTTGATACTGTGCTGTCAGCTGTTTAAATCCGATTAGCACAAGTGTTTCTTCCTCTTTCCAGTGTTTTGCCATGTTCATAATGTGATGCCAGCTAATGACAGGGGAAGAGGCTAAACCAAGTTGTTTTCCCATCGACTAAATGGCAACTCGCATTGCTCTTAAAAACGGTGAGCAGAAAAGGAAATGTCCTTCAAGGAAATTGCTGGATTAAGTTAACTACTTCTGACTGCTAAGAGCAGGATAAATGGGGAAAACAAAGGGATTCAGACACTCGCACCCTCCTGAAAGCGGGAGAATGAATTGTTGTTGGTGAGACTGCTGCTAGTGCTGGCGAGGGATAATTGGAGCTCAAAGGTGGGTGAGGACGTGTGGCTTAAGGCAAGCTGTTCTTCCACTGTGGGACCGCTGGAGACCCATTAATCTTCCAGATTTCTTGTTAGCACTGTCTGCCTTTATAGTCAAGCTTGCGACTGGAAGCATCCCTGGGGATGCGTTCTGCATGATTCCCCTGACCGCTTGCAGACCACGTCATGCCCCAGGTACGAAGCTCCTTCACTCTCCCTATCCGTGGCGCTGCTGGGCTATGGACTCGCGACTGTGGGGCTCAGGACCTCTTACAAGCACTTGGCGTGCTCGCTTGCGAATATTCTTATAACCGGTGGAGCGATTTCAGAGTGTGTCTATGCAGCAAAAAGCGAAGCAAAGCCCGAGTCTCCTCCCAGGCTTCCAGGGTGCGTCATCAGTTATGTCTCTGCAAAATGCTGCAAGCCGGGATGGGAGATGCAAGTCAGATCTCTCCTCTGTCGTAAGCAGTGCTCGTATTTTGCATGCAGAGTGCAGATGTCTAGACAGCAGGAAACGCAGCAGAGGCATTGACAATGTGGAAAAAAAGGGCTCCTTTAGCCAAGCACCAGTGTGTGCCCTTGTGCTCCATAGAATTAAGGCTAAAGCAGGCTTTTTCCTTAATCTTATTTTTCATTCTTGGCGTTTGTGTTTTGCTCCAGGATTTACTAWCCTGAGCTCTCTAGACTGTTTCCACAGGGCTTATTTAATATTTAGATCCTCTTGGGCGGCTCTTCCTTGGCCTATACGTTTAGCTGTTTCTTTCCACGCTGCAATTTGGCATTAAGTTTCATTGTATTCCTGAGCCCTTGAGSACTTCTGCGGAATGATCCCACTGCACAATCTGTTCAGTGATAAACGCAACCCTGTACTAATTAGCTTGCATCATAGATCAGCGTGCTAAAGCAGCTTCCTCTCCCCCCGCCCCAGCTCCTCCTCCCTGCTCTGTGCAGAATCTCTGTTCTGTTTTCTGACCAGGAATGCTACGGAAGAGTTAACGCTCCTTACTAGAAGATCCTGAGCAAATTGTTTAGGGAAGCCATCCTGTATGTTACATATCCCGTAATGATCCCTGATTAAAACTCTTAATGATCCCTGATTGAGCCCCATGCTGAGTGGTCTTCTGCGGATTGAGAGATGGCATTTTCCATAATTCATGTCCCACAGAAGGAGGTGATTTAATTCTGCTGAAGTCTATTTGTTTGCCACAAGTCTCCCAGAAAAGTTAATGAGACCAATTATCCCAAAGAGCTGAGACCTTAATAGCGCCAATGTATCATCTCGCATCGAGCTCGCGTCCACGTGTGAGGCAGGGGAGCGAACGGGATGGCGATGAGGGTTTGGAGTAGCCCCGTTCTCAGCTGTCATCTCGGGGCAAGGTGCTGCTTGGACACGGAGCGAAACCTGGACAGTCCCTGCTCCAGGGGATTTGTAATCCAAAAGGGTCTCTCCGAAGCTTACAATCCAGGACAGACGTGCTGTATAACTGAATACAAAAATTGTCGTATTGTAAGTAAACATAAAGAACTAAATTTTCTGCACGGTCCAGGTACGGGCAGGACAGTGGCAAAGGTTTAAGGATGAAGTGTGCAGAGACGAAGGAATGTCCTGCTTGCATGTTCCTGCGCTTTCAACTGCTCCAGAGGATGTCTTCCTCTTTGTATTCCGCAGCAATAAAGGCACTCACCCGGCGGCTGGGGATCCAGTACTTTTGTCAGCCAAATGCTACTGTGTTTTCCTTCATGGAAGAGGCTGAAGGTTAAAGACGTGTAACCTTTACACCCAGACCTTCCCGCGGCTCCCTTCCTGCTCAAATTCTCCTCTTCTCTCTGTTCTTCGCACTCGGATTCCTATGAGCTCTAACTTAATCAGGATGTTAATTTTAACCTTTTCTTGAAGGATTATCTGCCAACCCGCTTAACTTCCCGAAATGCTCATACCCCGGGGGCATTCCCTGTGACCGAATATTCTTCTCCCTTCAAACTTTTTCTGTGTCGTGCTCACCTTAACAATCCTGTTATTGTTTCTCATGTTGCAAACTCAAATCCTGGTGCTCGCTGAACAGCTGCTCTGTGCGCTAGAATTGATARTTGCCGAAGACTTCTATAAACTGGAAACGGTGCTTTATCCCCGGGGGGACGGTGCACGGGAGGAGGCGCTAGCTCCTGGCGGGGAGGGGTGGCCGTGCCGGACCCCCGTCCTGGGGCGATGGGCACCGCGAGAGCGCTAGGAGGGATGGGGATGAATCTCCTGGGACTTCACTAGCGTATTGGGAGGTCAGTGGGAAGAGTGGCAAAAAGGAGGAATTGCCTCCCTAGAAAACGAGCTGAAGCCGGCGCTGCTTTCCAGGCACCGCTGCTGTGACTCATGGGATTAGATCACAGATTTGCTTAAGCGACTGCTTTTGTGTTTTTTTTTTTTTTTAATTCTTTAATTTAGATGCTTTGTTTGTTTCCCAGAAGGTTGTTTTGGGAATCGCTCTGCTGTCTCTCGGAGAGGTTTTTCAATGTTGCCATGACGTCCTCCTCCTGAAATGCTGGAGCAGCCCAGGATCTGCGGCGAGGGCAGCGCTGCCTTGTCGAAGCGACACGCAGACGCCAAGTTTTCTGTGTGTACAGTATGGTAAGGACTGAAGAGAAGAAGCACAAATGGAATGGCTTTGCTTAAAGAAATGTCTGAGGAAGAGCTGCTGATGGCTTACGCTTTTCCTAAAATATTTTTCTTTGTATGGACAACAGCCTCCCCGGAGCCCAAGGTAGCTGCTCTTCAATATGTAATATCACTATTGGCACGGAATAACATTCCAGCATGGCAATGATATGGTTCAAATAGTAGTAATAATAATATAATCGTTGTTTGCACAGACGAAAGCAGTAAATGATGTGAAATGGAAAGAACCCATTGGTTCGGAAATGCGCTTTGCTTTCTTGGCACCTGTTTAAATCCATTCACAATCCGGCTGTTGCTGGAGAAAGGCAGGGAGGATGGGTTTGCCGCAGGGCCGCGTTGAAGGCGGCCTGGGAACCTCCGGTTGTGTCCCGCCAGGGCGGACGCGAGTCCGTCCTCGCCGCAGCCACCGAGCTGGGACCGAGCAGGCGACCGCGCTTACGGAGAGCGGGGCGGGCGCGTGGCCAAACCCCGGCGCTCCTGCTCGTCACCACTGCAGAGGTACTTGCWGCTCAAATGAGTCAAAGCGGCACCTTCCTGCCAATTCTCCTGATGTGAACTGTGGAAGAGCAAAGCTTAAAAAAAAAGAGAATGCAGTTACGCAGAGATGCTTTCGCATGGGTGCTTTCCATTCTTTTCCCCGCTGGATAGCACTGTCTCGTTAAATTCCAGTTACTAATTAGCCTTCGTGTCTCATGATTAAAATCGTAGAGGTTCCTTTACCTACAAAAATTTGTAGATAATCTGTCTTCTGGTCTTTAAATGCATGTTGATTGAGGCATTTATTGAATGCCACTTATGCAGCTCTGTGGCTGAGTTCATTTTCTTCTTAAGGCATTCGCTAAACGGTTGCTTCAAATTATTCCAGCCCATCTGGCCCATTAAGGGTTCGTGCATAGTGTACCTGATTTTCACATCCACCTCCTTGATTAATAGTATATATTCAAGAGAACTGAGGTTTTTTTCCTCCTTGCCATCTGATCATCCTACCGTCTTTCAAAGCATGTTTTGGAAGAACCACAGCTTTAGCGAAGGAGCGCACAGGAGGGAAAGTGAGACCTGGAGGAGAAATCAAGGTGCCCGGTTCTGCACAGCGACTGAGATTTCGGCAAACAGATGGCTCCAGTGATGGATATCTTTAAAGACTATTGTTCCACCCTCTTTTCGCATAGCAGGAAAGGGTGTTTTGGATTTAAATCTGCCCCGCTAGTGCTGCTATAGCTGCGTCAGCTCTGAAAGCAGCCCCGCAGCTGCAGCGAGGGATGAGGAGATAACAGGTTAGAAATGAGCTCCCCTGGCAGAGCTTTGCGGGGAAGCGTTTGTACAAAACCTGTCTGCATTAGGCATGACAGCTACATGGTTTTACTTCTGTGTCAACCTCACAAACAAAAATGAGAGCAGAACATGTCACTTGCCTGGTGATTATCCAACGCAGGCCAAACTTGGTGTCAGCAGCAAAGTCGGGGCAAAGAATGAATTTAAGTGGCAGTAAAACATGCACCGTGGAGTCGACAGCAAAAGGCAGCTATTAGCTCTGAACAGGATCTCCTGTGATAAAGAGGACATCTGGCTTTAGAGCTCTTACTTGCAGGTAGGAAAAGGCTCTTCCTGAACTGCCCCAGCCATAAATCTGTCCACTTGGAGACGGAAATAAGAGAGAGTGRATAAGAGGACTTGCAGCAATTTGTGCTCCAGGTTGTTGTACCAGGTGTTTCGAGCAGTCTTTTCAGCAGCAGTATGGCTAGGCTGGCTTGTAAAGTCAAAAAGGTGTTAAGAAGAAAACCCTGCTATATATATTCCCTCTTCCACAAGGAAAAAAAAAAAAAGMAGCTAGCATTTATGGAAATAGCACACTATTTTTTTTCCCCTGGGAAGTATCCGTGATCCCCTGTGCGTGCTGCTGTGCAAGCAGCAGCAACACGAGTGCGGATGGCCTCTGCCCCCAGGGGATGGGGTTGCTGCTTGCACCAGGGAATTGGAGCCTGCTGCTCTCCCGGCGCTGCCGAATCCGGGGATGTCAGAGGCTGAAGGCAGGAGGGCTCGGGGGAAAAGGGGGATCCACCCTGTGAGCACGCTCTGGTTCCCAGTGCAGCTCCTGGCAGCCAGCCCAAGGGAAACGAGCGTTTCGGGAGGAATCTGCATCCGTGGTCCAGGACGCTGCTACAGCAGCGATCTCGGTTCGGTCGCCCGCTCGGGGAGCGATGCTGGGAGACATCTCCCGCGGAGGCAGAGCCAGCAGCCCGTGTCCTGAATTATGCACGGCAAATGCGCCAAGCAGCAACCCGGCCAAGCGAGGAGCCGGCGGCGTAGGGACTGAAACACCCGCGGGTCGAGCGAACGGAGCTCGCTCCCCGTGATGGCTGTCACTGYGAAAAGCAAAAGCTGTCCGCAGGTGTAGCATGCAGGCAAGGAGCCCGTGTCTTCCTAAGGAACCATCTGCTCCAAGGCTTCTCCTGCGGGCTTCGCAGTGACCCAATCTGGCCAAACCGGGGAGGTCGGTGTTTGAGCTCTGACTCGGTTCGGCTGGAGCCTTGGTCCTGCTTGAGGATGTGCCAGGGGTTCACGTGCATGACCGATACGTGGCTGCTTTTGGGGGAAATGACCCACATCTGCATGCTGCAAGCCTGGGAAAAAAGGGCTTGCTTCCCGAACCTGTGGAAATGGGCTGAACCGCACGCTTTGCTGTGCAGAATCGCACCGAGGAAGCCTCGGTAGCCGCCCTGTCCGCGGGAGGATTTCCCAAATCCTCCTTGTGAGACACGCGTGTGTTTGCAGAGCCCTAGGAGAAGGCCTTCAGGAGGTGACCCGTGTTTGGCCCCGCTGCCCTTTCGGAGGCTGCAGTGCCAGGTCTACTGGGACTGGCTCCAAACAGGGCTCGGGGATGACCGCACGCTTCAACTTGGGCGGCCAGAGGCTTCGGAAACTATTGACAGTTTATTCTAACGAGAGAGAATTATGCAAACGTAAAGCAAAATAGTAATTTGAGGACTTTGTTGTAGAAATTACTTCTTTTGCCAATTCGCAGGCAGGAAGATCTTGGAGGAAGCAGAGGAGAATAAAGCACAAAAATAATTAAAGCAAATATTCCAGTATAATGCAAATGAGGCTCAGCAAAGCCGGACCAAAGCACTTTTAATTGGATTCTTAAGTCCCAGGACACGCTCGTGTGAGGAACAGCTGGGGAACCTGTTTCTTTTCATTAACTTTGGCTGCATGCGAACGGCAACAGAGGAGGGAAGGGGAGCGTACGCGTGCGGGAAGGTGGAAGGGAGGAGATGGCGGAGAGGAAGAAGAGAGAAGAAAAGCACCTTGGAGCAGTAAGAAATCCCCGCGGACTGGCAATYGCTGGCAGTTCCTCTTGGTGAATACGTGCTGTAATGTGCTTTGGGAAATGACTGCGTTTCTGCTAATGCCGTCTCGGTGCTCTGCTCCGTCGCTTTGTCGGGTCCTGGGGGTAATTTCTAGCTCGTTGTTCGCGTTAGCTCGCCGAGCCCCGGGGAGGAGATGCTGCGAACGCTCCGTGTACCTTTTGTTTATCGCTTGGATGGTTCAGGTGCTGCAGTGGTGCTCCTTGCCCGCTTCGCTGTCCTGGGAGCCGGGGAAGGAGCCCCCGGGCAGGGGAGCGGTGGCTACGGCACGTCAAGGAGGGGCGAGGGCTGTCGAGGCTGCCGTGCTTTTACGGGAGCTGCTCAGTGCAAACGCAGAGGACTCTTGAGTTTGGGGCACTTTTGCTCCAGACAGTCTACGATATCTCAGCTTCTTGGACTTCTCGGCAAATTTATTCTCCGGGGAAAGGACTGGAGATAACCACGTCCTGCTCCTGATCCCGGTGTGGCTGCTGCGAGGTGCCGGATTAGCGACTGCTGTGGGAATGGAGAGGGTGAAGCAAAGCCGTAAGCTCAGCCCTAGCTGCAAGCACTCACTCAGGCGAGTTATTCCCTGGGTGCCTGGATGGGGAGATGTTTGTCTCTGGCCCTTTTCCAGCCATATGCTTTTAATACGGAATTCTGGAGCTCCTGAGTTGCTAGGTCTGATTTTTTTCCCTTTTTCCCAGAGCTTGCACTAATACTGCCTGGAGAGCTGTTGCTTCAGCTGCTTTGGGGTATTCGCAACCTGGTGGAAGTGCAGGGCAGAAGAAGGCGTTAGCCCCCCCCTCTGCTCGGTCTCCAGCGAGCCGCGGCCCGTCGCCATCCGCGTTGTCCCGCCGCAGGAGGCTCAGCCCTGCTCCTGGTGAAGGGCACGGGGAAATCCTCGTCTGCTCCCGACGGCCACGGTGGGGCTGTGGGAAATGACAAAAAGGATCCTTACGTTTCTGGGGGCCTTTTCCAGGGCTGCCGACAAGTCCTGGGATTTTCATATTTTTTTCTTCTTCTATTTCTTCTTAAGTGAAAAATAACCATTCTGAGGCAGGAGAGGGCAGAGAAGTAGAAAAGGACATTACTGCGTGGTGGGCCCTGTTGAGGGCGGTTGGGTTGTGTTGCTGTGTGAAGCCTCATCAGGACAGAGCCGTCTGGGACCAGGGAAGAAGTGGTTTTCCGCTGAGCAAACAGCAGTTCCCAATAATCCATGAGGACCCTCAGATACTAGGAACTGCAGGCCCTTGACTTTTGCTGTTCATCTTGATATTAGATGCTTTTCTCAGAATCTAACAAAGCTGTCTTGGTGCTATTTCTCGAGATCWTTGGGAGCTCTCAGGGCTCAGCTTTGTCTCTTCGATGGCCTGATTGAAGGAAGCGGAGGGGAGCTGGGGCGTTAGAGTCACGCATGGGTGCACGCACACGCTTATCAGCACAAATACGGTGTATAAAATATAAGCTGATCCAAACAGGGCCATAGAAATGCAAATCAGCTGTGTCCTGCCTCGCTGTCGTGCTCTGAGCCCTGCCTGTGCTGTTATCGGCAGGAGCACCGTCGCCCTGTGCTGCGCGGCAGACGGGCTCGTTCCTGCAGCCTGCACGCTCGACGGGAGATAAGGAGCGTTCCCAAAAGTGTTCGCYGCTGGCGTAGATGTGATTCGCACGGAAGTCAAAGCGCGCCCAGGATGCAAACGAATCTCTCGTCAGATAGTTGCCTGTAGCAATGGGGAAGATGCGGTTGTGGACTGCAGCGAAAGACCTCGGGCGCCTTTGGGAGCTCCTTGCCTGGGCTTCGCAGCGCTGAGCTTTGAGCCGATGTGCCGAAGGGCCAAGGTCACGGGATGGAGCCCCGTGTGGGGCCTTTTTGCAGCAAGTGATGCCCTAGGCAGCACGCGACCATGCGGGAGCTATGGCTTGATGGAGGGATGTTGCCAGTAAAGTGGAGATTTAACAGCAGCGAATCCCAAACATCATTCTGAAAAGCCTTAATTTTTGTTGGTTTCCCTCCAGCCAGAGAATCCTTTGTTTTCCCCAAACCAGGAAATGAATCACTGAGTTTTGTTTTGGAGASAATCTTAGATTCCGGCCAAGATTTTCCTTTGCATTTGCGATGGATTAGGAGCAGGTGGGAAGTCAGTGACTGTGGCACCGCAGGGGCGGGGGGAAATTTCTGCAAAAGCAATCCCCCGCTCCCTTCTCCAGCAAGCCCATGAGATGCATCTGTCCACGCGGAAGAAGAGCGGGTCAATGCATGTTGGAGCAGGAGCCTTGCAACCTCCCCCGGGGCGGGATCCGAAAGCGGAGCCCTGCCCCGGCGCCCGCTGCAGCGAGCCGCTCGCTGTCTGCTCCCTCCTGCCTCTGTCCCGCTCTCCGTTGCACCCCAGCCAGAGCACGCAAAGAGAAGTGAATCCACTTGTGCACTCGTCTCCTTTGGTCTCCAGTTTTCCAATCCTCTTGTTGTTGTGGCTGGGAGCATAAACTGAGAAGTATTCAGGCCTGAGCTATGGGTTCAGCCCCCCATCGTGGCTGTGCTTCTGCAGCTCCCTTCCCGCTGCTCTCTCCTTACAAGGCCATCRGGGACCAGAAATCCCAGTTTTCGGAGAGCTTCAGCAGCGTTTCCTCCATTGCAGACCGACGTGCAGGCTGGTGCAAGCTGCGTCGCCGCGTCCCAGCAGCCCTGGCGAGCATTTTGCCGGTAGTTGTAAGTGAAGCAACACAGAGCTACTGTGTAATTGCAGAGTCCTATAGAAATTCTGCTTTTTCTTCCAGAAATAGCAGAAGACAGTGTTTAGTAATAATAATGCCTTCTGGAATAAGACTGACTGACAACAACGTCTCCTGGTGAGAGATCCGAGCTCAGTGTTTCAGACAAAAGGAGACATTTCCATTCTGTCAAGAACTGCAACCTGTATTTTGCAAGTTAAATGGCTCAGCACTGATTGAAATCCGCACAGCTATATGCTTTTTATTCAGTGACACACTGCTCCAAATTACACACCCAGTACTTTTGAAATTTCTAAATTACTTGCCTATTAGAAATTAATACTTGGGAACGGCAAACACTCAGCACGCTGACAGGTTGAGGGTTTGCTGCCACCCCCTTCGATAATTWAGAGCTTTGCACAACAGCGTTAGGGGCGAGTGCATGGGAGTGTGCGAGCAGCGGTACGAGGCTGCGAAGACCCAGGTGGACTTGGCGTTTCGTGTTCCCTCCCGGCTGGAGGGGAGGAAAATCGTTATTTGGAAAACCCAGAGCGTGGCGATCCGGGCCGGCCGGCGCGGCGGGGAGCGCGGCGAGGCTCCGCCATCTGCGCTGGACGCGAGCCCGGGGGGGAGTCTCGTCCCAGATTTCTCACGCAATGTGTCTCTCCAAGCTCGCCAAGGCAACAGAAGGGAAAACTAATCATGGAAGAGGCCTGCTGGATCCGGGCTGGAAGACAGGCGCGAGCTCCTCACCGCCTATCACGTTTGGCAGTGCCTTCCCCTGCTGGAACCGTTTCCCAAACTGAATTTTAACTCTTCTCGCGTGACATTTGCCATTGCAACCCCTCCTTGTGTCTCCATGCCTTGCAAGCAGGATCCTTCCTGGAATCGGATGCAACTGCCTAATTCCCACCTTTTCCGCTCTGTGGCTTGTCGTCTTTGGTTCCCAGCGTGCCAAACCCTGCAGCCGGGAGCAGATGCCCGACGCAGGTGATTGCTGTGAAACGGCCAAGGGCAGGTAGCAAATGGAGGTTGGCTTTGCCGCATCTGGACCCCGCACCCGTCCCTTTGCTCACGGGCGCCGCACATCCCCTCGGCGTGACTCCGCTCCGGCATGCGAACGCACTGCTGGAGACGGGAGCATCCGTCGCGGGGGCAGAAATCTCGACAGGCTTTTCCAAGACGCGGTGCCGTAATCCGCGTGGCAAGGTGACCAGCGACCATGACAGGACGTGGGAAATACGGCGGCCCGAATCGTAGAGAGGAAGCAATTTTCTCCCTTATTGTTCCCAGCTGGAAAATTGCACGCTGGGATGTTGCCAACTCGCAGCTCCCAAAACCAGGATGCGGCTCCCCGGCATCCCGAGACGGCTTCCGGCAGCTTGGGGTGAAGCAGCGTTTGCTCCTGACGTTGCTTCGTCCCTGCCTCAGGTTGCTCCTCGCAAGCACGGTGGTTAAAACGCACCTTTTAGCGAGAAATGCCATGCGGAAATTGAGGTGTTTTTTCTCTTTTCTGATGAAAGTTGAGGTTTTCACCCAAATGCGTGTCTGTGAAAAACTCCAAAATGATTCGGTGCTCAGAGCAGGACCGGGAGTCCTGGCAGCGCCGGGGCGGGCAAGACGCCTCGCCTGCACTGCTAAAATCTCCTGAAATCACAGAAAAAGGTCCCTAAAGGACCTCACCCTGCCAGTCCTGCCCCAAACCGAGGGTTTAACCCCTTCTTGGCAGGTGCTTTTTGAACACGACTGTCCAAGCCAGAGAGACCCGCGAATGCTCCCCCTGCCCGCGGCAGCCTCTCGGGAGCTGCTCTCCTCCCGGGCTGATATCGCTCCCCAATATCCAGTCTAGGTCTCTCCAGCTGCAGTTTGGGTTTATGATCCCCGTCCTCCCTCCGCAGGACGCCGAGCCGGGGTTTTGCGCGTTGGAAGACCGCTCTCTCCCTCCCGTCTTCTCCCCTCCAGGCTGAACAGCCCCGAACGATTAAAACGGAGGCTGTGCTTTGCCGTTCCTGCTTTTCCTCTTTTCCTTTTGTTTCCTTTATTTATTCAACTAATTTACTGGGCAGGCACTTCGCCCTCGTTTTCCTTATCTCCGCTTTCGGACTTTCCGTGCTGGCGCTTGGGCGAACCCAAGGTCACAAATCCCCTCGCCGCGGCGTAATAAAAAAAGCGTAACCGGGCCGGGCCGAGCTATTGATTTTGGCAACGGCAGCAGCAGCCGCGTCAGGAGGGATCCGCGAGGGAAAGGACCGAGCCGCTGGAGCGGATCCACGCGGGCGGCGGCAGGCTTTCCCGGCGCTGACGGGCTCCGTGCCTGCTCTTAGTGYGAGATTCGGCGTTTGCCTCCTCTCCTACGGCTTTATTCGAGGCGCTCACGGCAAACAAGGAGCATTCGGCGGCGTTCTCGGGGCAGGGGGGGGATCTGCTGCGGCGAAGATGCGGCTCTGCCGGAGACGCGCGCACGGCAGCTGCCTGTGCCGGCGTTTTGTGCAGCTGCTCTTCGGCTTAACGGCGATAAACGAGCTCCCAGGCGGTCTGGGACGTCCCTGCACCGGGGAGCTGCTGGGGCAGCTGGGTTTGGCCGCTTTTCTCTCTGCTTGGTGCTCAGGCTTTTGAAATAGCCTCCGTTTGCCCTGCAGCTGCGAGGAGAGGTGGTTTGGAAGCGCGATCCCCGGGCTTCGCTGAGCAATCGTTACAGCTCAGCCACGAGGAGAGGAGAAACCGGGTCTGACTGGCAAATGCACCAGCTGTAGCCGTGCCGTAAGGAAAAACCTYGCTCCCGGCGAGCCCTGCCCTGGTTCGACCGCGCAGGAGTTTGCGTGCGCTGCCCGGGGCCGCGGCCGAGCGGGCTGGGGGCGAGGAAGGGGCCGAAAGCCGCGCCGCCGAGCCCCCCAACGCCTCCGAACGCGGAGCGGCCGGCGGCTGGGGACCGGGCGCAAACACAGCCAGTGCGGGTTGACTCACGCCGAACGGTGTTACTCGCCGTGAGTTAGCGCCGCCGAGAAGTGCTTTGCCTGGGGTATCGTTTTCTTTAAATATATCATTAGGGAAAACGACAGCCCAGCTCGTGGGAKGATGCTCGCGGCTGCGGAGCGGCAGACGGGCTGCGGAAAACGGCGCTCTGCAAACACGTGCCGCAGGCGGGAGCCGGGAAGGAGGCGAGGAGACGGGCGGGAGCAGCCCGCCGGGGGGATGGAAGGGCACCGGGCACTTTTCCTGCGGCTTTGGAAAGCCCTTCTCCGCTTCTCCGCTGCTTTTCTATGGGGGATTAGTTTTTGGGGGGTGCGGGGTGTAGAGGAGGCGGCTGCTCCAGGCAGGGCAGCGCAGGCTCACCGAGAAGGATAGATTTGGTTTAAGTGCCTGGTGGATGGAGAAATGTCTTGGCGAGATGCAGCGAGTCCCCCGCCCCGCGCGCCTCTCTGCGGAGGAGAAACCCTCCTTCTCCGTCGGAGAGGTCTTGGCTGGTGCCAGGCCGCGGGGCTTGAGCCCCCGGGTGCAGCACGGCACCGGCACCTTTCCCTGCCGGGCACGAGCCGCGCTGTCCCAGGAAGCACAGCGAAGCCGAAGGTGGATGTTCCCTTTTTTTTTTTATTGATGCAAGGAAGAATACCATGGAACAAAGTGTGTTTTGAACTTTGCAGCTCTGCCAGTTTGTTGTTTTTATCACTCTTCTGCCCTCAAAATCATCTATTTCTGCTGCATCCCTGTAAGAAATAATAAAGAAGAATGACCTTTAGCTTCCGCGGAGCAGCTTGCAGTTCCCAGGGATGCTAAGCAAACACCACGTATGCTATTGGATAAAGGTCTTCTGCCGTGTACTTCAAAGATATCATACTTAACCCCTCTTGGACTTTAATTTTTATTGAAAATCTTCCTGCCCAAGAGCAATTAGCAATGAGAGTTGCTCTCGCACCGGGACAGTTAATTGCCCCAACCCACGTGCTGCTCAGACCCAAAGCAGCCGGGAGCTGCCCTGCGATGCCCTTTGCATGCAAAGCGCGGCGCGGCGAGGAGCTCTGTGTTGGAAGAGGAGCCTTGCTGGACTCCGAACCGGCGCGTGTTCGACCCGATCTGCAGGGAGCATYGGCCGCGTTGGAGTCCTTCCCGCGGGTCTGCCGGCGAGGCCGGGCGGCAGCTGCCTCCAGCTGCTCTGCTGCGCGGGGAAATGAGGCCGTAGCGCAGGGATCCCTGATTTCCTGCTTATTGCCGTGTGCGAACCATATTCCTCCGGGTCGGACCCTCCCRGTTTGGGAATAACGATGCAGTGCCCCGGCAGCTCGGGGCAGGGCGAGAGGYGCGCTGTGCCGCTCGGCACTGCAGGCTGCACCTTCCTCCGGACTTATCTTCTCTTGCTCTCTCTATATTGTCCCCTTTCTGCTTTTAAAGAGCCGTCGGGAAGGCTTGCCAGGGATTTCCCRCGGAGATGGCTGGGGAAGGCTGTGGGCTCTTGAGAGGCGACTGTTGCCTGCCATCTGGATGGGCTTAATGAGCGGTCAGGCATAAAGTGCRGTAATTTGATTCCATCCAGGAGAGATGCTGATTTCTCGCACCTCTTTCGCTGTTTTTTTYCCCCCCCTTATGTGTAATGAAAACAAGCACTTTCGGTTTCAAGGCACTGCTCTGACTCGGAGCAGGGCCGTGGGAAAAGCAAGTTCTTCATACTCCTTTTTGTGATTTTGTGGGCACTTGATAATGCTCCGGCCTTTCCTTCTCCTTCCCTGTTGCGGTAACCGGATAACCAGCGCAATGGTGAAGTTTTCCTGCGCAGCTGGGGAAAAACCAGCTGTGAGACGTCCACCTGCCACATTGGTGGCAAAGTCAGACCCCAAACTGCCCTGGCTTTGGCTCTTCCGTGGGTTATTTTCTGTGTCTGGGTGAATCTATAACTGTTAGTGGGTAGTAAAGCCGTGGCGAGCGGCTCGTACGTCCTCCGCCGAGTGTCGATGCTTGCGGACCCGTAATGTTCATGGCTCAACGTGGCTTGAAAGCTCGCTGCGGGCGGGCACAGCAACTCCTCTAACAGAGCAAAATTGCCCCAGAAATGTCACAGGACGGACCTGCGCAGCGTCTCTCTTGCACCAGCATTGCATTTCCCTCCGGGAGAGGCCRATGGGGGAAAGCGGCTGCGGAAATGCCCGGGGTTATCTCTGAAGAGGTCGGAGTCCTGGCCAGATCTCCCACGTTTGCAGTTCCCCAAAGCAAGATCCCGGCCTCTTCCACCAGGAACTGCATCCGCTCAGCACGGAAGGAGAGTTGCAAGGATACCGCGTACGCCACGACCGGGAGGGATCCGATGGCAACCGGCAGAGAGAAGCCAGCTCGTGAGGTTGGAAGTGGCCTGAGCAGAGCGTTTTGCTGTTGCAGCATGGGCCTGCATGGGGAGGAGCAMGACAGACAGCATGGCGACCAAGGAGGTGTGCAAGGGATTTAGTCCGAGTTTCTCCCCTCTATCTTCTTTGAATATTCCTATTTCTGAGAGAATAGCATTGCTCTGGCACTGGTCTAGGCAGAGGGGGAAGGTTTATGCCTGCGGAGAGGGGGAAGCGGCCGTGTCTACCCCAAAACACGGCTGGTCGTTTGGTGGGAAGAGTCACAGCCCCACCAGGCTGGGACGCCTYTGCGGCAGGTTTCCACCCTCCCGCGGGAGGAGGACGCTCGGCATGGCAGATGGAGACGCCAGGGATTTATTTACTATGAGCGAGCTGGGAACATCCCCAAACGCTCCCCTCTGCCAGCAGCAGCGATTTGGAAGGGAAAGCGCTTAAAAAATGATGGAATTTGTTGACTGGAGTTAATGTTTTACCTCCTCTGTTATTGCTTCGTATAAATGTTGCTAACAGCTGAAGATGCTCCCAACGCGGCGGCGTGGTGGCCTGCCCCGGACAGGGAGTTTCCGTTGGGAAAAAGGAGATCATATTCCTCAGGTGGGAGCCAGAGAAAACAGCGTGGCCGTTTTCGCCACTTTTCTTCCTGTAAACTTGGCTTAATGAAATCCATGTACTTTGAAGAGGGTATTTTTCTGAAGCCATTAGCAATTTAACTGAAACGGCACTGACTAGGTGTACAAGAGTTGTCCTGGTTCATCCTGGAGGGATGAATTCATCACCAGCAATATGTTTTCTTTTTAAGGGCTGATAAACAGCTTGTAATGTTAATAATGTCACACCTTCAAGTAAGTCATAACCCTCAGACAGGTTATTTTAATGTGGCTCTGTGAATTACATTATGTTTCTGTAAAGCTGCAAAAATAAAAACAACAACATGAATCTTGTGTTTCTCTTTAGACAGCAAGAAAGTTGCTGGATATTTCCGAAGAGCAAGTGTTGGAGGCCCTAAAGCAGCCGTTAAGGAAAGAAGGGGTCAGTTGTGTGGAACCAGTTGGTAAATTAGTAAGGCGAAGGCATCAGTTACTCACACCTATCCTGAATTCCTTGTTGCTATCCTAATTTGTTGAACCTGGAGAGTATTTTAATAAATGAGATGATGCTAGGAAGGAGGTAGGTTAGGTAGGCTGATGAAGTCTTCTACCCTGGGAGTCTTTGCTCACGGCTTATGTACTGCACAGCCACCGTGTGAGAAACGTGAGTATGGAAAAGATAACTGCCTGAGCTATTTTTATGTGCATTGGCTTCTGACTCTAATTCAACCTTAATTTTCCTTTAGCAATTCTTCATGCTCTATGTTTGATGTAGCAGGCGTGAGATGCTCTTTGATGCAATTACAGCTATAAAGCAGGCACAGGCTAGAACGCCTGATTTAAATTCCAAGCCTCTTCCGAGGCAGATGAAAGCAGTCATCTGGATAGCTGCTGGCTCTGAAGCTTTGTCTCCGCTATCAGCGCAGGATCTCAGATTTGCTCCTTGGCTTGATGATATTGCCATGTTCTCAGCTCAAGGCTGCCCTGTATTTTTTTTCCCCCACAGTCTTTCTGCTACTTAACTGCAATTGCAAAGCATCAAACAGCCTCTCTGTGCTATGGGCAGACAGTTGGGTTGATGAACTGGGTGCCCTTTGGCTGCTGGGCAAGTGTCGGTGTGCCAGTCGGTGGAGCTGCGCAGAGATTGCTTTATGAGCTGCCCCAGGGTTAAGGAGAGCTGGAGAGCTGTACGGGGATGAGGCTGGTTAGCTCTGCTCCGAAGCTAAGGAGAAAACTTTCAAGGGGGTGTTTTTGGTGGACAACTATCTCCATGTCCAGGTGCTCATCCTGGAGGAATTTGTGATTGAAACATGTTTCCCCCCCCCCCCC
>NW_020447195.1:10256618-10354410 GCF_003343035.1 Apteryx rowi | reverse complement strand
CCCCCAGCCAAATTAATGATGGACTGGTTATAGCCTTCAGTTTGGGTTTCCCTTGTTTCATCCTTATCCTTTTAAAAGGCTGGTAAGCAAGCTGGAGGATTTGTTTCTGCTCCCTGCCAGATGCTCCCTGCACACAGCTTGTCCTGTGCGTGCTCCCGGGCCCTTGCTGGGCACCTGGCAGGACCCGGGTGCTTCTGGAAACCTTCGCTGTCTTGGCTCCTGCCAGCGTCTCACCGTGGTATGTCCCCTTCTCCTGTCACTAGATACATAAAGAGGGCGCAGCCATCAAGAAGAATACAGATATAAGAGGTAGATAATCACAGAAACCCCCCTCTCTTATGGAGCGTTTGGAAGCTCCATCCTGAAGTCCGGCATTACCCGCCTCTGCTATTAGTACCTGCCGTACCTGGGGCATCCCCGCTGCCGAGATGCCGCAGCGCTGCGGAGGCACAACAGTGTGAAAGCGCTGCCACTTAAAGCACTGCGAGAACAGGTGCCTGGGACACAGAGAGCAATAAGGATGTCACATCGCTGGCAGACGCCGAAGGAAGTTGCCACTCAAAGTTTTTTTTCTCCCGAGTCTCGCCTATTTTTCTAATGCCTTAAACCTCCAAAGGGTTTGAGACAGCAATTGAAGCAGTCGAGTGTATTTTGCTGAAATCACCAGGACTCCAGGAGCGGCTGAGATGGGAACGTCTTCCGGCAAATGCAGGAATAATCCACACCTCTCTCCGGGCCTGGAGGTGCTGTCCCAGGCACACCGCTCCCCTGCGAAGGGAACGTGCCTGCTGTTTTCCTCTGACAGCTCTTTATTTCATATCGCTCTGAAAAACAAAGCAGCGAATTCAGAATATGAGTCACCAGAGTACGCGAGGGCAGGTCAAATTGCATCTTCTCATACATCTTGCTGAGATGTTTTGAATTAACAGAATTAGCTAATTGGGCAAGCTCTCTGTTGTGTCCTGCAATTACCAGAGCCAGACGCTGGCGGGTGGGAGCAGCCCGTGGGATGCATCCTGCTCCTCATCCAGGGGAGATTCAGAAGTGAAAATGAGAGACTCCCATCAGATGCTAATGGCTGCGTAGGGGCATGAAGAGTCCTCATTCAAAAAAAAAAAAAAAAAATCCAACAAATCAAACTTGGCATACATCTGCATTTAGAAAAGTAGATATTCAATTAAGGTTCTAATCTCTCTATGCAATTACTGAGGCAATTGCAAACTGCCTGGTTATCTGTAAGTGTTGATAACTCATCTTGCACCTTGCAGGCAAATCGCCAGACTTGGGAAAATTGTAAATGCCGGTGCGTCAGGCCCCTTGCCGTGAGCACAAGCCGTGCTGGTTTGAACTCTGCATTACTCCCGCTGCGCAGCAGTGCTGTGTCGGAGGCGTTCGCGGTGTGATGCCGTGGCTCTCCGCGGCTGGGGATGGCTCCGCCAGGCCGGAGAATGGAGCAGCGAGCTGCATTAGTTCCCCCTTGATTTCTCGAAGTTGAGTGAATCCCACTCAAAGTGCATGATTTCCGTGTGACGAAGGCAGTGCTGTCTGACGGAGACGCAGGCTGGAGGGATGAGCGTGGTGGAGCCTCCTGGTTCTGCTGCGTTTCATCACATGCCTCTGCCTTGGATCAGCCTAGACCATTGGGTTGAATTAATGGCTGTGAAGTGGTTTGAGACATTTAGTGAACAACACTGAGAAGCAGAAAAAAATAGTTCTCTTTCCGTATGAGCCGCATTTGATACTGAAATATCATATAACCTTCTGCGGCAGAGGTTGAGTTAAGAGGGTTTCACTTCTTCGCACAAAAGCTCAGCGTGAACGTGAAATTGTCGTCTTAAATGGGTACATTTTCCCTGAATGAAACTCTGAGCCACGTCTGGCCACCAGTGCCTGCAGAGGAGGGTGAGCTTTAGCAAATGGAAGATGCCCAAGAGCGGGAAAGAGCCGCTGGGTGGGAGGGAAGGTGGAGGCTGGTCATGAAGGCTCATAGCTGCCCTTGCTGCTGGATTTTCCCAAAGGCTGGTGGGGAAGCAGGCTGCCCTACAGGTAATTTAGGGCCTTCTCAGCCCCGTAGCGGTTTTCTCTGCGCTCTGCTGCGCGCTGGTGGCCGGTGCTGGCACGTAGCTTGTCCTAGCACCGTTCTGTCACGGCAGCTCCCAGCAGGTCTTGGTCTCTAATGAGAGCCTCAGGCTGTGGAGGTGCCAATTAGGAGCTATTTATAGAAAACCGTTCCCCTGTGCTGGGATCCCTGGGGAATCATTAGACTTCACCAGCGTTTCTGTGAAGGGTGGAAATGAAGCTCAAGGGGACTGCAGAAAGGTGGGAGCCACGGAGGTTGTTTTCCCTTAGGGAGGCAGGTTACTCCATAAAACCACCAAGGGATGAGGAGAAAGTAATCCCAGAAGGTCCCGTGGAGGTCCTGGTGGTTTGCTCTCATCTTGGGTTCAATGAACAATTTCTCCTGTTTCCTTCTTGCCCAGGAACAGGAGGCGAAAGCCCTGAGTGAGGCCRTGCTTGGGTGGAGGCTCCCAGCCCCGGGTGGTCCATCCATCCCCGCGAGAAACCTGAGCTCCGGGTCTCAGCCACAGCTCCTGCCCCTTCGTGGCACCAGGAAGCCCAGTTTTACTGTTATTATGTCTGTTTTTCTGTTCTAGTCTTCTCTTAGGATATTGACTACTCTGTGGGTTTTAATTTTTTCCCTGAAGAATCAACAGCTGAAAAACAAGCAGGTGAAACTCCCCGGGAAGGAGATTTGCCTCCTTGGCAGCGGGCAGGGAATGGATTAGCCACGACTGTCTGCTCTGCTGCTGGCCCCGCGCACGGGGCACCGSAGCTGAGGTTAAGGATGTGCGTTTTGGGCTGTCGGACCTGCACCCGTTAGAAAGCGCCGGTTCTTCGTGGGGTGTCTCTGTAGGAGGAAGAGCAGCAGCTCTCCTGGACGGAGGGACCAGAACAGTACAAAACCAAACCGAACCCGTTTTGCAGTATGTCGCTGTTCGCACGCACGTGCGAAGCACTGACAGCCTGGGCAGAGCCGAAGGGACGTGTTCAAGCAGCCGGTTTAGCTCCTTCTCTGCCGAGCCGCACCAGCAGCCGGGCTTGGGGGAGTTATTTGTGACACGTTTCTGGGCTTTCGTTCAATTTGCAAATTAATTTTCCCCTTTTCAATTGCATGACGTGACTCTGGCAGGTACCCGTGACTGAGACTGGGGTGACATCCAGATATTGAGGGGCTTGTAATGAAATTGTGAAATCCTTTAAGCTTATTAGTAAGTAACGGTGTCGGCTTTCGGTGCAGCAGAGAGCTGGAGTAGCAGTAGCATTTTAATTTTCCTAAAAGGTCCGTGTAACACAATGCCTTGCTTGCTTAGTACATCACAAATGACAGACAACTCTTCGCCAAGGAAAGCTTAAAAAGTTATTTCCCCCCAAATTGACTTTTTCTTCATTATCCCTTACATTCATATCTCTGATTCCAGGCTAAGGGATGCTACACTTGAAAAATTTGAAACATTAAAAGTTGCCAGAAGCAGTCCCATGATATAAGGTGCTGCGAGTCATGTTATCCGCAGGAGTTTTATGGTAATCGGGAGACAAATCAGCTGCAGTAAACTTTATTTGTGCATAGCTGCATGGTCTTCCCAGGGGAATTGTGTTATGAATCAAAAGAGCAATGAAAATTTCAATGTCCCCTCCAGGCCCTGTAAAATAACAGCAAACTCTTTGGGTCTCGGTATCCCAGACTGCTTCTGTGCTAAGCCAACTGCAATGACTTTTAGCTATTTGCAGCTATTCAGTTCTGACGCTTTTCCTGCCACGAAGAACAAGGTGTTGCCGTGGCTCCTGGAAATGTGAACATGTTTGTGCCTGTGCTGCTATGCAGGTGGACTTTTCCAACCCTTCTTGACAAGTCCTCTCCATCACATGACATAGTTCGGTCTCTGAACTAGTTACCTCCGCCTGGATTCTCCTGGAGCAGATGCAGGAATAAAGAAATCTGGAGTAGTGCTGTGCACCACCCGGGCCTCCTTGCAGCCTGCCCACCAAGCAATGAATCTATAATATTCTCTTTCGCTAGGAATAAAAGTGCTAGCTGCAATAATCTGAAGCCTTTTAAAGACAGGCCAGACTGAACCCGTTCAGATATCGCTCTGCTGCAAAACCAACAACCTGCCACCGTTTCCCAACAAGTTGCTGCTGCAACACGTATGGCTGAGAGACGTTTTTGCTGCAGTGACGCGCCCTGCCTTTCTCTCGTTCCGGGGCGTAATGACTATAAACAGAGTTTGGATCATTTGGGGATGGAGCCTGAGGCTTTATGGTGAGAATTACTCGTAGGTGCTTCTCCCTTCTCTGGTTTCAAGCAATTCCACTTTTGTGGGGGTTTGCAGGAAACACCCGAGCCTACCAGCTTTGCAGCGGATCTGACATGTTTGTGAACTGAGCCAGCACAGGGCAAGTTGCAAATTTTGCCAATACGTGAAAGATTCAGGTTTTTCTTTGGCAAAGTCTCAAGTGCTCGAGCTCAGCCTTCGATTTCTGTGAGCCTTCCTGCGAGGCGCAGAAAGGCCAAGCGGGAAGGGCAGCATGGGAGGCATTCATTCCCTGCATGCTTTTTACCTGAGCTTCAGGAGTCAGTGGCTTGTCTTTCAAACGGCAATAATAACAAAATAGAGTAAATACAGGTAGTTAAGAAACACTAGAGTATGGGGACTACCATCCATAGCCTCAATTTTCTGGTGTATTAAAAAAGACAGACCCAGTGTAGTTGGGAGTGCTGCTCCTACCTCTCCCCTGTGGTGTCTTTCACTTGGCGGATTATTAAACAATCCAGGGAGACCGTGTATAAGCCGTGTGCTTTGCTCTGTTTATTTCCACTCTTTTTATCATTATGATTATTTTTTTCTTTTTACATGAGCCTTTGGGAACATAATGCTAAAAATGTTATTAAGAAGCCATTGACCATAAATGCCCTACAGATTTTTCTGATAAAAGCCACTGCCTATTGCTTTAGAGAAAGGAAGAGTAAATACAAGGCCAACTGAAAATGTATACCTAGGAAGAGTGGGTGAAGTTGCTAAGGAAAAGACCTTCAGTCCATCAGCGACATCTTTTGTCTCTAGTGTGATTGCCGGAGGTCTGCAGGGACACCAGGCCCCCGCGAAGAACTACAGCTTCGTAGATGGCTCTTGTCCACCCTAAGTGGAATTAGACTGGAACATTGTGGCCCCTAAGCTTTCTGAATAGCTCGGTGCATGCCTTGCCCTGAAAGATGTTGTGTGGAGGCATCACATCATATTTGCCCTGGGGAAAAGGGTTGCGAATATGCAGCCGGAGGAGGCTGCAGGGTGGATGCTAGCAGGSAGATGGGGATGAAGGTGGCTGCAGATTATGGGTGAAAAGGGCCACCTAGTCTCACCTGGGCATCTCTTTTGTCCACTTAAAAGGAAGAAAGAGGGCATGAYGTGGTGATCTGAAAACCTGGAGCCTTCAGCACTGTCCGTCTAGCAGAGATGCCCCTTTCCCACCTYCTTGCTGGGTCCTGGGCTGCTTGACATTCCTCCCCGATTCCAGCTTTCCTCCCTGATTCAGCCYTCCTTTCCTCCATGAACGTGTTGAAGCCCAGTTTCATGATGCAGCTTGTCCTTGCTGATGGGCCACTGAATAATCACTAGATGCTGTCCTCGCCTGAATGAGGTGTGCTAAAACRCCACTGATTAACAGGAGAGGCTTGTACAGCCCCTCCCAACCCATCTGTGGGGAGAGGGGGACAACTCGACACTCACGTCCAGCCTCAGGACAGTGGCAGTGATTTGTCTGAGCAGAGCCATGGGCATTTTCAGCAGGAGAAAACCAGGAAACAAGCCAGTGAGTGCTGCGTTGGCACCACTCACGTGTCTAAAGGGATCTGATTCTTCTGCTGGGGGTGAAGAAGCTGAGGGTTGTCCTTGTCTGGTGACGACTTTTCTGCATCCTGCTGTGAACTCCTTGGTGGGGCTGGACCGGYGCTAGGCCTGCAACGTTGATCTGCCGTCGACTGCACGGGTACATGGTTGGTCCCCCGCTCTGTATCGCAGCGCTCTGTAGACGGAGCCCATGGCGTGTTGCTGGCGGTGACAGCATCTTTTCTAATCGGATGCAGAGGTCTTGACAACCCCGAGCCGATCACTTACTCCATGCATTTAAAATAAACGCGGCCAGTTCTTGTTCAAGGGCATTATTGCTCACACGTTTTAATAGAGAGGAAGCCTGCCTGATCCGTGTGTTGAGTTGTCTGTGCAACCGCATGGGTTGAGATGCATTGCCCAGTCGTTACAGAAACGTAACAAGAGCCGGGTATAAAAGCCCTGTCGCTCTTCCAGGAGGCTGCTGGACTCAGCTCACCAAACCCCRGAGTTGTTATTTTCTCTCTGGCTGTAAATTGTTCTGAGCAACAGCATATGAAAGATACTATATCAAAGTAAGTGGAATCGGATGGATGGCAGGCCTTCTCAGGCGGCAGGAATTACTTGGCATCGGACTCTGTGGCTCTCGGCACTCACGAGGCGTCTTGGCTGTCCTGGGCACCAGCTCACCTGCCCTGCCTTAGCGCTAATCCAGTACCATACCTTGGTCCGACCGCATCCGGCTGGTCACTGTATCCATCATATCCGTGGATAGCGTAACTAAATGCTGTTATTTTCAGTGCGGGCATGGTGTGGTGAAGTTCCCTTGATGGATCGCGTCTTTCCCCTCTCCGTGAAGGAGCTGGCAGCAGCCGGCGCTGGAGGACTGCGAATACTTTTCGGGAGAAAATAAACGGATTATACTCAGAATAAGCACCCGTATGAAGACCRGTGGCAGTCTCAGCTCTGCAGTTGTTCTTCCCTTGCCTCTTCCCGCAGTGGAAGCAAGATCATTAACTCTGATTAGGACATTTGGTATTCCAACGAGGTCTTTCGTTTCTGCTTTGATTTCTCGTCTGCATTTTTGATGCTGAACGCTAAGGAGAGAGTGCAAATGTTAGCATGTTAGAATAATATAGCCCCAAGGTTCATACGTTAATGACAAGGATTATCACTGTCTGGGTAGTTCAGGACTTAACAAAAGGTACAAAACAATTAAGCTGTGATTAACAGTCAAGTGTTTCCGTAATTAGAGAGCTAGATTTTGTGGTACTGTTTATTACCCTTTCTTAAAACAGAAGAAATCCAGTTGCAGGCAGATTTACTCAAAAAAAATCCCATGGATACATGAGAGAATAGAGGCTGGTACTGACTCCTGGGAAGATCTGGCTCGTTGCTGGCTTTCCAAGCTGGGGAAGGGCAGGTTGCACCAAAACAGGTGAATGAGCTGCGATAGGAAATCCTATGTAGCGCCGCCGTGCCGAACCGGAGCAGGGCTGGCCCGGTGCTATCCCGCGGAGACCGAGGCTCCAGGTGGGATTGTGCAGCTGAGCTAAGGGAAGTTTATGGGGCGATTTGGTACCTTTAGATGAGTGTGGCGCAGCGTCAGGGACTGCGGGATGGAAACAAAAGCTTTAAAAGCTGCTGCTTCTGAACCCCGGTGGGGCAGAGTCTCGCTGTCCTCCCACCGCCCAGCCCTTCCCGCGGCAGGACCAACCCTTCGGTACCTTTAACCGTAACAAGGTGAGTTGTTTTTGCCTGGGGAAACATCTCCGCTGAATAGAAGAGAAGGTAACTTCCCTTTTTTTAATGCAAAATGCAGAATTAAATAAGGGGAGGGGGGGATTAAATTACAGCAGCAGGATGCAGAGAAGTTGAAAGGTTTAGCCAAAGGCATGAGCCTCTGTAAAGAGGGAGGGGGCTAAAGGCTTTTTGGGGTTGGGTGCCTTGGGGCTCGGTTCTGAATGGTGCCGGGTGTCCTTTCCCGTCCTTGGAGCTGGTGGCAGTGGAGGTGCTTATCCCTCCCCAGGATCAAGCCCTGAGGGCAGCTGTAAATGTACCAGAGAGCTGGAGATCTGTTGCATCCATTTAACCCACGAAACTATAAAGATCTGTCAAAAGTACGGAAAAGTAAGCTAGGATAAATTGCGAGCAGTTTAATTATCGTGCAGTCCCATAAATGCTGCCCCTTGCCTCACGGGGGGTTTAGAAAGGTCTTGCTTTCTCTTCTGCCAGCGATAAAATAAGAGGCGCAGCAGAACTGGAGGAGGCYGGAGCGCCGGCGCGGCCGTGCCGGGGTGCTGGCGAGTCCCCCGGGCTCGGAGCCGYGACTCCGGAGGCACCTCGGGGAAGCCGGCAGCTCGTCCCGGCSGTGCCGCTCCTGAGTCCTGCCTCAAAGCTCCCAGGGCTGCCGGCAAGTTATTTATAAGCAATCAGGAATCAGGAGCGACTTGTTATTACTAGCGATGCTAATGCAGATTCCGGAGGGGATTAATTAGCTGAACCGTCCTGACCGTAGGCTAGCTGGGAATAGCCTGCAGGGTGCGACGCTCCTGGCTTTGGATGGGCGTCGGGTGGCTTTGGGAGCGGGAAGGAGCCTGAAATAGCAGCAGTCTGCTACCGAGTGATACCCGATTCCTCCTCTTCCAGAGGGATGTTTCCTCTCTGTAGTGAGCTTGAGCTCTCGCCTGTCTCTGCAAGATCCCGGCTTTACCCTGGCATCTCGCCGGCTGCTTCCCCACCTGCAAGCCGGGGCTCAGGGGCCTGCTGTCATCTTGGGCAGCCCTGGAGGACAAAACGCCCGGTGCCCTACTTAGCCTTTCCTTTTCCAGCTCTCCTGCATTACTTGTTGTTCTTCTTCTGAAAGCTAGACGCACAAACAGCCCTGCCCGACCAGTTTCAAACCATGTTTTTGTTGTTGTTCTTTTCTTATTCCCCCCCCCCCCAGTGTCACCGCATTTCTTGCAGGTGACAGCACTGCCAGCTAGGAACAAGATCGCATTTGTTTGGGATGGTGCAAGACAAGGACAAAGAAATATATAAACATGTAAAACGAACAGGCAGCCTGACTACAAATTGTTCTGTTCCTTTTGGCAGAGGAGTTAACTATTGAAGAAAATTGGGCAATCGGTGTTGCTGCCAGACGTACAGTGCTTTAGGACAGACAAGGTGGCAGAGCTAGTTTTCAACCCTGCTGGGAGAGAGCGAGCTGCAAATTACAAAGGATGGAAAATGCCACAATAGAAAGATGAATAGAGGAAAAAATGGGTTTCTTCCCGTGAAAGATTTCTAGCGATATGAGAGACCTGGTTCTTTTGGAAATCGAAAAGGACCAGCCATCCTACTTGTATTTCATGAGTGCTCACTTACTATTATCGCAAATAGAGCAGGCACCCCTTATTTCTCATATACACTTGAGAAAGGAAAAAATAATAATTTCTCATCTTCTTTCATTTTCCCTCTTCCAGTTCCTTCGGAGCTGCAGCTGGTTTCASTGCCTCCCCTGTAGGATCAACCCCTTACTCGGTCATTGCTGGCCTTTGCACAGGTCATTTATAACCCCCCCGCCAAGGATGAGCAAGGCAGGTCCAAAACGGGGCTCTTGGGAAGGGCAGGGTGGGGGGACGTGGTCTCCAGCGGAGCCGGGACCCGCCGGGGAGCTCAGCACCGCTCGCCGTGTCTGGGATGTCGGCGGCATTGCTCTCCCTCGTCTAAGACCGGGGTTAAGCTGGCATCCTGGTCTCCCTTTAGTGGGAAYATTAGTGGGGGCTTTCTCCTCTACCTAGATGCCTACTCTTGCAAAACTTTTAGGAATTTAATATCCTGGAGGCTGTGATTCTCATTGCAGCTGAGGCTGAAATTTGCTCGATATGCTAAAAAGTTATCGGCAGCGTGGCAGGTCGTGGGGACATCGGGGCTGCCCATGCTCCCGGTCTGGAAACGAGCCGCTGCTGCTCGCTCGCGCTGCGCCGCCTGCAAATAACATCCTGCTCCGTTYGGCGCATTGAGAAATAACCGGAGGATTGCAGGGCTGCGGTCCCTGCCTCGGCACGCGGTTCCCAGCCCCAGCCGGAGGCAGCACGGCAAGACCTCGGCCGAGGCAGGACTCGCCGGGAGGACATGTCCTGCAGAGACCTCGGGAACAGGTGGCCAGCGGGAATGAAGAGAAGGAAAGCTCTTAAAACAAGGACAAAAATGCAGTCAGTAAGCGGGTGGCCGTCCACCAGCACAAGGTGCAGCTGGGGAGCCGGGAAAAGCAGGCTCGGATGTGCCCCGGTGGCTCCAGCACGGCAATGGCCGAGGACGTTTCTGCTTTAGCCCCAGCACTTAGTTCCTTTCCTCCTTCTGCAATGCGTTATTTACTGAGGAAAGAAATATGATGTTAAAAACTGTCCTGAATGGATGTGCTTTAAAGCAGACCTTTATTTAGAGCGGTACGAGATGTGTGCTCGGAGGAGACGAAGTCCTGAAGTGACCGATCTGCAAGTGCTTCAAGCATTTTCCCCCCGGTTATAAAAACTGGCTTTTGTGGGCTGACGAACTCTTCAGGACACGGCTGTGGTTACGGCCCGAGGGGAATGAAAGGTTTCTGTTTATCTCTGGGCTTAATATTTCTAAAGGAAGACAGAATAAATGCCAATCAACAAAGCTTTTACCTCTTTGCCAGTTGTGTAATGCAGAGACCTTTGTGATTAATAAAGGGTGACCGCAGCTCCAGCGATGCTGGAATTAAAGWCATGCGGATAATGGATTTTTTTTTCTGCTTTTGTGGGTGGCTCTAGATGGCTCAAGCATTAATTCTTATTGGGGGTTCATTTTCTTCAATTTAGGTTGCTTTTCCCTTTTGTAACGTGAAAGAAAAACTTCAGCAAGGAGATGGCTTCAAAAGGCCTCTAGCTTCTCTCTTTAGAAACCTTGGTGATGCAGAATATACTGTCGTGGCTGTTGCTTTACCTGTTTTGCTATTTGTCTTCTCGAGAATAAGTTAATGGTCCATTGGTGGCTGGGAGCCGGAGGAGACTGGTAACAGCAGTCAGCAAAGAGGAAAGGGCTCCCCGAATCCCTGGGCCCATTTTGGCTGGGCAAAAGAAAAAAAAAAAGAGATCGAGCCTGAATTGCAGCAGAAGTGATTTAGGTGAGAGTAAACTTCTCCCTGGATCCTGCCTTGAGGCCGAGGAGAGGGCCGCAGCCGTGGCCGGCCCAGAGAGGTTTTTATGGTTAGGTGCTGCAAGGCAGGACATTGCTGCATTGAAAGAGCAGCAGCAACCTTCAAAAATGGGATTTGAACCATATTGATGTTATATTTTAAAGTTCCTTTGGAGCATGATAATCCTCTATGTTGAATTTCTGGGTCCAAACCTTAAATCATCAGTGTCAGCTTTATATATCCTGCACTTGAGCTCTTGCTGTGGGATTAAAAAGTATACTGCAAGCTATTTTGTTGCAGGCAAGTTATTAAAGATTGAGTGATAGCATCACATAAGATCACATAAAAGCGGCGTAAATAGTTTAATAGAGATATAAATATTAAAGTGTCGAGAGAAAGTGTATGAGAGAGAATCCCTGGATGGTATAAGGAGTAATATATAAATACTACATTTCAATAAATTCATCTAAAAGGATTCTGCCAAGTTTGATTCAGACCTTATGATTAGGTATACAGGGAAAGAATTGCTACTAGTCATCAAAAAGAAAACTGTGATGTCTTCCACTCTTTAGAAGTAACTTAGGAGCTCCGAAGGCTGAAGGGAAGGCTGGCTGCAAGAAGGATCAGGGGGTCCAGCTCCTCTGCAAGGGCCGTTTCTAATGACAGTTTTGAAAGCCAGTCTAACGGATGTCGGTGAGCTGTCCAACGATGGCCAACGGCTGTGCGCATCGAACGGCCTTATTCTGGGCATTTCCTGGTTTCTCTTTCTCCTGATCCAAACGAATTGCAGCCAGCTTCTCAAGACCTTGGGGAAACCATTAGCAAGTGAAAAAAGGTCTTCTCTTGTTCGTGCTGCTGGTGTGGTAGCTAACTGCAATATGCAAAACCCCTTTGTGGTAAAAACACAAAACCCCTCTTTTCCGGCAACTAGGTGCCCGTTTTCTGCCCCGCAGGGAAATGTTTGTCTTCTGGAGAAGGTTGTGTTCAGTCCCACCGCTCCTGCGGCGCTCAGGCTGCCCAGAGACAGCACACACTGGGATGAGGCTCGGTCTTTATTGGTGGAGGCTTTATCTGATCACTCTGGGAGCTAATGTGGTTTTTGCTTCATGTTTAGCAACCTGAAATTCTCCTTATCTTCTGCACAGAGCAGCAAACATATTTTCATTCCTGGGCTTTGACCTAATTCCTGGCCATAAATATTCAGATTTTTGCAAGGGAGCAGAGAAGAGATGATAAAGCAGAAGCCCCTATCAAATGACACAGATGTGAAACAGCCTTTAATTGATCTGCTTTTGTCAGACATAATTAAGTCCTACATTTCATTGCAGCTCTTGGCTCATGTTCAGATCTCAAGAAATCTTTGGTGATAAGGCCAGGAGTATTTYGGCTTCAGATGAGTCTGACTGGTTCTTGCAGGAGCTTGTACACAGGAGACACAGCATTTTAAGTTGTGCTGGTTGAAAGTAAAGCCATGAGGCACAGCCGAATCCCAGCATTTGGACCGCAACAAAGTGCCCGAATGGCTCCTCTTGCTGTGCATCTTGCTTGCATATTCCTTGCACTTCTGCGGCAATCAGATGCTTTGCAGTTTGTCAGATCTGGGCTGACTCAGCTGTCCGCTCTGTCTGATGAAGCTTGGATGTACCTGCTTAAGCACGTGCTTCAATCTCACCTATTTTTTTTTCTTTCCTGGAAAGGGATAGACTTCAACATATATTTTAAGTGCTTCATTGAACTGAGGCCCGTGGGCCCGTTGCTGTGTCCACAAAGCCAATGCCAACATACCCATTATATATTTTGCTGGGAACAGCATCAAGAATTTAAATTCCTTTCCACTGTGAATGCTGGATGCTGCTCAGTGTCCTCCAAAACTAAGYATTGCATTTTGCCCGACATATGGAACAAGAAAGCAATTTTGCAGTATAAAGATGAAGCTGTGTCAATGGTTTGAGTAGCAAAACCTACACCAGTTCGTATTAGTTTCCATTAGAGCCACACACAGATGATGAGTTCGTATGGGGAGTACTGGGGCCAGCTTTGATAAGGAGGTGAAGATATCCAGGGAGCTTTAGATGTGAAGGCTTTTGTAACATTTTCGTAACTCCTGGCAAAGGAAAAGGACTTGAAAACCTTCCTTTGCCTTGCTCTCTTTCTGTCTATTGTGTTATTTAATCTCACCTTCACTCAGTGGAGTTCTTATGTGCTGAAAGGAGACGAAATCTCTGCTGTGTTATTATTGCTCTCTGCTTAGATAAATAATACTGTGCTGAATTCAGAGTGCTGCACACTGGCTGTTGCCTTCCGAATGTGCTGCTCTGGGGAAGTTCTGCTTTAATAGGTGGGAAGTGCTCTGAGGTGTTGCAGAAACATCTTTAAATCCCCACCTTTGCAGCAAAATCCTTTGATAAGTAAACAAAGGTAGTGGGCATGTTGGATGAAAAGGACTCCAGGACTTGTCTCCTCCCTGGATACCACAGCAGAAGCTGCATTTTGAGTCAGTGGGGTCATGACAGAGATACTTTTTTTTTTTTGCTCTTTGCACACTAGGCTGAAAAAGCCATTTTCCAAGGGGAATGTGGATTGAATCTCCAATTCAAAGACAGCGGTAAGGCCTGGATATGCAGAGGCTTGGTTTCATACAGCTCAAGGAATAGCTGAGCTTTAGGAAACCCACCTCGCTTTGCAAGTCAGAGTTATTGCCCATACCTGGGACCCCTAATCTAATGATGCTCTCGCCACAGAGTCCTACATCATCGGCTGTCGTCCATGTGCAGCAGCTGAATAGCTTCATTTTTTTATTATCTATGAGCTGCTGAGGCTGGCAACGTCCCCCCTTCTCCCTAAAGAGCAGGGTATCCTCTTCTTCTGAGGCTGCATCCTGTATTTTTAAGTAGCAATGTGAGAAGCCCTCAGTACCTGGTCCCAAAACATAAAGTTTAGCCTCTGTTCAAATCTCTGTTGCTCTGAAAGCAGATATAACTAGCTGTGGTATGAAATGTTCTTGTAGGACAGTCTTGCCCCCAAAATGAGGCCAACAGAGAGAACCTAACACACTGTTGCTTCCCAGTGCATTGCTTTATTGGACTGATGCTCATGGTCCAGCAAGCTTGGGGACCCTCCAAGACATGGGAAGAAGGACAGGAGATTTGGGGAGAGCCTGAGGTGTGTTAGTGGTTAGGAGGGAGCTTGGATGGTTGGCCTGAAACTGAGCCTCGAGGAACCTGAGGATGGAGTGAGAGGGAGGCTGGTTTTGGTATTTGACTTGTGTGTGGCTGTGGGCTGCTCCTGCTGGTGGCCAGCGCTGTGGTTTCCACGTGCCCTCCACAGAGACTGTGAAGGGGACTTGAAACGGTGGTGAGCAGCAGCCAAGGTTTCAGCAGTTTTCAATTGACTGGTGTGTCTGGACCATTTATACCTCAGGACATCGTTCTCCTGGGACCCTGCTGAGGATCTGAGAGCAGATTCAGATGACAAAGTCTCTCCGTGATCTCTGTTTAGCCCTGCCCTGCTGCCAGCTGGCTCCCACACTTAGTTCCTTCCCAGGTCCTTTGAACGTGCAGAGTTGGTTGTGTGTGTTGACTCTTTCATCTCTTACTCTAGAGGGCTGTTTCATGCTCTTTTGAGACTTCTTTGCTGCTTTTAAGCTGCCTGCAATCTCCAGACTGGTTAGGACCTCAAGCAAGTGTGGAAAAGGATGAGTCTAATTCACTTTTTTTTTTTTTTAATTGAAGGGAAAAAGAGAGAATATTATTTTCCTCTGAGAATTTTCCTTTTGGGTTTTAATTTCTGTCCAGAGGGAAAACTGTAAGTAGCATAAGACAGGCAGATAGGYGCAGGAACCTGCAGAGATCCAACTCCTGTAAGTAATTGCTTGCTCAGAAATGTGATGGAAGATGCTAGAAAGCTGGAAATTTGGGAGTCACCTGCCTGGGAAGGGAGGAGCCTTGTTGCCACCTCCAGGAGTCAGGGGTTGCTTTTGCTGCAGCTCTGTGAGCTCCCCTCGCTTCATGCTCGAGGAGTTAAAAGTGAGCATGCATCTGTGCATTGCCAACGAGTCCCAGTGCTGCATCGCGGAGCCACGAGCTTGACCATGCCGGCTGCTAACCTGCGGCATGAAAACTGCTGTCCTTGCCAGGGTCACTGAGGGTGACTTCTGCTGGAAGTCCTGTGCAGCCAGTAATTAGAACCCCATAAGGGTTCCTCGAAATTATAGCTAATAATTTTCTAACACAAAAGATATTTTGACCAAAACAAACCCCAAATCCATTTTGGACCTCGTTACTGGAGAGGAATTTTGTGGTTGCCTAGGAACTGGTGATCAGCACCTGATTATGTTCAATATGGGCTGCCAAAGGGCAGCTTCATGTGCTTTTACATCAATATCGTCATTGTCGCGGCTCTACGGTCCTACGGCTGCTTCCAAAGGGCTGCCTCTCCACAGCTGGGGAAAAATGTGATTGAAATTGGCYGGGAGCTGAAATATGGACAAAGAAGTGGGAATAAAAGTTGGGAATTTTTAGGCAGAGATCGTCACATGGCCTGAGCCCCTGGACTTCATAGTAAAGAGACTTTGACTTTGCCTTGAGGTTCTCCCAGATACAGGAGCCAAGTCAGAGCAGATATTAAAAGGAAAAAAAAAAGAAGAAATAAGCAGTAGATGGAAAAGGGAGTGGATAGTAAGTGGTGTATATTAGAAATTATAAAGCTTAGCCAACTGATAACAGATGATTATTAAAAGAGCATGAAATCTGTGGCTGTCAAGARCAAGGACAAAAAACTTCAAATATGTTTAAACAGAAAAGAAAGGGTACGAGCAGGTGGACATCCATGTCATTACTGGATGACATGGTGAAATCACCACTGATGTGCCGTAGTGTCCAATCGATGCAATAATATCCAGTCAGTATTTCTTTGTGGCATTTGGAAAGATGCAGAATGATGTGCTTTGTGTCACTAAAGGGTGATGAAACCTTTCTCAGCCCATCAGTAATCAGGAAGGGTAGTAAATGATATCTATGTTGTCAGGGGATACACTCAGAAATCAGCCAGACTATCTGAGAGTCTCAGAAGAGCTGGCTCAGGAGATCAAGGTCTGCAGATGTTCCTTTTTAATCAGTGATAAAATAGCTGGGAAAAGGCTAGTTTATGTTTAAAAAAAGGCCACTATAATGTCTCAGATAACTACAAGCTAGTAATCCTGGACAAAATAATGGAATAGATGAAAGGAAATTCAAATGATAAAGAATTAAAGGATAGGAATAAAACTAATGAGTTTATGAAACATATGTCTTTAAAACAAGCCTGAATTCATTAGCTTAGTCATGGCTATTAAGTAGCTCTAATACACCTAAAGTTTTGCAAAGCGTTTGACACGGTTTCACATGGCATTTGGATTAAGCAATCCAAGGAGGCACGTTGAAATCCCACAGGAGCAGCTAGATGGCAGAGGCCGAGAAGAGCCAGGGAACAGTTGCCGTCTGGTGGGAGCGTTGCTGGGGTTTGGCAGTGAGGAGCGCGTGGCATGGTGCCTTCATCAGGTCCAGCMCTGGGGCCTTTTCGGGGAAATAAAGCCTCTTGTTGTATTATTTGTTGTAGAACTGAGCTTTCTTTTCTAGGATGCAGTAATCTAGACCTGTAAAAATCCTGGGTGAGGGCGGGATCCAGCTGAAGGGAGCAGTTTTGAAAATGACACTTGTGGAGGCCGTTTCCACCGCTCCCCTCAGCCCTGCTGCGGTGTTTGTGCTTGAAGCGCTCCCCACGTGCACGATTAACCGGACCCGAAGAGACAGTCAGTCTGCATGGGGACCCATCGATCCACCTTTGTTAGGGAGCCGCAAAGGAAGTTTGAGGCCCTGATTAGCGCTGCACCTCCCTGTGCAATCCTGCACGGACAGCCTTGCCCAAGGGCTGCTCCTGCCTGTCGGCTCTAGGAAGCAGGGAGGGATGCTGCCTGCACCTTACTCTTCCTCTAGGCATCACCTTGGTTATCAGAGATAACCCATGGGCAAGTTGTGAAGCCTGGTGAGCAGAACAAACACCCCAGAAGAGGAGCAGACCTGCTCTTTCTTCTTGCGGTCCTACTTCTTTTCTCATGTTCACTTAAAAGGACACAACTTTGTGCTGTAAAAGACGTGCCGGGAGGGTTGGTTTGTGCCGGCAGAGCCTCTCCGGAGTTGCTAGGTAACTGCCTGCTGCCCACCAGGTGCCATCACCCAATAACGTCCGCTCCGAGGATGAGCAATGCACCTCGCTTGCATCCACTGGGCAAAGATGCTGTCACCTGGGTGTCGCTTCTTGGGTCATTCTCACTGGAATTGGAGGATTATGTGGGTGCTGCCTGCCGGGTGCCATCACCCAATAACGTTTGCTCCGAGGATGAGCAATGCATCTCGCTTGCATCCGCTGGACAAAGATGCTGTCACTTGGGTGTTGCTCCTTGAGTCATTCTCATTGGAACTGGAGGATTATGTGGGTGGTTTTCCTGGAGCCGGCCAAGAAAAGTTCCTGCCACCTTAGAGGTGCTCAGCCTCCTGTTCCAGAGCATTGCACCTCGGCTGCTTGGCCGGGGTTGGCCCTGGAGGAGCATCCCCATCATTTGCCACCCCACAAGCCCCGTGCTGAAGGGCTTCACTTGGCACATGAGCACAGCAAGAAAAATGCCCCCTTGGCTAGTGCTCCTCAGCTGAAGATCAAAGACCTTGTCTGAATAGTTTTGATCTGTCCCTACCAGGTAGAGAAGCCTTTTGCATCCTCTCTGTAAAGATGGGACCACAAGATACATGGGAAAGTGAAGTGACCTGTTCCAGACCAAGCTGGGCCCGGGTGCAAGCACTGACCCCTGTGTGCGTGCAAGCAAACACTCATGATGTTCCTGTGGGCTTCCAAGGATTTTTAATTTCTCAATTTAAACAGTTACAGCATAACTTTAAAATGTTGTTTGGTTTATCTTCTCTCTGGTTCCACTTATAAGACATGATTTCAGATTAAATGCTGTTTTGGCAGTGGTTCAGTAATATTAGGGGATGAATCTATGAGCAAGTCTTTTAAGGTCATTTCTTCCAACATGACAAATAGGAGATATTTTAGTGCATGGTAGCCAGGATTTTAATGCCTGAGTGCTCTCTCTTAAGAAGATATTACTAAGAAAAGGGAAACTTTTCTTGGGAATAAGCTGTGTTGTTCCAGTGACATTCTCTGGCCAAGGTGAAGAAACCTATGAACTGTGGTGTTTTTAAGCTGTTTCCCCTCATTTAAGGCATCAGAAGGGTCAAGTTTTGCAGCCAAAGTAGTGGGGTGCAGCTCCTGGCATTTATTGTATTGTGGCAGTGTCCAGATGGAWAGCCATGGTCCCACCACGGTAGACACTGCGCAAACACAAACTGAACATTGGTCCGTGCCTCAAAGAGTTTGCTATTAAAGCTGAAGAGAGACGATTGGGAGAGTAGGAGGAATCAATGGTAAAATATGAGAAATTATTTTCAGCAGTAGTATCAAACGTGCTCATATCTGGTTGGGTTTGGAAAACTTTTATGGAGAATATGGAGAAAGCATGTACTATGGAGATAGAGGAGAGGTATTCCTACCATGACTTTGGAGTTGAAAAAAGTCACTGCATATGGGTTGGGAAGCATGGTCTGGAAGCAGAGCAGTGTCCCAGACTGTCCTGTAGCACACCTTGGGGCCGGTGGTTTCGTTCACAAAGCACCAGCAGGTTTTGGAAGCATTCGCCAAGCTGTTGATGAGATCTGTGCAGAGGGCATAGCCTCACAAAATTAACAAGCTCCAGGGCAGTTCTTCTGCCTTTGATTCGAGGTTTTTTTCTGCAAGCAGTGATGGTAAACTGTAGGCAAAAATAATTCCTGTCAAGCATCTAATGATGCTTAGAGTTCCTGCAACCTTTCAGATGAACAGGGTGGAACAGTGCAGCACATTTTATAAGAAATCTCAGAAAATGTCCTGTGAGCATAATGAAAGAAAATTGATCTGTTATTTTCTTTCAGGAAACAAATATTGCAGAGGGAGGAAAAAGAAGACAGGCCAGAAAAATCTCACTGTACTCTCAAAATGGCTCAGCTGTAGGGACAACAGCTGTCCCCAGACATTAAGGTTTTCATGTAAAAAAAATAAAAATTAAGGGCCTTCTTTATGCAGCTGCATGTTAACATCTTAGAATGAAATCCTCCAAACAGCCCATCTAAATATTCAGCCCAAAGCCAAATAGATACATGATCTGAAGGTAACCTTGACATATGTGAACAGCTCTTGCTGAAAGATAGGAATTTGGAAGAGAGCGTGAATCTGTGATTCAGAGCTGAGTGAGATTCGCTTTACACATAAAAGACTGAACCAGGAGTTAGCCAGGAAAAAAGACACGTGGTGTGTTTCAAGTGCGTAATGCCCTTGAGGGGATGTAGAACAAAGTGAATGAAGGCAGTGGCTGCCCAGCTGGATTGGGAAAAGCTCAGAGATGATGTGTAAGTGTGTCTACCTGGAGCCCAGCAGGGCTGGAGGTAATTTGTGCAATTCGTGGTCCCAGATGAAAAGACCTTGGGCATCTTTATCCCAGTTTGAATCTGTCAGTAGAGTCCCAGGTAAGTCCGTACAACGGTCCTGCTGTTCTCCAGGGGTAAGTGAGCTCACAGGGTGGCAAGTTGGGGCTGATGGATGAGGTCAGGACCACCAGTGGGTCCTGCATCCTCTGGGTCCCCAACAGGCACAGGCTGATGCATGTGAGGAGCAGGTCGTTGCCTGSTCATGATGGAGCTTGGTGCAGGTGATGCCCAGCTCCTTCCAGACCCTCGAGCAGGATGCCCATTTGCTTGTTGTAGCCCCGAGGTACCAGTGGTCCTCCAGGCTGAATGGTGGTGGCTCATACCTAGCTGCTTGAGGTGGGAGCCACCAGGTGTTACGTGGGTATCCGGTCTGTGACATTTCTCTGGAAGGGCGGCAGCGAAAGCATCGTTCCAGTAAATCCCTGCGCTCCCAGGCCTCCCAGATACCTAACACTGCCACATCCATCTAGGCCGCATGAATGAGACCTTGGGCCCATGCAAAGGCACTGGGTGAACTTGTGTTCTGCCCTTGCACGAGTTTCTGGGGAGCTCCAAGGCTTGGACCACACCAGCCTCCCAGGGCAGGCTTGAGGATGTGCCARAAGGGTTAGCCTGACCCAGCAAGAGGGCTTGGCTGATGCGGATATGAAAAGGGGCTCATCCAGACCCTAATGCCCCTGAGGCTTTTCCTCTGCTCACAGGACTGTATAAATATGGTCATGTTTCATCCCAGACGTGAAGGTCATTCATGGCTAATTCCATCATAGCAGGGAACAGTCTTTCATTCGGCTTCTGCAGAGAGCTGCACCGTTCTTAAATCACTGATGTGCTCAGAGCCGGAGAGGGCATGCAGAGCACAGCTAATGTGCTCCTGGCGTTAATCAGTGGCCCGTAAAGTGATGTGGGAATTGTGAAAGACGTTTGAAACATGCCTCTCTCAATACTTTCCCCAAGACCTCCCATGCTTTTTAACTACACCCAGTTGTAGAGCATTGGGAAGAAACAGAGCTCTGGCTAGCATTTTACTGCACCCAGGGTGGAGACTCAGCGGTGGCAAGAGAAAATTGCTGAGGATTAGGAGGGTCCTTGTGTCATTTTGGGGTGTGGGAAAGAGACAAGACGGTGCTGGGAGACTCACATGGAGGGTGGTGGGGGAACACTCCTGCACGAAGCACATGATGGGCTGCAAACAGATTATGGGTGCAAGAGGAGCGAATGGGTGAAGGTAGACTTGCGGGAGGGAAGAAGTTGGAAATCGCTGCTGCGCGGGTTTGTTGCAGTGCTAGTAGGGCTCATTTTTAGAGCAGCACTTGTTTACTGCCAGCTGCTGCAGCTGCCACAAACAGTTTTTTTAGCAATCCCAAATTCACGGCTCGCTCTTGAGAGCCCTTTGCTGCTCTGCATAGCGCAGGGTCTGCTCTGAGAGCAGGCAGCTGCCAGGCTGGTCTTCTCAAGGGCTGCGCTGAGAAGCACAGAGCTCTCTTYGCCGGCTTAGGAGGGTTTAGCCTGCCTGATTCAGTTCCATTTCCCCACGTTAGGGTTGGATTTGTCTCGCTGTTAACGAGCAAAAAACCCAACAACCCTCCAGCTAATTGGGAAATGATTTTTCAACACTCTCCTTCAGGACAGCAACTGCAGCTGGTAATTCTTAGARTGAAAGCAAATATTTTTCTTTTTTCTTTTCTTCCCTTGTTTCTTCTTTTTTCCTAGAAATTAATTTTCAGTCACGCCATCTGGTTGCCAGAGGTGACATTTTCTGCAGCTGAGGTAGCCAATATTACGGGAGGACACCGCAGCAGACTTTGAACATTTCTGTTTCACATTTGTTTACTTCCCACCAAGGTCACCCTGTCTCTTACCCGGAGTTTGCATCTTACTTTAGCTGGAGTTTTCAAGAAAATGTTATTGTCATCATTTCTTTACTAGAAAAAATGTCAGGTTGAGTGAAATTATGTGAAAATTTGGGCTAAATTCATCTAGAATTGATCTAGAAATTAAAAGAGCATACAAAAGTTTGCTTTGAACTTCTTTCTTTGTTYTATTCTGTTTGGATTTGCATGACTTTGTGCATGTGTTCAAAAAAATCAGTGCACACGAAAGAAATTAAAAAACTAAAATCTTTACAAAAATATTCATGAAGCAAAACCATTAAGCTAAGTACATTTCAATGCTGGGAAAAAAAGGGTATCCTACATATCCCTAAACTACCAGATTTTACTATTAGTTTTATGTGGAAAGCACCTGGGTACAGTGGTGAAGGGCTTTAGCCAAAATCTGCGAGCGCACCCTGCATGCCTGGATCTGTGCATGGCAATCCACGATTCCTCATTTACACACAGTGTTGCAAATATAATATACAGAAACTGGGATGTTGTGGAGCCACTGGCCAGCTTGCTGGTGTCCACTTTCATGCCCTCTTGGACCTCTGGGCCCTGGTGGTGAGAGGGGCAGGACTAAGGTTGTTTAACTCTTCCCTTGAAATATCAAAGATAAGGAAAGTGYTTCCCCTTCAGATAGTGAAATTTGGCAACATTTGCAAATGTCACTGCCTGTCAGGAAGATCTTTTGCTTTTTCCATCCCCTGGAGTGGAGGCTGCCTATCAGTGTCTTTTCCCCACAGTTTAATGTTTCTGGCAAGTCTACTGATTCAATTTTTGAATTTGTCTGAACAGAATTAGCAGGCATCACAYGCCTGAGCTGCCTTCAGAAGTCCATTAAGGGAAAAACCAAGGGATGGCCAGGGGAATAAAACCAGTTATCCCTCCTGGGGGTACATCAGCAGGCCAGYTGTAGAAGGCAAAAGCCATTTAGCCCATGTGATCCCTCTTTGCACTTTAAAGGGGTGCCAGAGACATAAAGTGAATGGCAAGTCGGGAATTCAGGCTAGGTCAGCTCCAGTTACAGGAGTGAACGTTTACAGAGATGTGAACGTTTGCAGAGCAAGCGTGCCACCACGTTGGCAGGGCTGTGCTGCYTTCACTCGGTGAGTGCCGGTGAGCAGAGGGAGATGAATTCTCCAGCAARCCATGGCACTTGGAGCACGCCATGGAAATGGGGGAGGACAAGTCAGAGGCCTCACAGCTGGATGTGACCCAGACTGACCAGCTGTGTGCACCTTGGCTGGCTGGCGACGAGACATGATGGGGAACTTGTGCAAGTGTCAGGGTTCCCCAACTGCCATGGGATGCTGGAGAAGGATGTTGGAGCATTTTATGTCTCAGCGAACGCTGGCAATAGCAAGGGTTTTTGCTGGTATTTAGTGATGATTCTCATTGGATTTATACTTAGACGGCCTTAACATTAAGCCAGCAAAGGATTTTATTTGGACGTTTGTCCTTGGTTCCATCGATTTCTCCTTCTCTTTATGAGATATCTGTCATAGGCTGAGACCTCTACTGAAACATTTAGGTGCAGAACTAAATCAAGCAGTAAAGGCATATACAAATCCCAGAGAGGTGCATCTGTAGCATTGCTAACCTTTGCAACGTTCAAGCTTTTTGTAGGGAAGACCATTGAGATAATTTGCCACTGAGTCTTGCAAATGAAGATGACTCCCAAAAACTGCTGATGGGTCATGTCTTGGAAAAGCCACCTCTTCTTTCTCTAGTCAGGGTCATCTGCTTCGCTACCTTTTGTCTGCAGAGGAATGCACTAGAAGTCAGCAACATGCTGAACACGGGTCTCTTCTCTCAACACAGCTGCTTACTGCTCTGCTCCACGCTAACACCTGCACGCTTGCAAGGGGAAATGCGATGCCTGTCACACACCGAGAATGTCAAAGTGAGGTCAGGAGAGTGCAGCTTTGGGGCTTTGCAAGTGCTGCAAGAAGATTAGCTCAAGGAAAGCTTAGAACCCATTAACCTTCCAGTAGAGAAAAGTTCCTATTTTTTTTCCAAGTGTCCTCACTGTATTCTAGGTATGAAAAAGCCCATGTGTATTAGCTGGGATTGAAGAGTTGACTAGACAGCGAGAACAAAGCCATATGCTACATGTCATCATTTATATCCTACACTTTCTAAATCCCCCATGAAGATCACAGTATTTTTCTCACTTGTGAGTTTTATGGAAGGAAAATAAAAGCCTAATAGAAGGCAGAATGAACTCCATGTTTTCTGCTTCAGCATCACCTGCTGGTTTTAATGGGATTTGCAAAACGATGAAAGARCTCAGGAGGTGTTGGGCAGGAGGTGCAAAGTAGCCCATGTTGCAGGTTTTAGGATTTTTAATGGGAAGCATAGGTGCTACTCTGTAATGGCTCAACACCTGAAGGTGTAAATGAAAAAAAATAGGGTGAGGAGGACAGGAATAATGGCAGACTGGTTTGATCATTTAAATGTAACTGTCATACTCCAAGAATCACAATGAGGAGGCAACTAAAGGCATCCCTGGGCAAATTTTACCCCCGCCCTCATTGACTGTGGCACTGAACTGCTGTAATATCTAGTTTAAAGTTAGTAGAAGCATCTCCAAGTTCATCATAAAATCTAATCCATCTCCTCTGAAAAATCAATGTCTGCAGATAAATGAGAGTTTGTTAGCTTACAAATTACATTGCCAGGGTATTATTCTGGGGAAGGACTTTTGGCAAGGGAAAAAAATCCAGATTTGTTACTATTTCATTTCTATTACATAGCTTGTGAACTGGACTTGGACAGACCCTTCATACAATCCCCTCTGAAATGCAGGAGGGCACAAATCCAAACCTTCCCAAGTATAATTGCCCCTGAGCTCCAGGAGTGATATTAAAAATGCCATTTCTTTTGCCTTTCCTTTTCCTCAACTCTCCACTCAGATTTTCATAAAACCAGTTGATAGCATGAGCTGATGCTCCATCTTGAAGAGTGACTTCATACAGAGGTAAGATATCAACAAAGCTCTATAATTGTGGACAAATTATTTTATTTCAAGAACAGCTGGGAGACTTTGTTGCTCTTGAGTCTGAACTCTCAACACGGACTGATCCTCAAGGCAGAACGGGGATCTAATCTGTCTTCACCAAACCTCAGCCATGGAGAAACCTTAGGAAGAACTTCTGGGAATACCTTCCCAGGACAGCCAGCATTGGTGAATTACTGATATATGAGTACACAGTGAAAGCTCAGGCAGCATGCGGTGATTATTTCAGAAATCATGAGACAGCCAGTCTCTTTTATCACTCCAAAATGCAGAGAGTTGGTGGTCAGACATCTAGATGAAAACTGAGGGGAAGAGAGTTTTCCTGTCCCACAGAGCATGCTGAATGGTCAGGAAACCTCTCTTACTTACTGGATTGAATCTGAGACACTTCTGAGTAGTGCAAAAAACCCCAAACTAATAGTAAGATTTCACTTATGAAAAAAGCRTATGAAATTTCCCAGGTTCATATTTCACAGCTGTTTCACCCTTTGATCACAGCAGATGTTTAGAGAAGGCTGAACAACACCTGGGCTTGTCCGTGGTCTCAGAAGGCTTCAGCACTTGATGATGCTATTAGAATTTCTCAGTAAATCTGGGACAGTTTCCAGGGGAACTATGACCCAGTTTGGAGTAGAGCTGGACTGTCTGGAACAGAGTAAATAAAATGCCTTTGGTTCTGCAAAAACTAGGAATGGGATTGGGGATCCTTGTGCCTGTGCCTGTGCTGGTGCTGGAGGGGGGACAGGTGGGAAAGCTGCTGCTGCAGGTAGGACTCAGGTGCGTTTGGTCTGGGTGAAGGTTATGGGTGCCTCGTCCATCCGTTGCACAGGTGGGATGCTGCTTTCCGATGACGGTGCTCCAGTTTCTCTCGATTTGGACAATTTTCCTGATTGCAGCTCTTCTCACACTGCGACAGTGTTTTGCAAGGCTGGGGCACTTTGACCTCTCTGAGCTGCTCCTTAGGCTTGCCTCCTGCGTTTTAGCCTGGTATCTCCCCTGCTCCATCCACTTAGTAAACAAGTTTGCAGATTTTGCGGCACTTCCTGGATCTCGGCAGGAGAAGCGCGGTGTAAAAAGTCAATCCTTGCTTCTGTGATAAGCGTCACTGGCAGATTCTGCCTCTGGCACTGAGCTCACGCTATTCTGGGAGACGGACTCAACCTGACACTGCTTCATCGGAAGTGATGGATGACACAAGTCTGGAAAAAGCAGAAGATACGAAGCAAAATGATCTTGTGGGCAATTTAGGGGAAGTAATGAGAGGTTCAGAAACTGGGACTGAGCTGGAGGCAGGAGAATGTCCCCCTGTCAAAGGGAGAGGACGAGGTGCCGAGGTACAGCTGTACCCCACTATTGACCCAGGAGACAAGCAATCGTTAACGAGTGATTCAATGGAGAATGAAGCAGTTTTTCCAATAAGACTGGATGTCATTGAGGGTAGATGGTAGCAAGGACTCAGCAAATATACACAGTAAAATACATAAGGTCAGCGTATACAGTGTGGTGGAAGGAGTGGTGTCTCTATAATATGTGCCCCACGGTCTTGGTCAATTGTTTCAGTGGTGGATCACCTTTTGGGAAGATTTCAATCTCTTCACCTCTGAGAAGCATCCGACGTGCATCCTCTCCCGCGGCTGCCTTTCCCTGAAGGGACATATTTTCTTCATCATCTTCCTCAGACGCTCACTGCTTTGCTGGTCAAGTGCGGGAGAAGGGGTGGCATGTTATCAGGGTCTCTCTGCCTATTTCCATCTCCCCTCTCTGCTTGGCTGCCGGCGCTGCTCCACCAGCATCCCTGCTGTGCTGAGCTGTTTCCAGCTTGGGCTCTGCAGGTGCCCAGGCTGAGCCTGTCGTCCCTGCTGCTCCCTACTACTGCCGTGGTGCAATGCCGGGCCTTATCCCCCCCCCTTCCCACTGCCAGGAGCATTTGCAGAGCACCATCCTCAGCCCTCCTGCTGCCACTCCTGATCACAGTCCCTCTCCTGGCCCCAGTCCTTCTCCAGTGCCAACCTGTAGCACGGCATGTCCCTGCATGGATCTAATCAGGGAAGAGTTGTCCCCTTGCACCTGAAGCGTCCCCATCTCTTTGCAACGATGCCCGTGAGCCCCGGCGTTAGGTTCCTGTATGAGGAACTGAGTGATGCTGCTCATTAGCACCGGGAAGGAGGGAGTCCCATGCCCCACTTGGTTTTCCAGCCCTGCTGCTTTGCCCAGCATCTGCTTTACACCTCATCCACCATCATTTACACCTCAAGCCCACTACAGGATAAACTGGACCCAAGGCAATGGTGTGCTGAAGGCTGCTCTGTCACAAGGGGACTTTTAAGGAGCTTCATGCCTCCTGGTAGAAAAATGCCTAGATAACACCACCATATTTATTCCTCTTCTACATCTAAGAGCCCAGTAGTAGAAGTTGCACTAGAACATCTGTTCCTCAGAGACTTTTCACACAATTTTTCCCATTCAAAAGCCTAATTTAATTACACACACTTAATTCAAGCACTGGAGCCTTTACTGAACCAGGTCTGGAAGTGTCTCAAAGTTTCCAAGTTTTCATTACACTGTTTGTGCAATAAACTTTGCTGAGGCTTGAAGAGTCCTTGGAGAGGGGCAGAACAAAGCCTGCTCAGCTGCTGCCTCTCCAGGCAATGAGGCTCTGACTGGACACATGTGATGAGCACAGATGCCTCAGATTGGGCTGGTGAGGGATAAAAGGGCTGTGCAAGGCCAGGGTAGGCTGTTTGTTAGAGGGAAAGGCATAAAGAGTGAGGGGTGTAGGGGTTACATCAGCTCTGATGGCTTGTTGGGATGAGCTGTCTCCAGGTAAGATTCTGCCTGGGTCAGGGAAGGGTGGGAGAGTTTCTTGCTGGGGGTTAACTATTACTTTTGTAGGGGAAGGGTGGGTGCAACCTCAACTGTACCTGTCCTTTTGTTTTGGGCAATCTTGTGCCTGCAGAAGAGATGCTGGGACAGGACGGACACGGAGGTGAGTGGCAGGCACAGTCCTATCCAGCAGTAGGTGCATCCCTGGTGCCCCAGGCTTGCTCTGTTTGCAGAGCTCCTTCCATGGGAGCAGTGAGTTCCCTGCAGATAGGAGGAGATCCACCTTCTCTGCTTGCCCTGCCTGGAGCTGTTGCACTTAATAGATGTCCAGATTTGGCCCCTTGGGGCTATTAATTCTTGGGGAGATGCATTTGGAGCTCAGTGTCATGGGGAGGTCAGGGTAGAGTGAGGGAGAAGCTATCCTCGGGACAGGGGCTGATGGCTATTTCAGAGTAAATGCTCTGGGCTTTGGCTGTGTGGAGGACCAGATCCTGCAGGGCTGGGGCTTGTGTGGCTCTGAGATGCCCTTGCTGCTCCCAGGGATCTTGCCACGCTTGCGGGCCTCTCTGGCACAGCTCATCTCCTGTGAGCCCTGCTGTCCTGTCGGTGCCCCCTCACGCTGCGGATGTCACYAGCACACCAGTGTGTGGGCATGAGTCTGGGCACCGTTGCCAGCTTCTCTGTGAATTAAATTTAGAAGCGCTTTCTTCTTCTGTCAAATCTTCGTGCCCCAGTTCTTGGCTCCTGCAAGGTAGCGCAGCTCTGCTGAAACCGGCTTCTCCCTGCAGAGCTGCTGACTCTCAATCCCACATAAAATTATGGGGACCTGGAGAGCATACACAGTACTTCTGCCGTGGCTTTTTGCATGACATCTTCAGATTGAGCATGACAGCAGCATAAATAGCATATGTGAGAACCCGGGACATATCTGCTGCTTGCTGCATATTATTTACATAATATTCTGTGCCTACCTGATGTTTCAGAGACATCTGTCTTCCTTTTTCCCCTTCCCGCCCTTCCCCCCTCTCCCTTCCCAGTTATAGATTTGATAGACTTGAGTCTTTTCAAGGCAGATATCCAAATCTCAGAAAAATAAAAGGCAATATATTTCCCTCTGCAGCTACTTGGATTTTCTTGGTGAATAGCTGCATTTTCTTCTTGAAGGAAAATGGAGTGGGGATCTAGGAACAGTCTTTTGAGAGACTGTGTTCGGGGGGGGGGTCAAAACTGTGAAAGCAAATGCCCACAAGCACATTATCAGGTATCTGTTGCTATTGATCCAAATAACAGCAAGATCTTGAGTGACACTGCTTTGAGGGAAGCAAGCTTAGCTGGAGGGAGGGAAAGGCAAAAGGACACTGAATATCCTGGTGCTGGGTGTGTGGGTTTTTTGGTGAATTCATTGTCCTCAAAGCTGTTCACAATGTGAAATTGGGGCAGCACAGAGGTGATAAGTAATTTCCTTACTCTGAAGGGCTTCTGCAGAGATCGCTGGGCACAGATGTTTTCCTCCCCAAGGGACAAGAGATTTAAATGCTGGGATGGGGCTTGTAGGATCTGAATTCATCACCTGCTTCTCTGAACTGGTTTATCTAATACCTCTGTAAATCATGCAGTCATCACTACTTTTTCCTAAATCAGATCCTTCCTCTCCTAGCATCTGGACTAAGATCTTCAGGGCAAAAGTTTCCTCCTTCATGTGCTGCTGTGGCATGAAGGCAACTTGGGACTTGCAGATAGTGAGCCCTGGATGCCAGGTGCTTATTCGCAGAATGGTGGGAAATAGCTGAGACAATAGCAGGAGAAAGGAGGTTTTCTGTCTCTGAAGAGTAGAGGGATTTGCTCGCTTCAAGGTCTGTAGTTTTTGAGGTGGAGAGGAGGAATGAGACAGTAAAAAACAGTATGAATCTGCAGAGAGGATTTTTAATGACTTTGTCCTCAATCACCTGAAATGATCACTCCCTGGAAAATTGCAAATAATGATGGCAAACAATAAAATATCAGTGAAGTGAATAGCATCATGTGCTCTTTCTCCTGTTAGAGCTTGAGGGATTTTGCTCTAAATGAGTGGATTGTGCTCTCACCAAAAATTCTAATTACTCGTAAGCAGTGAGGGCTGCAGATTGCATTAGCCAAAACGAAGGCAGCTGCTAGCATTAAGCCAGTCTGGTATTCTCCCTACCATTGGCCTCTTGTCCATTGTAGCCTGGGGGGTTTGGACCCCTGATCTCCCTTTTGACATGTTGCGTGAGCAAGGTGTGCTGGAAGCCTGGAGGGACTGCAGGAGGGCAGAAGCGCTTTGTCCTGTGAGGTTGTGCTCAGGCTTTGGAAGTTAAATGGCTTTCTTCTCCCATTGCAGGGTACATGGCAGGATCTGATGTGTTTCTTGGCATGGTAACACTGTGGGCTCCTGGACTTGGGAGCTGGAGGGTAAATGCGAAGAGGGGCAGAAGAGAAAGTAGAAAGATTTCTGGTGTATTTGTGCTTGAGATGGCCACAAATCATACTTGTCTCACTGTCCTGCTATTCTAGCAAAGAAGAATCAATTGACTTCAGCTCTGCTGCCTAGATGCCCCCAGGGAGCAGCTGTTTCTTGCATGAAATTGTTTTATTGTATAATATTCCTGTTCCTACACACCAGTCCTTGCTTGCAGACAGCAGGGATGCAGCAGCGTCCGGTTTTCGGGAGAAGAGTGTGTGCGGATCCCTGTGATGCCTGGCGTGGTGAGCATCGAGAGCAGGCAGCGTGGAGCTGCTGTTCGGGCACACCAGGAAGGGTTAGTCCAGCAGGCTTGAGCTAAAAGCTGTCCATAAGCAAGTGCCTGGGCTTGTTTTTATAGTGGAGTCCAAGAGTAGATAGGTCCTATGGGAGACTGCTGCCTCTCCTGCCAAATGAGCAGTGCCCTGCAGCCTCGTCCTGCTGCGTGGGTTTGTCCTCTCCCAAGACCCTGTCTCGACTGTGCTCTTCCCGAGAGCACAACGCACGTGGGAGAGAACTGGGGGCTTTGGGGCTATAGAGGAGGGATTCCCCCCTTCCCCCTCCCCAGTGTGTTTGTTCCCAGGCCCCAGTTAGAGCCTTGGGAGCACAGTGATTTTTTTTTTCTTTGTTTTTCTCAGTTCTGATGCTCAAGATTGTTAAAAAGGAGTCTATGGAGATTTCTGCCATCTCTAAAAGGAGTCTGATGGAGCAAATGCAGATGCTACAGTGAATATATATTGCAAATATTGAAGAAGTCAGTCCCCCTTAAGATGTTATTTCTTGTTCTTCGAACTAGTCCTTCCGGGATGGGAGACGGATAATTCACTTTTGGGGATCCCTCTTGCTTTGCCTTGTTGTGTGACTTATAACATTGCACAGGGAAAAAGAGTTTGTCAGCACTATCTCTATGAAATACTGCCGAATCGCCTTGTAGAAGGGACTGGGGAGGCGTTTACTGGGCCCAAGGGACAATTTCTTCCATTCCGCTCTGACCTTTCCTCCTTGCTTCCTGCTGGTTTCTCTGATGGTCTAGCTGTTTGCCGTAGATTTGTGATTTTTACATACCAAAGTTTTCCTCTACTGAATCAAATGTCTCTTGGTCTTTCTTCTGGAGCCAGTGCAGGGGTGAGCAGTGATTTCCCTGTGCTCTGAGCTCCCCTTGCTTTTCCATAGCTTGGCTGCCCTAAACACTGCTTTGTCTCATTTGGGGATTTTCCAGCTCGGAAGGAGCTTTTGCTCTATAACTTCCGTAGCTGTTGTGTGGACTTTTTTAAAACCAACCCCAGTACCTGGTCTGGCTGTTTCCTTGATGTTTGTTTTGTTGAAAGCTGCAGCAAGGGCTGGTGCAGGCTCTCCTACCAGCTGCAGACGAAGTTAAGACCTGTGCTAACCGCAAGCTCGGCGGAGGGAGCAGTGGTGCATCCCAGAGCTCAGCAGTAATGCTGGCCAGCGTGGGACCGAGTGGGTGCAGGCATTTCCTGTGTTTCTAGGATGCAAATTTTGTTGGAAGGATGAACTTGGGGGGGTTATGAGGAACGAACAGCTGACTATGGAAAAAGAAGGAACCACTGATCAGAAAAGCAGGACCTTTTGTGCTAATTTTTGTACAAATGTTTAACAATGAAGAGCAAATCTAGCTGCTTTCTCTTTGCAACAAATGGCTTGAGCCCAGTTTCATGATAATTGGAGTGAGTGGGATCACCAGTGGTAATGCACTGAAATGCCGTTGGTTTTGATGGCAAGTGTGTGTGTTAAGAAGTGATCTTCAGTGTTGTGCTGCGGACAGTGGTGGGAGAAACAAGGCTGTACGCCTCGCTGTGTGCATGGTGCTCTTGGTTGCTGAGTTTATAATAAGCAATGATTAATGTCCAAAGATCAGATTTTGCCCACCAGTGCCTTGCCAGTGGTTAGGGTGCAAACATTGCTAACTAGCATCTGGCAGATGCTCGGCAGCCACCCACCATCCCAGGAGCAGCAGCTGAACTTCCTGCCTTTCCCTTCCGACATCTCGGACCCACTCTGCGTTTCCCGACACGCATTCCTCCCTCTCCTCCTCTCCAGCTCAGTTGCTTTTCTGTGTGGAGAATGATTTTGCATCTTGTAAAATTAATTCTCTGCTCCTGATGGCCTTGATTAAAACAGATCAGCAAACTGCTCTAAAGGTGACAAAACAGCTCTGACAGATGCTTTCATCTCCTGAAAGGAAAGACAAAAAAATCTGAATTGTGGGCTGTTGCTGTTGCAAAATGCAGGTGGTTGTAGGATGTTTTCTGGAAAAAAAAGCCCCCACACCTAGAGACAATGTCTGAAAAGTTAACCTGGTTGAAATGGTTATAGATGTAATTGTTGTTGCTGAACTAGGTTACCTTGAAATAAAATTTGCTTATTCACAGCTGGGTAAACTTTAGTGGTTCTGGAGTTTTAAGGGTAGATTAGGTAGGCAGATTAGGCAGGCTATAGATATGTGGTGTGAGAGAGGAAACCCCTAGGTCCATGCCCTGGTAGCTGAAGGTGGCAAACCCAGTCCCCTCTCTTCAGCCCTGCACATCACTCATCTCCAAACACTAGGCTCTGTCAAGTCAAAACAACCACTGCAACAGGATAAATAGAGGAGCATGTTGTATTTGCTGCACTGAATTAACATAAAATGGGTATCTGAAGGGCTAAGTGCATTTATTGGGGTGGGAGCCAGCACAGGAGAGCAGGGCTGAATTTGCAAACACTTTTCCCACAGGCTCTTGGGCTGCCCAGCTGTGCTCTCCTGCATTGATTTACTGCTGTCCTTTCTTCAGCCTTTGAAAATCAATCCATTAACAATTAATGTCTAGTATTTATCTCACGCTCTTGATAATGCACTGACTGAAAAAAAAATCTTTAAAGACTAAGACTGTATTTTACAGGAGGACTTCATCTATGGGTCATGTTTTTCCCTTGTTCCTTGTCAGAGCTAGGAACTATTCTTGTGAAACCATCAGGAAAATTACCTTGCCTTAACATGTAAAGTAGGTGCAGTTTATGTTGTGGTAAATATCCCCAGAAATGCATTAAAGTGGAATGAAAACAGTCGGGGTAGCTCTGAATGTGTCTAGCGGGTTCCCAAGCAGCCCTGCACTGGGCTGTCAGCAGGTGCTGGAAGAGAAGCAGAATTTACTGCCCAAAGAGCCTATCTCCCTTCTCTTTTGATCTCCTGTTGGGTGAGCAGTAACATGCCTCGAACTGGATATGTCCCATGTGTCTCTGCCCCCCCACCCCCCCAGCCTAAATGACTGGGAATTGACTTCTCCTAGGGAACTTGGTGGGTGATTGAAACAGGGAGGCACTGGACCGCAAGGGTCTAATTTTTAGCACCCAACTCATTCCTAAGCTGGGATCAAACTGGGGATGGAGCTTGAAGACCTCTTTGCACCCTGTTTGTGCAAAGGTGGCTTTGTTGAGCTGAGAGTGGACTTGAAGGTGCTGTGCAGTGCCTGGGCACTGAGCCCATCAGGTCAGATGTGGGAATGCAGGGACATGCTAAGGCTTGCATGGATCACCCACCCTATTACAATGAATTTACCGTTGCATATTTTAAAATAAACGTGCTACTGCAACTCTGATCCTAAGTGCAGAATGTCTTGGGCTGCAAAAATTACTCTTAGCAAAAGCCACTAAAAGAATTCTAGGTAATAACAATCTTCTCCCTCCAGCTCTCAGCCCTCTGCCTGCTTGTAGCTTCTAGGTCAAATTCCCCGTTCTGGCTCCCTTGCGGCAGCACAGCCTCCAGGTTGCACAGTTGCAGAGGGAGGGTGGAATTTTGCTTCCCCGAGTCGCATTTCTGAAGAAGAAGAAAAAAAGCGTCCTTGCAATTTTGCCTCCTTATCTTGTTTTGGGGCTTGTGGGTGCAAGCCGGCCCCGGGGGGGGCGGAGGGGGGGTGCGGGGTCCCGGCCGGCGCCGGGGTGCGCGGCTGCCTGCGCGGCGCTGCCCTCGCTGCGCGCCCGCGGCGCTGGGGGGGCGGGCGGGGCCCTGGGCTCTCAGGTGCGGGCTTGCTTTTTGCTTGGTGCTTTTTCTTTCTCTCTTTTTTTCCCTTTTCCTCCCCTCTCTCCTCCTGCTTTTTTTTTTTTTTTTTTTTCCTTTTTTTACGCAGTGGGAGAAACCAGGCAGCTAGGGCTGGCTCTGCCCAGCCGCGCTCCTGCCTCCCTCCCTCTTCCCCCATCCCTCCCTTTTCGTTAAAAACGTGGGCTCCGGGGCGCAGCCCCCTGCGCTGGCAGCATCCCTGCCTGCCCGGAGCATCCCCGGCGCCTGCCGGAGCCGCAGCCGAGCGCCCCGCAGCCGCCTTGGTCCCTCCGCCGGCGTCGCCGCATGCGGCGGCGGGCAGCCGAGCCGAGCCCGGAGCCGCGGGGGCCGAAGCGGAGCCTGCGCGCAGGTGAGCGGCGAGCGGGGCTGCCCGGAGCCGCGGGGTTTCGCTGCCGGGCACCGGCGGGGACTCGCTCGCCTCCGCGGCCGCGCTGCAGCGGGCAGGCGGGAGCGGAGCAGCGGGCGCTGCGGCGGGGTGGCGTGTGCGCAGCCGGCGGCGCGGAGATACGCGTGAGCTCCCTGCGTGCTCGCGGATGCACCAAGGCTGCATCCCGTTAAAACGATCTCGGGGAGGTTTTAAAGGGGGGCTGTGCCCTCCCCGGCAATAAATGATCCCTCTTCCCCCAGCGTTTCTCGTGCGCGTGCTTCGCTGCGGTCCCGCGCTAGCCGTTTGACCAGTGGATCTTAAAACTGTCTCTTTGCCCCAGGTCCTTGGCACAGCCTGGTGGTTCACGATGGATCCTCTCTTCCCTGCCCATATTTTGGAAGACCCTGACCTGAGGAAGCTGCTGAACGACTCCTCCATGCTGAACCTGAGCTTTCTCCCCAGCAACTGGTTCAACAACGGCACAGGGGACAGCTTCCTGCCGCTGGGCATCAAGATAACCATCGTGGTCGTCTACTCCATCGTGTGCATCGTGGGGCTGGTGGGCAACTGCTCCGTCATGTATGTGATCGTCAGGTAGGACATGCAGGCGGCATGCCAGGGAGGCTCCTGGGAGAGGTGCGAGCGGAGCAGCCCTTCCCCTCCAAATCGGTGCTCTGGCTGAAGCGGGCAGGTGCTTCCCTGGTATTTGCTATGTGTTGTAGAGGTGAAGATGTGGCATTCATTTTATTGTTTGGTTTTATTTGTTTTTCTCCCCTCCTAGGCATGATGAAGGCTCTCATCAGCTCTTTCAGCTGCCCTCTGGTGCCTCCTAAAGTTTAACCCAGAGAATGGAATAGAGCAATCAGATCTGTTTAAAAAAAAAGCAGAGCTCTTTGCAAATTGTGAGACATGGAGCTGGCTGTCCCTCTGTGGAGGGGAAAGTGCTGGGAGTGTCTAGCTGCCAGAGTGCCTAATCTTTAATGGGACATCTTCCTCCTGTGCAGTGTCTGCACAGAAGAGTGCACCCAGCCTTGGCTGCAAGTGCTGCTCCGTTTGGGAGTTGGCATTTTCTGAAGCAGAATCTAGTTCCCAGGGAAAGGGCTTGCTGGGTGGCTCTGTGTTACTTTTGCAGGGGAAAATCATTAATGTAGCTGGGAGAACTTTGAAATTACAGCTGTAAATAAGATGCGACAGGATGTTGCGGGGATGAGGGCAGGTTGTCTGGCTGCAGACAGGCTCCTTGCCCGGAGGCCAGGAGAGCAGAGGGACCTTTGCAGAGGGACAGAGCGAGGAGCATGCGCCAGTCCGGCAGCGCTGCCCAGCCTCCTGCACGCTAAGCCACGCTCCTGGCTTTTCAAGTGTCCCTCTCTGGCTCTGCTATAGTTAAACCACATTATTTTCTGAAATCAGAAGTCTTTTCCTCCCCTTTAAGTGCAAAATAAGTTTGTGTACATCGAGACGGTGATCCTCCATCCAAAGCCAGCAATCTCCTTCTGATCTGTGTATCTTGGATGTTAAGAGCAAGCTTCCATTTTGTACATACCTTGGAGCAGGTTCCTGGTACAGGTAGATGCTGTCAGCACAGAAGAGACCAGGTACATTTGTTTTCTGCTCCAACAGAAAGGATGAAAATAGTTAGCAGATATTCAGGCACTGAGATTAAGTCTAGCTCTTGCTGGGAATCCTGCTGATTCCAAAGCATCTTTCCCGTGAATACACACGGCTCAGCCGGGGAGAGGCTGCACAACGAGGTCTGCAGTGTCACAGGCCTGAGTGGAGGCTACATCTTTCTGCAAGGGTGAAGCAACGTTACAGTTTATCAGGCCTCCTGTCAGCGCTCTTCCTGCAGAGGAGTTTATGGCTGGGAGAAGGGATTGCAACAGCACGGGGGAGTTTGAGGACGTGGAGGGAGGAGGTTTACGGTGCAGCAGTGCCATGTTTGGATGGTCCTTGCCTCAATGTTGTTTGGTGTAGTAGCATTTGTTCAGGTAGACGTGGTGTTTGTGTGTGCATGTAAGATGAGGCATTTTGACCCCTCTGCACCAGCTGCATGGCCCACTCTTGCCCCCCACGCTGTGTTGTGGGGCAGGAGCGGTGGTGCTGGAGCCCCCCTTGCTGCTGCTGGGCTGTGAGTCCCTGCAAACAAAAGGTTTCTGGTGTGGAACCGGTGGGGAGGTAGGGGAAGGAGTCCTTGCACAAATCTTAACACTTTTTGGAAGGAGAAGCCCTGGGAGGAATTGCAGCCCTGGCTGCAAAGATCTTGTGGGATATAAAGAGCCGCTGTCACTTTGTGCCAGTGGAAGTGGGTCAGGCACTGGTTCCTGTTCATGGATGTGATGCTGCTGACCATGAAAATGGGCCTTGCTGGCCCCTGGGGAGAGCGATCCCTCCTGCTGCCTAACGCACAGGGCACATCCCAGGGGATGGAGCCCGCTGGTCCCTGTTGGCCCCTGCCCAGGGGTTGTGGCAAGTTTATTGCCAAGAACATGAACTGTCCCAAACCGGCATCCCAGTGTGGTCAAGGTGGACATGCACATGGTGCTACAAGGCCACGCTTTCGAAACAGCAACTTCTCTTTTGCTGCTTTCTGACTCTCATCTTCCAGCTGGATAAATGGGACCCAAGAAAGGAAAGTGAGATTTAGCCCTGGAATTTTCCCTGGAACTTAACTTTTTGTCCTCCATTTTTTCCTGGTTTAAAACAATTAGAAACTCAAGACTAGTGCCCTCCCCCTACCCCAACCTTTTTCCTCCCAGCACCTCCACTCGGTAACTCCCTATATATACAAAATACCCTATAGACATTTTTACCATTTGGCTACTCTTTTTTTGGGATTCACCTGTTTTTTCTCAAAAACTTCTATGTGAGCCTGGAAAGGCCGTTTGAGTAACGTGTGCTGGGGGAAGTTATAACTCAGCAGCACATGTCTAAGAGGCTGCTGTTTCCTATTGCTTGTCTGCATCAGGCTCTCCTGGCTGAGGCTGCTAGTGGGTAACACTGGGGGAGATAGCCGTCAGCGGGTGGCAGAAACGGGGGTCGTCGCTGTCCGGGAGTTTTCCCTCCTTGCCCTGTTTGTTGAGCTCAGGTGGGGTTAGCCAGAGGGAAGCGGGGCAGGCACGGCAGCCGGGTCCATGCGGGGTTTAAATGTGAGGGAAAAGTCGGGCTGAGAACCTCGAATTGTAGACCCTGCTCATATAAACGCACTCGCGCAGAGCTGTGCAGCCGGAGGAGCAGCCCTGCGAGGAAGATGCTCCTGGCCTAGCTGCTTCCCGAGAGCAGCTTTTCTCCTGGGTCGCAGCACTGGTGCTTCTGCACTCTGTGTCTTAAACCGTATCTTTTTCAGCAGGTTAAAATTCGGGTGCTGGCAAGTCAACGTGGCATTTTGGGACTTTTTCCGATGTCATAGCTCTCCCATTTATGGAATGGATTAGCAAAAGCACCGAGTCGCAGCCCTGCCTGTAGGTATGCTGCACTGTACAAAAGCTGTTTTTCACCTTTGTTGCTGCCTGCAAGCAGCCTGTGCGTTATCCTCCCCCAAAAGAGCGGTGCTGGGATGTAGACAGTAATTGTTTCCTGTTTTCTTCAGTGAGTTGGGAAACACAAAGACTAATATCAGCACTCGAGGAAATTGGAGGCTTCGGGAAGGCTTGTTGTTTGTTCATCTCGAACAAATTTCTTGCAGGGCTGAGGGAAGAGTTGAAAATCCTCTTGGTATTTCGGACAAAGATAATAAAGAAAAAAAATCAAAGCCTCCTCTGGGTTTTCCCCTCTGTTGTAGAACCCAGCCTACGTTTCTATTATATTTGGAGTGATTTAACGTTTGGAATGATTAATTTATAGCTACAGTCGTCACGTGACTGTCAATCCTCTTGTAGTGCTGAGCGGTGCTAATGGGGGCTCCCGTCGGGAAGGCTGTTTCCCGGAGGGTGCCGGCCCGGGGTGGGAAGCCACCTGGGTCCCGTTTCTCGTGGCCGAGCTCGTGCCTGCTGCCCCTTCTGCTCCTCTGCTGTTTCCTGTACTGCTTTCAATGTGAAACGAGAGGAGTTGAACGGCACGAGGTGGAGAGGGTTGGGAAGGAAAACAGGCTGCCGAGATGCCTCTTGTCTGATAACTGAGTTCTGCGATGCGGGATGGCCACGGCCTCTGCTTTTGGGAAGGAAGGAGAAAGGGAGGGAGGTGCTGGCCAGGCTGGCAGGGAAGGGGGACCGGGGACAAGGTGTCCCGTGTTGTCCCCATCTCCATCCTCCGATGGATGTGATGCTCGGCAGCAAGGAGGACGTGGTCCCTTGGTTCTGTCCTCCTGGATCCAGCCGTCCCCGCAGCGGTGCCATGTCCCCAGGGCTCTGCCTGGGCTCCTCCAGGTGCCGCCGCTCGTCAGCGCTGCGGCTGCTCCCTTGCCCCTGGGTCTTCTCTCCTCTGCTAGTGCCTTTTCCCAGCTTTCCCTCCTGCATGAAACTGGGTTTTTCCGGGAGCCCGGGCTGCTCCACGAAGCCCTGAGCTTTGTTCAATTCTCTGTATTGATTAACACTGCTGCGGAGCAGTTTAAGCAGCTGTCTAGGCAGATTAGAGCCGTCGGGCCCCTAGGTTTTTTTTGCTGCTTTAAGGAAGCTACATGCTTTAAAAAAATTAAAAAGGCTCTTTCCGAAGCTTGTTGGCCCCTGGTGAGGATGTGCCGGCTGCGCGGAGCAGCCTGGGATCATGCCTGTCCTTCCCTTCCCGCTGGGCTCTCGCTTGCGTTCGAGCTGCCCGTCGAGGGCGATGCGGGATGCTCCCGCCTGCTCTTGCCGTAGGAGAGCCAACGAAGCGCTCCTGCCCTGGGGCGCTGCAAGGGGCTCCTGCCTCCGGCCGCGGGGGCTCGGGGCCACGATTGGGGTTTGGACAAGCCGTGCATCCCTGATCATACGTATTTTTTGTGCAGAACGGAGCAGAACCGCTCACACAGCTGCAACGGTGTCACTTCACCAGGGCTCTGAGCTTTGCATCGACAGCGGCACGGGTGCCCGCGCTGGCGTTTGAGGCTTCGAAGGTCTGGCGCGAGCGACTTGGTGAATCCCCCCTGCCCTGCTTGGGAGGTGGGAAACCCGGGTTTCGGCGGCTGCCGTCCCCCGGGGCAGCTCTGCGTCGTGTACCCCCCCTGCGTGGGGGAGGCTGAGTCGTATTTCGTCTCCTCTGAAAACCGTATTGATCTCTGAAGAGAGGGTGAGGGCAGCTGGCTGTGATGCGACGCGGAAAATGAAGTTAATTATGACATTTCAGCGATGCTGACTTCTTAATAGAAAGCTCTAATGGAAGAGCCTTGACCGGCCATATATCTCGGAGCGGGGATTGAGCGAGCGTTTAATACGGTGCCAGCCCTGCGGACACCCGTGAGGCTGCCGGACCTCGGCGCTTCTGCTCTCTCCATGCCCTCCGCTTTGCATTTCCCGTGGCAAAAGAGGCGGTTGCTGTGATTTCTGGAGGAAGGAGGTTAAGGCCGAGGGGCTGAGCACCGCGGGGCGCATGGCCAGCAGCGGGGGCCCCCCCGAGGTGAGGGTGAAGGAGACCCACCACGCTCGTGGCTGCAAAGCTTTTTGCTGCAAAATGGATGCAAAATGCCTTCTTTAAGCCAAAGCAGCATCCCTCGCAGCCAGCCAGGCGCCCACGTGGGGATGCACGTGTGTGCCTGCGTGCAAGGCCTGTGCCCTTTGCAGCCGCGGGGCAGCGCGATGTCTCCTGTGCCGGCTCCCCAGGCCCTTCCCCAGGGAGCACCGGCGGAGGGAAGACACCCCCCGCTTTCCATAGCTGTCGCTCAGACCCGGCAGTGAGACTCGGGGCAGGAATATCACTTGTCCCAGAGGAGCGGTGCTGGCGCTGGCTGTCTGCAGGCTCCTTAACCCCTGCTTGGCAGTCGCAGTCCTGCCAGGTAATTAATTGGCTTTTATGTGCCTATGCTGTTGGCCGCTTTTGCAGTAGCATCTGGCCTCTTAGTCCAAAACGATTTAAATTTGTCTTTAAATTTGTTGTTTGCTCCTGGCCTGCCGAACCATTAAGAGCAAACCAGCTTAAATTGGGTAGAAATGTCAAGAYGGGCTGGCTGCGACACGGTGATCAGAGCAGCGGGGCTGCGGAGAGCCCCGGGGCGGGCGCGAGCACGGGGCGGCACCCACCACGGCGGTACGTGCTCGATCAGATATTGGCTTTACACCATCCGCAGGCTGAGGCCGCGTTTGGAGCGGAGACGCTGGGCAGCCGGTGCCGATTTGCGCTGTCGGAGGAGGGTTGGAGCGGCTCTGCAGGAATCCTCCGCCAGCCCGTTCCGCTCCGTGTCGCTTCCCTGCCCCTTTGCGGTCCTGCACGCGGCGCGTTGGGGAGGGCGGCAAAGGTGGAGGCGCCGGGTGGGGATGGAGGGAGCGTGCCGTCTGCATCTCGATTAGCTGCAAATTGGGAAGAGCCAAACGGAGRGGCTCCGAGAGCCCGTGGTGGGCTCCTTGGAGGCAGCGCTGGCAGCCGCCCGGCGCGGCGGGTTTTGCTGTGCCCCCTCCGCCCCGGTGCCCGCAGCCCTGGTGCACGCTCTCCACTTGCTGCAGCCGGCTGGCGTCTCGGTGCCGGSGCTTGGTGGAGCCGCTCGCTGCCCCGTGGGATCTGCCAGGTGAAAGCCGGCGAGCGCTGCCAGAACACCGGCTTTGCACCTTGGCTGGGGGCAGGATCCATCATGGTGAAAAGTGAGAGCTCAAAGCCCAGCGTGTGGGAAGGGACGTTGCTTACCTGTCCCCCTGCTTCCATGCAGCAGGTTTCCTCTGCCGGAGCGTGGCTTCATCCTGCGTAACGTCACTTGAGGTCCACTTAGCAAAAAGGAGGGTGAAGCCAAATGCTGAGTTAATATCAGTACATTTTCCACCTTAGGCTTCAGGAGCTGGGAGAAGACAGGAGTGGGGCAAAACTGTGGCATCTGTGGCAAAGATGGAGCAGGGTGGAGAGCTGAGAACTGGCTGAGCAGCCCTATGGGACGATGCTCCATTAGAAAATTGCCCCCCCATGAGCTGGTGCAGGAAATGGCTCAGCAGGGAGCTGACGTCCTCCGCGGGGGCCATGGGCTTATCCATGTCRTAGCTGTGCCGGGCAGGGGGATGGTGCCTCCTACGGCCTGAAATTTTAATTTGTCTTTTTGTGCGGATTAAGAGAGAACACTGTTGGTACCCAGGGAAAAGAAAGAGTCCACAGAGAAGTGATTAATTGATTTTTTGTTTGTACTGAACATTCTGGAAATGTTTGGGAACATGGGTTGGTCGGAGTAATGGTGGTTGGCTCTCAGGGTGCAGAGAAAGTGCAGCTAGAAGTAATTAGGTGCAAATTAATTTCCCCACCTTGCAAGAGCTCAAAACCAGCCTCTGATGTGGTGAGAAGGTCGACTGAAGGAAGTGAGGAGGTGGAAGGCCAGCCGGCCTCGCTCAGCCTCCCCGCGCTGGAGGCAGCAAGGAGAGGCCGTTCATCTCCAACGTGGCCTGCGGAGAGGGGGCTGCGCATTGGGGGCAGAGTGGGTTTTGCAGGGTTGTTGGAGCGCGGCAGGGCCAGGCTGAGCAAAACATGTTGCACCTGGGCTTGCTCGAATCGTTGCTACAGTGTCTTGGAGCCGGGGCAATGCTTGTCCAGCAAGGCCTCGTTGTGGGGTGGAAGAGGAGCCTGGAGGGAGAGCTTGAAGGTGAAGTTTGCAATCTAGACATCTCAAGCTTAGAATTATTTGAGATGCCCTGGACTTCTCTCTGCGCCTGGGTTAGGAGGACGCGTGGAGGCAACGTTGACTCTTGTGGATGCTGGATGGGTCCAGCCTAGTAGAGGTGGGAGGATCATTTCTTCTTTCTCCCATGGCTCAAAAAACACTTCCTAATGTTTTTGTTTTCTAGTGGTTAAGTGGTCCTTCTTTGTTCTAAAATACAGCTGTTATTCCCTCAAATTAGAATATTTCTAAAAAAACCCAGAGATGGGGGCCTACTGAGCTGCCTCCAAGTCCAGGCCTCCTGGAAGGATGCTTTGCATGAGCTTTCGCAGTGCATCTCTCGGCCAGATGGTTGCTCATTGCACCCTAGTGGTGATGGAGCTGCTGCTGGCCAGGGCAGTGTGCTGTCCTCTGYGAGCACCCGCCGCGTCTTGTGTGGCGGTTGGTGGGACCCATGGCCTTCTGCAGAAGAAATTCAGTTTAGCCTCTTTCCTGCCCTGGGTCAGTCAGTGAACTGGGTGAGCAAAGGACTTAACGCTGTAGGGCAAATGGAAAGAAACCCTCCTGTGGGATATATATATATATATATATTTTTTTTGGACAAAACAGGGCATTTGATCTCTGAAGTAGCATGGGAATGGTTAAAGCCCTAGCCAAGCATACAGAAGAAAAATGACTCTCAAGCAGACTTGAAATGTTTTTGTTACACCCAACAATCTGGCTCGGGTGATTTGAGTGCAGTAATTGCCTCGTTCCCCRGAATCTCTTCATTTTTAAATGCCAAGGCAAAATTTAAGCACCCTTTTGCTGTATCTCTTTCTAAAGATGTTTTCTGTAAGGCTGGCTGGAGCACTGTTTTCTGACACCAAATTTTGATGAATGCACTCTTTTTTTTTTTGTAAGAGGGGTCTGAATCAAAACCACAGGTTGGAACAAACTTGACCTTTGGGAAGCTTGGGCCAGGCCAGCCAGGGCTAGGGGATGCAAAGGCAGTCCATGGCTCCCAGAACACCTTTGGTAAGACAGCCTAAGATGATGGGACAATTTTCTGAAGTCTGAGCTGAAAATACTTTTTTTTTTTAATGTGGGTGAATACAGAATAGTGATTTAATTTCTTTTTTCCCCTGCTGACTTAGGCTGCTAGAGGAGAAAGTCTTTGTACCTTTTCACAGATCCATCCGATGCCCCCTGTGCAAATTGCCTCATTTACGCAGATTGCAAAAACTGAAAAAGGAAAGCAAAACCCACCTCGCCAGCGATGATGCTCTGGGACACATGGCACTGAAGTCTTTTGCTTTCTGTGTAAAACTACTTAGGAAGACCCAAAGTTACCTCCAGCCCTTGCAGCTTTCTGGTTATGTTGAATTTGCAATGTGTTTTGCTTGCTCATCTCTTCCCAACAGGAAAGATGCTGGTATTTTTCCCTCACCGCTTTTGGGTTATATAAGTATCTGATCTGAGCTGGCTTCCGAAGCACCACCAGCGTGCTTGGTTGTTGTGACTTCTGGGCCAGGAGGAGCTGGACCCAGGTTTATGCGAGAACATCAGAGACTCCTGTCAACTTACTCCTGCCCCAAGAGCTCCCCCAGGCTATTAAGGTCAAACATAGGATCATTTATTCTTGCTTTCCGAAGCCACAGTGTGGCAGAGAGCATTTTCAGACATCTGACTTCTAATCCGAACACGGAGCCCTAAGAAATGTAGACTCTGTATTTCAGATTGGGCACTTCCTGGCTCTCACTGCTGCAAGCCTCGCTGCATGTCTCGATAGAGTTCAGAGCAAGGGAGTGATGACACGATATTCCTCTGAGCATTTGAGTCATCTGCCAGGAGTTGAAACTCAGGTCATCTGAGAAAGGTGCAGTGCTGTTTGAGGTGTGCAGTTGTGTGCTTTGCTCTTCTGCATCAATTTGATCCCCTCACCCTCCCCTGAAAAAGTATTTTAGGTCAAATCAGACCCCATAATATTCCAATATATATCAAACTGGAGATTATACAGTAGTTCATGGGTTTCAGTGATGCTCCAAGATGAACTTGCCCTTGGTTAATAACACATCATTATGTATGCCATCTCTGGCACCATCTCCACAAAGGCCATTAGTATAGCAAGTGCTAGATGCCTGGAAGGTTTAAAATTATCTCTGTTTTAGCTCTCATTATGTTCATGAGAAGCATCCTGTGGCTGAGGCGTTAGGCTTAGGAGCTGCAGCTGAGTTCCCAGTTCTGCAGGCTCTGCATGTGCCTTGGGTAGGCGATCAAATATTTCTTTGACTCATTCCCCACTTTTGAAGCGGAGATGACAAACATTACAGCACGGCGAGCCCTGTTTTGGGGCAGTCAGTTCAAATGTTCCTCCTGATAAAAGCAATACAGTAAGGACAAAACCCCTCTTTGAACTGGGTTGACTCATAATTTTATCCAAAAATGATATTTCTTTAGAAAGATCCATTGTGATATTTTGATGTCCAATACAAATCTCATTTCTCACCAGTTTCTAGCTGCGACTAGCCAGGACTGGCTGTCTTGCCCCTTCTGACTTGACAGCTTGAATTAGCCAGAGTCTTTGGCTGTAAGCCCRTGCAAAATGGCTAATCACCTTGCCTCTGGACCATATGATGCCTTTCAATTCAGCTTATTGGGTAAAGCTCTCACTAGCATTTATAATAATGAAGCCATATGTGATAAAATCCTAGATTAGCCTTATCAAGGTAATTTTTCAAAAAGAACCTGAGGCTGTCAACTCAGACCGTGTTCACGGTCCTCGCTTGCAGTCTGTGGGAATAAGCTTTTCTTGTCCATGAAACCGATGGTGAAAGTGCCATTTGTATCATCGCAGGAGCTGGGTTGAACTGTATGTTAATAAGCATGTGGGAGGTAGGAATAAAAGGGTGGTGTTCGACCTGTGTTAGGTAAGAAAAAGACAACATCTCCTTCCTAAAGTGACAAAACGTGCTCTTCAAGAGATTTCAATTCCTTACCCATCGCCTTCCCCAGATGCCAAACAGGGTGAAACCTGTAAGTCTTTCCCTTTCATTTTGAAAAGATGCATCTTTACTGTATTTTATCAGCTTTACACACTGTCTGAAATGATCACCAAAAATGTTTTCTGCACAGAAATGTGCCCTTTGATATAAGAGAGGGTAATTGCTTTCTCTGGCTGACAGTTCCAAACACCTTCTTTTTTCTGGATTACTTGAAAAGCATTTTCTGGTTAGAAAGAGATGTTGCTGTTTCATCCACCCGTTAGTAATGGGTTTGCCGTTGGCTACTGCTATACATAGTTAGTGTTTACAAGTTTCATTCTGGTGTCTTAGGATTCTAGTTACTGCTTATTGCAGATGTTTTGTGCTCTTTACAAAACAGTCGCAAGACATATGTACTCCAGATGACACTTTAGAATCAATTCCATCCTTTCTTATGGAGAGATGGTTTCCCTCTGGCCCCCTCCMTCCTCACCATCTTCCTCCTAATACAAGATGAGTAAGGGAGCTACTTGTGTAGAGAGTTTCTGACATCTGTTTTTTGCAACATTAAGGGGGAAAAATGTGATGTTAAAGGGAATTGACTGCAAAAATATGGTGAAAACTTTGTAAGTTAGGTCTTTATATATTCATGGTGTTTTTCCCCCCCTGCCTGTTCTCAGGTGTTTTAGACAATCCTGTATTTTGAGAGACTTGTACTAAAGTCACAGTTAAGCATGGCTCTCCMTCACCCTTGCAAGATAGCCATCCTTGTGTTTTCCAGGCCATTAGGTGAATGCATTTCTCTGGTATTTCATCTTCAAATGAGTTTTCAGAGAGATTCTAGTGGGAGAGTTGTGTCCATTTGCATGAAATGCTTAGGATGAAAGTTTTCAGACTTTATCTTGTCCTCCTGGGGTTTAGGAGAATAGAAATGGGATCATTCCAAAGAACAAATATGTTTAAAATAGCTGATTAGGAATCAGGTGGAGCTCTGACCATTGTTCATTCCTACATTTTTAGATTCACCAAGATGAAGACAGCGACCAACATTTACATCTTTAACCTTGCTCTGGCTGATACCTTGTGTCTGATGACCTTACCCTTCCAGGGTACAGACACGTTCCTGGGCTTCTGGCCCTTTGGCAATGTCCTCTGCAAAATTGCCATCTCCATAGACTACTACAACATGTTCACAAGCACCTTCACCCTGACAATGATGAGCGTGGACCGCTACATCGCTATCTGCCACCCCATCAAAGCGCTGGATATCCGCACTCCCCACAAGGCCAAAGTGGTGAACGTGTGCATCTGGGCGCTGGCTTCTGTCTTTGGCATCCCAGCAATGGTGATGGGATCTGCAGAGAATGAAAACAACGGTCAGTAAAAGTGCATCCAGGGGGAGGGAGATGTTGGTGGCCAGAGCAACCTCTGGGGTCTGGCAGCCACTGGGAGAGGTACCGGTTCCCTTAGTGGGTTAAACTGCCTGCTCTCAGGCTGTCTTAACTCCTTCCTCTCTGCCCTTGCCTTTCTGCATCACTGCCACTGCTTTTCCAGTATTAAACATGCCTAAGTTAAACTGAACGTAGAGATGCTTTTGCTCCCAATACAGGTTTGCTGATCTTTCCTCCTCTTTATTTTTTACTTGCAGAAATTGATTGTCTAATCAAACTCCCGTCACCCGTGGATTACTGGGATCCAGTGTTTGGCATCTGCGTCTTTCTCTTCTCCTTTATGATCCCTGTGTTGATCATAACCATCTGCTACAGCCTCATGATCAGGCGTCTCAAGAATGTCCGTGTCCTCTCAGGCTCCAAGGAGAAGGACCGAAACCTGAGGCGCATCACCCGAATGGTCCTGGTGGTGGTGGCAGTCTTCATTATCTGCTGGACTCCCATCCAGATTTTCGTGCTGGTCCAGTGCTTGGGTGCCAAGGCAGAAAGCGAGCTTGAGCTGGCCATCTCCTGCTTCTGCACCGCCCTGGGGTACGCCAACAGCAGCCTGAACCCAGTGCTCTACGCCTTCTTGGATGAGAACTTCAAGGCATGCTTCAAGAAGTTCTGCTTCCCCACTGCCTTCAGGACCGAGCTCCAGATGTCCAACAGGATGTGCAGCATTGCCAAGGATGTGGCTTATGCCTGCAAGAACTCGGAGGGGACTAACAATCCGGCCTGACTAGGCATGGAAATTCCCATGGTGGCTGTCGCCCAGCAGAGTCCAACCACCCCCACATCAGAGCTAACTCAGATAACGGCTCTTTAGCAGGACCTCAAAACTGAGAGGCAAGAAACCTCAGAGGCAATTTTGGGGGTTGGGAAAACCGGATCCTGCAAGAGCATGCAGAAAAAGTGAGCCAATTTGACGCATTTTTAATTCCAGTGCCCTCTGCACTGAAGAATGTGTTTCACATCAGCCCTTTGATTCCTAAGAACCGCTGGTGGTTTGCAATGCTATCAGAAATTCAGGAATTAAGGGGTTTAAACCAGGCATTGCTCCTGGGCCTTACATTTTTGCTGCTGGGAGACAGACAAAATGCAAACTATCCTTTTTCCTTCCTGAGCTGTTTAAGATGCTATCGGCTCATATGGCTCACCAGGCGCTCGCGTGTGGATTTTATTCCCGCGGCATTGCTCTGAAATTAGACTTTGCTGAAGCCAACATGGGGAACAGCCGTCAGACAAAACCCTAGATCATCTCCAGGATGAGTCATCATGCAGGCAAGGGAGCAGGGAGGGAGCAGAGGATGGGCTGGCGGAAAGGGAAATTCAAACTGTCTGGAGCCAGGTGAGGTGCCTGGCTGCAAGGCTTGGCTCAAAGCCTGGGGACAAGAACAACACCAGCTCCCGCGGCCGGAGGTCTGCAATAAATCCTCTGCCTCGAGGAGCGAGCTGGGTGGTGAGAAGGGACTGGCAAAACTGATGAATGTAGCCCAGAAGAGGCGAAGGGAAGACAGATGAAACGAACACAAATCCTTGTTTACATGCTGCTATTGCTTTTTTTTTAAACCCTGTATTTTCAGTATAATAATGGACAGTGTGTATCTATATAGACACACACACATCTCTATATTGCTATAGGTACAGATATATCATAGGATTTCATCTTGCCAAGCATGCCTTGGAGAGCTTTCCTAATGAGAGGAGAAGGGAATGAAGTGGCCTAAATGTATGTGTATTTATGTACAGGGGAAAGCTGTTTCAAAAGAGCTGGGATGGCAGCTCCTCCAAAAGACATGGACATTTCTGCTAGGAGGGGCAGCCTAGGACATTCTCACCTGCTCCGCRTGAGGAATGGTGTACAAAACCTACCAAAAGGGTGGAGTTTGCCCTTTTTTTTTCATTTTAATGAAATTATGTACACAAAGTGGAGAGAGCGAGCCCCTTTCCCCTCGAGAGCTTGAGAGATGCTGCTGAGGAACCACCTCTCCTGCCAGCTGTAGATTGATTTCTCTCCCCCCCCTCCCCTTTTCCCAGTAGGACAGAAATGTGTGTAAAATGAAATGCCCTGTCATTTCACTTGGAAATGGAAGCATTTCTGAAGAGTTTAACCTCCAAGTGCCCTCTGCACGGGCAGGGAGGGCAGGCTTGTATTTCCCCCTGTCCTGCAACAGCCCTGGGAAATTTCGGGAGTGGTGGTGAGCGGAGCTGACTGGGAAATAAGGCGCTGACATCCATTTGGAGATGGATGGTCAACTGCAGTGTGAGAAACGGCGGCAGCATCTGAACTGTACAGTCTTCATGTGAATATATTTCTTGTGCTCTGGTCTATGAGATTCTGTATTTTTAATGTATTGATCTGCCAATATTTTAATGCTGTCATGCTCTTTATATATGCTATATGAAAGAATCCAATGTTATATTTCTAGGTAGAGAGTTTCCCATATGGTTGGGCTTAAAATATATAGATGCAATTCCAATGTCCTACACAGAGGACCCAGATTCCTTGCAAACTGCACAAGCTGGAAGAATGTTCTTGCTGATTAGCATTTGACTGGGAATCTGGCGGGATACCAGAGAAAACTTTACAAATAGCACTTCTCTCGAATAAAGGGTCGGGGGGGGGGGGGAAGAGGGGCGGAAATCCGGGCACTTCAAGCACTTTGCAGTGGACATTTACCCCCAAGCACTCCCTGGGAAATTTTGTACAACTACCCAGGCTAAAACCCCAAGCATGCCAAGAAGCATCGCCCGAGAACCTCGCTGCTGGCAAGCTGCGTCCCTGCCCCTGGAGAATTAGTTTGGCAGGCTCTTATGTTCATGGATACAGTAACAGTGTTGGTCAGTGAACAACCTGGAGTCTTCTGACCCCATCGACTGTCAGGCAGCGGACAGGGCGTTGGGCACGTTTGTACGTAAAGCTGTGAAACGGCCGCGGGGCTTTTCTTGCAGTGCCCTTAGGGAGCAGGAAAGAGCTCAGTAGCAGCTGGTTAAGGAGCAGCCGCCCTCCCTTTTTAGTTCTCGGTTGGGTTTTTAAATAGATTTATGTCCTCTAAAAAATATACTGGTATTTGGCAATTTTTATAATTTTGTTATAATGACTATGCTGCAATGATCTTGCATAATCAAGTACTCGATAAATGTGTGTTTACTAAGCTTTTGGGTAATTTTGTGGCCCTTGCAGTGAATGTGTTTAGGCATTCTGTTCAATGCTCAGTGGAGTTTGTTATAAGAGCAAGAAACCTGAAAGCAAAAGCTTTATTGTACTGTGCCTATAGAATTAAAGGCTTGTGATCAGCTGGCTGGCCGAAATGCGGGCTCTTTAATTCTCTTCTGAAATGGTTGTGTTCATATGATTTTACAGTTGCTGCAGTGTAAATGACAATTTCTTAGGTGGCTACTTGTGTGCTTTAATAAAGGAAAAATAAAACTCCTGTGCTTCGAGTGCTGTGGAATTTGAAAGACTTAGCAGTGGGGATCAGTGGGTTGTCTTAACAGCAGAGCTGCCAGGATGTTTGCGCACGGGCTTGTTTTTCCAGCTGAAACCACCGCTGAATGCACGTGGTGACACTGAAGCATCCTTTTATTGAGGTCAGTGGGAATTTTTGTGTTGGCTTTGTCTGGAGGCAACCTGGAAAGTGAAGATGAGAGAAAACTGGCAGTGGAAGATGACYGTGAGCTGCCGGCACCCTGCCAGCTGCTGAAGCTGCTCCAAGTGTCGCAGCAGGCAGCTCTCGCGCTTGGCCTTGCAAGCGGTGCCTGGCTGCTACCTGCTCTCAGAGGYGCAGTCGGATGCCAGACTAACATAAGCTCTTCCCAACTAGTCCCCTGTTCTTTCTAGGTGTTGCAGGGTTAGGCATGACCATGCGTGGCGATGAATTACAGAACCACTCTGAAAATAAAATCAAAGCACTATTCTGCAGCTTGGAAAGATGGATAAGCCAGTGAGCTGTGCAATAAGGAAAAGTGTCTGCTCTCTGCACTGAGATCAATATTCTTACTGAGTCAGGTGGTAGCAGGAGGGTTTTCTTCATTGGCAGGGGCAATTTTTTTTACAGAAAAAGTTGGTGAGGAAAAACCCCAAATCTTTACTTCTGTTCTAGTTCAGCRGATTATAAGCTCCCAGGTATGAATTCTTATGGCAAAGCCATAAAATAAAATGCCTTATTCAGTATTACAGAATTTATGCATGTCCTAAGCGTTCTCGCTGCTGCTGCAYGGAAAGGTTAAGGCATGGAGGAGCTGGGGGCTGAGCCCCGCTGCCCCGGTGGGGCTCCTCGGCCGGCGCTCTTGCTCCACGGGCGATGCCGGCTCCGCTCGTGCTGCAGCTCCTGCCCCGGCTCTGTGGCCGCCAACTTTCCCCCAACAGGAATCACGATTCCTAAAAGCAGAGGGGATGTGCAGACTTTATACCTGCGCTTAAACTTCAAGTGGTTTTATGCCACGGGAAGAACTTGCCTGGGGAAGGGCTGAGCTCTCCCTTACCCGGCTACAGCTCAGGCTGAGATTAGCTGGTTTAGGCAAGTGCTCAGTCAAAATCACCCCCCTAATCCCCAGGAGGAGCTCAAAGCCTTTCGCGCCCTCCAAATTTCTCCGTTCCCCACCGAATCTCGACTCCAGTGTTAAAGTCAGTTTACCATCTGGAAGAAACCCTGGCTGCAGGAAAGTGATAGCTGTGGTTTGCCCCGTGTGGGTGCCGTTGGTGCGTAATGCTGGGCTTTGCCTTAACGCAGCCGTGATCTGATGCTGAGAAGATGCCGTGGCTGGTTTTCCAAGGCGTTTTAGTGAGGAGTTACGCTGTAAATGTCTGTTTTTTTTGTTTTTTTTTTGTTTTTGTTTTCAAAAGGAAGGTTCATTGACTCCTTAAAGAGCTGTGATCGTGCTCCGATGTCTCTTGGGTGCTTGGGGATGTCACTGCTGGTGGGATCGGGGATTCCCGGAGTGGGGTACGGGCCTCCCTGTGCTGCTTTATAGCTGTACAGGGAAGGTGGGCGCTCTCGGTAGTGACAGCCTCAACTTTTAAGCAAAAAGGACTCTCAGAAGCCGCTCGCGCCAGCACAGCGTTTGCTACCTGCTCGGAGGAAGGACTCTTGAACGGCAGGCAAAGCGAGCTCTGCTAGAAAGACCACAGTTTGCTTTCCCACCCATTTCCCTCTGCTTTCCTTCAGCTATTCTTGTAGATATTTATGCATAAACAAAACTCTCCTTCCCTCTGCCAGGCGAACCTCCTGCTGACAGCTCCCGAGCCGGCGCCYGGACTGCGTACGCGTGACTTTCCGCCGGGTTCCCGCGCGAACGCTCCGTGCACGGAGCAGGGCGGGACGATTCCTGGCAGCAGCTGCTGCATAAGGGAAAAGAGCTCATCTTCCTCGTCCAAAGCGAGGAAGAGAGATGGACTACGAGAAAGCAGAGCAAGGTGTGTGATCCTAATTGGTGCTTGGCATGTTTTTTCTTTTTTTCTTTTTCGGTGGTGGTGGGTGCTTGGTGACGTTACAGCAACGTGCCGCTTTTGTACAAAACACACGTGATCCGTGCTAAGGCCAGGTTTGGGGCCGGTAAGTCATTTTTGGCTTGGCCACTGCGCTGACCCGTTTCAGGAGTTTGCCAAGCAGCAGGGAGACCTGCGAAGGGACTGCTCGCAGGGCAGGGACGATTTAGGCCAAGGAGCCCCGCGGCTCATCAGCTCCCGTGGTTCCTCCTTTCAGGGCCCTGCAGCCTGCATAAAATGCGTGATAGAAGGAAATAATCAATACGTAGAGYAGCGTGGCCAAGTATCTTGGCAACGACGATGTTAATCAAGCGTGTAAACCCACTTTGCTCTCTCTCTCTGCCTTAATGCACTGAAACGCCAGCTGTCTGGGYGGCGAAGGAGCGGCGCCGGCTCTCGGCGGCGGGGAAGGACGCAGGCAGCCCTTTGCCCGCGCCGCGGATCCTCTCGCAGCGCAACACTTCAGGTTTCTGCTTCAGCACCACAAARGCGTGTTAAAAGCTCCCTGAATAGAAAGTGCAGTAAAATGTCCGAAAYGAGCCGAGATCACCTTCCCCCTGAGACCGTCTCTCGTGTCCTGCTGCCAGGGTGTTTGCTCCTGCTGCGGTTAAGCGGCTCCGAGGGCCTCTGGGAGCAAATCCCATTGCTCCACCTTGGCGCACGGTATCACTGTGGCTCTTCCCAGTAACATGCGGGTTGGATCATTTACAGCTCCTTGTACCATGGTCTCATGCCTGTTCTTGCCTCTTGTTCCTGCTTTACTCATATCTCCTTTCCTCCCCAGTCCTTCAGTGCCCTCCTGTGCTATATCGGAGCTGGATGGGACGTSCCACCTGCAGAGACCAGGCTGGGGGCTCTCACTGGGAAGACTCTTACCCTGTGCAAATAGCCCCTCGTGTAGCAAAAGGCGTTTTTCCAGCAGCGCAGGTATCGCTGCACGTGGGGGGCACCTCCCGCATGTTCCTGTGGGGTAAAAGGGACGGCTGTCGGGAATCCTTCCTGACTGTCCATGTGGTGGGAAGGGGCTGGGAAGGGAGAGGACCCGCCACCCTCCATCCCTCCCCTCCGGACCTGCCGCCGGGAGCCTGGAGCCCGGGGATGGGCTGGAGCCAAGAGCTGAGCTGCACCAGCCCTGCAAAACAGTGGGTTTTTAGAGTAGCTAAAGAGGAGGACGAATTTGCAAGAAACTGAGCAGGAAACTTGATTTGGCCACAGAAACCGCTGGCTGAATCAGCATGTTCCCACAGTCTGGCTTTTGATTACGTCAGATCACCTTTCTGTCGGCAACAGGGAGGAGAACAGACAAAGTTTGAACCAGCTCTCTCCATTTCATAAGCACTGATTTTTGTGTGTTTTCAGTCTGCCAGTGCAGCGAGTGCTGTCAAAAGACCAGGCCATGCTGATTTACTCAGTGATGGGGAACATAAACACGAGCTATGTAGACAATATATAATCAAGATTAATGGCTTTTCAGCTTGCTTTCCTCAGTGTGAAATGAATCCTGTGTTGTGATTTGGCTATTTAATGTTTGTTCAACGTTAGGCATTAATAGCAACTTCTCCATGCGCTCAGGTCATTTGTTCACACATTTTGGACTTTCCCTAATCTCAGCGCTCCACTGTTTTTGCTTTGCTTAACCAAGGAGAAAATTCCTGGAGATAATCACTTGCCTCCAGGGATTAAGTGTAAAAGAGCAGAAAATGAGCCCGACCTCCGGTGATGCTGTTTATCCTCGCTCCCCGCATTCCTGTGGACGGCATGGAGGTGGGTATGGAAATCCTCTCGGTGACACTTTCCCCACAGTTTGCTTTGACATCTGAACGAGGGTAGAGCTTGAACATGCCCAGTTGGAAAACTACCTCTTGTCTTCTGATTAGTATGTATTAGCAAGGTAGCCAAGCCCTTCTGCCAGGTAGCTATCAGCTAAGTTGGCGTATGGTGATGACTGGATCGTTATTTGGCTCCAAACTGAGCCCTCGTTGCCTACAAGAAGCAAAAAAGTGGGTAATTTAGGGCCAGCACAGATTCTTCTTGTGCCACAGCCCCATGTGCTTGGCGACCCAGGTTGGTGGGGATGTTCTCCATGCGGTGACTCCACTTGAAGGTTGCCTGCAGATCCGCCAGGCTCTGCCCTGTCCCCTCCAGCCACCTCCACAGCGAAACGGTGGCTACCGATCTCATCTCCCCGGCTCCCGTTCGGGTGGGAAGGAGCGAGGAGAGAGCTCTGCCAGCAGTGTGGTCTGAGAGCGGCCCACGGCACGGCTGCTAAGAGGAGAAATGTAATTACACCCGTGTTATTTGCATCAATACAAAGCAGCAGTGGGCTGAGTCTCATGGGATGTTTTTCATCACACTGAAATCCGCCTTTATTCATTATCAGCTGCTGATCTCATTTGAGGGTTAAGTTTGTGAAACTGAATCCTTATTTCTCTGCTTTCCTTATTCATCTGCCTTACTGAGTGTTCTCCAGTGGATGTTTTGGGCCTTGGGATCTCCTGAGGTGTCTTGGCCTTCAGACATCAGCTGTGCACGGAAAGAGGCAGAGCACGGGGAGATGAGAGAGACAGGTGGAAGACCCGGAGAGAAAGGGCCTGGTTGTCAAAGGTCTTACTCCCCCAAAATAGTTTATTTTCCCCTCTCTTTCCCCTCTTCATGCTCTGTTGCTTGCAAGAAGCATCTCTCTGACCCAGTGGAGCAGAGGTGGGTGAGGGGACCCCGGCCAGGCGACAGCTCCTTCCCCCTCACCGATGGAAGGGAGAAGAAACGGCACCTGGGGTTGAGGGGGCCACCAGCAGCCCTGGTGAGGGTCAGAAACACCTGAAAAAGCAATGAATGAAAATAATGCACGTGTCTCCATCAGGGGAGGCCTGACAACCCAGCTCGTCCTCATCAAGGGCTGTGGCTTGTTCCTCTGCCGCTTCCGTGGTTCCTGGATGGGATGTCCCAGTCTCGGCTTTGGGAATCCCTGTTGCCTGTGTCTGCTGGCAGTGAAATAAGCAATTGGAGGTTAACGCAAAGCAATGTTTGCCTCTCAGCTAAGATAARGCTTTCCACCAGGGTGGCTGGGCACCAGCACACAAGGCCCCAGCGAAGGGGCATTGCCAGGGAGCGATTTAGCAGAGCCGTGATCAGCTGCAGTTGGGACCAAGGCTGCTTATCTCCTTCTGGAGAAAGCTTTGCAGCCTCTTTCCGTTTACGTAGTGAGCACTGAATTTGGCCTTAGGCACTTACAGAAGTGCTTGTTTTTTATCTAGACATCAAATATTTTTTTTTAAAAGGGAAAATAGCCACTAAACAGCCCTTGAAGCTTCAGGCTAGTGTCTAATTCCACTTGAAGAGCTTTGTTAGATAATTGTAATACTTTTCTGGTAGAAAATAGAGCAATTGAGGCTGGTAATTAAAAGCTATTCAGCCAGCTTTGATCTTTCCCTCTGCATCTTTATTTACCAAAAGCAAATGCCAGTGAGAAATTCTTAGCAATATTTACTGTCCTTATACTTGTCATCTGGCTTTAAATTAACTCCTCTTCCTCCCTTCCAGAATGGAAGAGATGGGGGAAGAGAAATGGGGCAACATGACATTYGGCTTTCCAAGTGGGTTTTCTTTGGAAAGCTTTCTTTTGAAGGATTTCTGTGTCATCTCACCTTGTGATAAAGGCATGTGTGGAGCTCTTCCAGCTGCCCTGACTCCATGGGTTTATCACCCCAAGCTCCTGCCCTGCTCTGGGCAGAGCTGGGACTGCAGCATCGTCATGGATGGGGCAAGACTCAACTCGGGCTGCCCAGGGCCTGGGACAGGGAGCCACCAGCGCTGTCTCCCCGTGGATCAAAGAGGGTCCTGAAATGGCCTCCTGACTTGCCGGATGAAAGAGATCCCAGGTTGACAATTCCCCTTGTCTTTAAAGACCGGTGGAAAAGCTAAACCCTGAGGTGCTGAGGCCGCCTGAAGGCATCAAACCCAGCTCACATTGCCCAGAACTGACAGTAAATGGAGGAGGATCACCACGGCGTGTTGCCTTGGGTTGGTGGGGGAGTGTTGGGGCTGGTGGCACATTAACACCATCCCTCCCCACTCGAGATGGCACCCAGGGGCTCCCAGCATCCCATAGGTGACGAGGAGTGCGCTGTGGAAAAGGGGGGCAAAGTATGTCTTTTAGATTGTTTTTTAACAATATCTTCTAGACACCCTTCTGCTTCACATCTGCAATATTTCAAGTTTTCACTCATCCATTTTAAATCTCTATTTTCAGGGGGTTTTTTGCATCTGAAGATACTTCTGAAAACTAGGCCTTTGGGCCTCAGTGTTGTATTATTTCTTTTCTCACCCAAAATCGTGATCGACAGTAGGAGACAGCGTGAGACAGCGTAAGTAACAGGGGATTATGACTTTGCGTGGGAACAAGCCGCAGACTAACTCAGACAAGGACAATTGATTGATGCAGTCATTATTCCTTGCTGCTGCATAAAGACTTAAAAAGCAATAGTAATTTCCGATCCCCGCTTCTTATCTCAGAGGCCTGCATTTAGAGCYGGTGGTGGGAATACGAACCCTATATGAGCCCTAATTCAAGTTTCTGAGGCAGAAAACAGCTTTTTCTCTCTTCCCCAAAGTATGATGAAACACAGTCCTCCAGGACTGTTTGTCCTCATGGCTCCAGTCTGAGGGAGAAAAGGGAGGGGGGAAAAAAAAAAAAGAGGAAGAAAAAGAAACTCCTGGAGAGGAAGGGCAGACAAGAGCCTGCTGCCTTCCTCGGTGCTGCTTCAGCGAGAAGCAAGTCCTATAACGTTTAGCTGCTGCGGTAACCAGGGAGCGCCAAGGTTACCCAGCACCTTTGCACTCATTAAGATGTCCCTGGACCATCCAGGAGGGAAGTTCACCCAGTTCTGCTCTGGGGCTGAGCTGGCTTCCCGGGTCAATGCCTGGCCAGCTTGGTAGGGGGTTAGGACAGGAGCCGTGCAGGTCACTGGTTCAGCCTCCAGAAACCCTGGACAGCATGGCTGGTTTACAAGAGCAATAGCAGGGAATTTATTAGGCGAATTGTTAAGGGGATTTGTTTCCCCTCTTCCTCCGTGTTCAGGATGCGGCTAATGTGGGCCTGGGGTGATCCGCAGCACACCAGCTGCAACAGCCTGCTGAAATTCAAGTGAAAGAACAGGTTTTCCTTGGAGTGAACTTGTGCAAAGCGTGGGCCAATATCTCCCCAAAAGTTATTTCTGCTCTCCTAGAGACAACAGCGGTAGTCTGTTCGGGCTCCGTGAGCAGCGGCCCCTCCGATGGGAGCGTGCAGCGGGGGGGTTGCAGGCTTCCTCGCAGAAATGCCGTCTCACCTCGCCCGCGAGGCGTAGCGGCACTGCTGGGAGACGCTGGCGATGCCGCCCGCGAGCGGCAAGGAGAGAGTGCCGCTTAGCGTAGCCGCGCCGAAGCACAGCGCGTCGGGAGCGGCGGCCGCTGCGGCTGGGGCAGCGCAGGCGGGCTCGATGCGCTGGTGGGGGCTGGATCCGGACAGTGCTCAGGCAAGCACGGACCCAGCAGGATCTTGTTGTACGAGGAGAGGCTGAGACAGCCGGGGTGGTTTTGCCTGGAGAAGGATATCTTATCAATGTGTATAAAAATCAGATGGGAGGGAGTAAAGAAGATGGAGCCAGACTCTTCTCAGAGATGACCAGTGACTGGACGAGAGGCAATGGGCACAGACTGAATTAAATTCCATTTAAACATATGAAAAAACATTTTTACTGTAATGGTGATTGAACACTAGAACAGGTTGCCTGGAGGTCCTGGAGTCTCCATCCTTGGAGATAAATGAAACCCGACTAGAGCTGGTCGTGGGCAAGCTGCTGCAGCTGACCCTGCTTGAGCAGAGGGGTTGGACTAGACGATCTCCAGAGCTGCCTCCCAACCTCAGCAACTCTGTGAGCGTGTGAGACGATGGCCACGGGTTCCTGCAGTGTCCCGTGCATCACCCCCCCACATGCAGCACGTTAATGCATTAGTTATAGCGAAATGACAAACACAATCTGAAACAATCATGACATTTGATCCAAAGGGGAAAAACTCCATCAATGGCATCATCGGGTCTGAAAGAGGGTGGCTTGCACTCGAAAGGTACTTTGATTTTCTGCCTAATAAAATATATTACCTTTCCTACAGACCTAACACCAATGAATAGTGGCATTGTAACTAGTTAGACAGTCTGTGTATGGGGTGGCTTCATTTGCAGCCAGCGTTCTTCACTCAAAAGAGCTTTTTTCATCTGGGAACTGGGGAGTCCTTTGCCACCAGGTGGCAACCGTGCTAAAGATGTGGCTACCCGTGATGTCCCTGCCTGGCACAGGCTGGCACATCTGCTCCAGCCTTGCTTGGGCCTTAGGTTGTGTGGCCAAGCAAGAGTTCTGCACTCCCCTATCTGCTGCTGGCACTTCCCTCCCTCCGTGTGAAGGTCGGTGAGGGACACAGCCTGTGTCCAGTCCTGTGTCTGGCCCTATCTTCTTTTGTTCCTGAGTGGACCTGGGGCCTGGTTAATGACCTGTTGTGTCTGGTGCTGCTGATGGGCCCTGTTACCAGCCCTGTTTCTGCCTCCTGTGCTTGGACCCTGTGGACCTGTGCCCCATTGGTGTGGTCACCCTTGGCTTCTGGCTCACTTGTTGTTTTGCTCTGCTGGGTCTGATGCTCTAGGATGAGGGCTGGTATTGGTTAATTCTTTAGGGAGGTGGCGTGTGTGTGTGTGTGTGTGTGTGTGTGTGTGTGTGTGGCAAGGTTAATCTTTGGCATCATTTGGACAAAAATGATCATCCACATTTAACAAGGTGTTTTGGTGGCTATATTGAGCCAGAAAAACAGAGCTGTGACACGTGCTATTCCTGGCTGTGGTAGATCAGCATTAATAGGTTGGTGTTAACCGTGAGTATCCCAAGACCTCAGGATGTTGCAGGAACCTTCCCTTCTTGGCCAAGTGCTGTGGCACTGCTCTGGGGGTGAGGCCAGGCTGCGATTTTGCAGGGTGGCTGTGGAAACAGCAGTTAGACGGAGTTCACTCCAGTGGCAGAACGTGTTTAGGCTCTGTGCAAAGGGATGGATGTGGGCCTTGTCCATTGGCACTGAACCCAGTATGCTCGGACTGGTTCAGTGACACCACTGCTCCAGATCTTGTTGTATCATTGTGCTACTGCCAGTCTCCTTGCTGGCCCCAGGGAGCCAGGGAGATGCTGTAGCTATGTGTGAGTGTTATGAATTGGTCTTACACATGCAGAAAGCTCATGCATAAACCAGGGAGTCGGTCTGAGAGCATAGCTGGTTATGGGGCATTTTGGGGCAAGTGTAAAATGTTATGTGTATAGACATACCTGGGATAAAGCACATCTTGCTCAGAGCAACAAGAGAAAGACCTTTAAAGAGTGCATTCGTCATCCCTTCCTCACCCCTTCCTCCCTGTGAGGATTGACCTTCTGGGAATGCGGCTCTAGGACTGAACGTGGCAATGGGCCCCGTTCATCTCTGTAGGTGGATGGTGGTGGGGAGATTTTGTCCCAGCTGTGAAAGCTGGGAAGATGTTTCATTCTCATCCCACCATCTAGCAGTGAGGAAGAGATGTTCTCATTACAGCCCTGGGCACAGGCGGGGTGAAGCGACCCAGGTTGCAGCTGATGTTCAGGAAAGCGCCCCACCTAACCCTGCGTTGCTGGAGGATGGCCCCACTGCTGATAAGCTGTGCTCTTAACTTCAGCTCTCTGGGCATTGCTCACGGATGGGCCCTTTGCAGGGTGGTGTTTCAACATGCTGCTGGTAGTTCCTGCGGTTTTCAATATGCTGTTTCTGGTCTCCAGATTCTCTTCCTCTCAGGCCCAGTTATGTTCAAGTACTTAACTTTGCTGTTAAACAAGACCCTTTATCTGCAAGGCTTTTCAGTGCTTTTCTTGTGGCTTACAACACCCTAATTGTGTTATATATTGGCAATATCCTATTTTGCAGTAGGTAAAATGTAACAGAGAAGGCAATGACGTGCAATAACTAGTATAACAGCTTCCTTCAGTGAAAGGAGGAGCACACTCTTTTTCCATGAGCTTTATTTCATCAAACAATCTTAAATAAATATATTTTTGACATTTAACAGAAATGATGTTGTTAAAAATTGTTACTAATGCAAAAAAATTCCCACAGTTGCCGTAGTATTTGTTGTTCAACACTGTTTTTGAGATATAGGTTTTGATTTTGGTTTAAATTTCAATTTGTGTTAACAGCTCAGGAAACAAGGAATTTGAGAGGAGCTAGACATCCCTCAAAATCAAAAATACAACCAAAACACACATGTGCACGTACACGGACATGAAAATGCTTAGTTTTTTCTTCCAAATACTTACTTATCTTCCATTTCCTATGTCCATTTTCTTAACACATTATGATGAGTGATAGTTAACTCTGCTCCATGAAATAATCCTCCAGATAAATCTATTAAGAACTGAAGACTACATCAATCTCCAAACGCTGGTATTTTTCAATAGTAATATATGGGAAGAAACTCAGCTTTTCTGTACTGTACAGCAGATGGCAATAAAGGACTACTTTGTAGTAGAAGTACACCTTTGAAAAGGTAGCTTTCTGCCTTTAATGCTTCAAGGTGTGACAAAAACAAGAATAAAAAGATGCAACTTTGAGAAACTGGGAAATACAGAGGAGGAAAATGCAAGATTTGCAAGTAAACAGTACAAACCATGTGAATGATAACAATAAAAATAAAACATGCACATACATTACATGTAAATCAAAGAGAAAGGAGAGCACTTGTGCATTCATTAGCCATCCTCTCAAAAGTTTACAAAGTTGCCCCTGAAAAGCTATGGGGGGGAAGGATCTGCGAGCCCCAACCGGCTGTTTTACGAAGTTCTGCATTCCAGCATCTTTCGGAAACTTTTTCGAAAGCTGTCATCGAGGAAAGCATACAAGAAAGGATTCAGGCATGAATTGGCATAGCTTAGACTTGTGATGAAGTAGGATATACCAATGACCATGGAGGTCTGGGGTAAGTCAGTGGTCAAAGCCACAATGGTGGCCAAGTGGAAGGGGGTCCAACAGAAGAGGCAGACAGCCAGGACGATGAAGACCATGATAGTGACTTTCTTCTTGGCTTTGTCCAGGGCTTTAGCATTAGAGTTCAAATGCATGTTCCTTAGCTTGTAGAGCATCATGGTATAGAGGATGCAGATGGTAGATACTGGAATGGCAAAGCCAAGGATGAGGGTATAGATCCTGCTGGCTTTGAACCAAAACCTTTCAGGCTTGGGGAAATTTAGACCACAACTCTTGATCTCCAGGTCATCTATGTAGACATTGGCAAAGATGATGAAAGGGAGAACTATGATGGTGACTAGGACCCAGATGCACAAACTGACAATCCTGGCTGCTCGGTATGTGCGATGAGGCATCCTCTTGGACCTGACTGTAGCCAGTACTACCAGATACCTGTCTATGCTCATCACTGTTAGGAAATAAATGCTGGAGAAGATATTGTAGTGGTCTATGGACAAGATGACCTTGCAGAGGACTTCTCCAAAGGGCCAGTAGTGAAGGAGGTGTTCAGCAATATTAATGGGCAAAACAAGTGTGAACAAATCATCAGCTATGGCAAGGTTCAGGATGAACATGTTTGTCACAGTCTTCATCTTGGGGGCCTTGAGGATCACATAGATGACAGCGGTATTGCCTGTGAGCCCAACTGCGCAGATCACAGAGTAAATCACAGGGAGGACAACATAGAAATCAGGTGCCTGCTCTTGGAAGGTGAAGTTGAACTTCATGCTGCTGTCCAGGTAGCAACTGTTGCCTGCATTGCTACAGGTGCTGTTCCCATCATACCACAGGGAGCCGTTTCCCATGCCTGCTCCTGCTGATCACAGGCTACTTTCAGGTGTCACCAAGAGCCTCTTTAGCCCGGGATGGAGCCTTTTGTCTGTGCTGATAAGGAGCTGTGCTCTCATTTAGAAATGGGTTGTTTTCAGAGAGTGGGTCCTGAGGCAGTATGGACCATCTAACTTACCTCTCCTGTGCCCCACCTTTGCAAAAGTTACATTTTCAAATGAGCAGAAAAAAGGGATGATAACATAAGGCTCCATGAGCAAAGCAAGTAAGAGGGTTATATCTCCCCGTATGAGCAGAGGCACTCTTCTCTCTCAGAGCATCCCCCGAGCTGTGGCTGTTCTCTGCTAGGGAAGTCAAGTGGCTCCTGTTCAACCGGCTGGAGCAAGAATCCTTGTCGGGGCTGGCAGGAGCAGAGYGAAGGAGAGGGAAGCTTTGCACCTGGCAGACTATCTTCAGCCCTCAGCGGTCTTTAGGGAAGTCCGCTGTTTCACTTGCACAACACTTGCTTTTCCATGTCAGAGCAGAAGCATCGCAGTATTTAATTAGTGCATTTCTTTGGGTCAGGGGACCTCAGACACTTCATCAACCAAGATTTCCCAGACAATGCAGTGGAAGTTTCTGACACAGCTGCACCCCGCTCCCAGGCTCCCCTAGCAAAAGAAGTAGAGAAAAAAAAGAAAGAAAAAGCAATGGAGTTCAAGGAATATTTAAATATGTAAATAAAATTAAAGAGGCTTAACCCACAATTAAAGTAAGTTTTTAACCAAAGGTAAATTATGATCTCAGTCAATATGAAGACCATCCCCACGGCAGATTGTGGCAGTGCACAAAACTTGGATGTAGAAACCTACGATCGCAAGAGTTCAGGATCATCCAGCAGAGGAAAAAAGTGCCCTGAAAGCAAGTCCGCTTTAGAATCACAGCAAGAATTATCCCATCCGTTTACATCTTTCTAGCAGTTGCCATGTCCGTTGCTCGTGCCTGTCCCACACTTGCAAGAATTCCTCTGCAGGGAAGCAAGCAAGCAAGCAACCCCCTGCGAAGATCAAAGTCAGCAACTGGTCCCCAGGCTCTGCAAGGAAAAGTGTCTCCCTTCTTGCATTTTGCTGTCACACAGCAACAACGAAGGAGTCAGGAGTCGGGGGGGGGGCTGAAGCTGCTCTTACCTGGCTGAGCGACGGCTCGGCTGCGTCCGCCGGCACCTGCTGCTGTGCACTGCCGAGGCTCCGCTCCGATCCCGGCTGGAGGAGGGTCTCGGAGACGCTGACGTTACCAGTCCTTGCAGTCGTATCACCATGGTGGCTCTGTGTGCGCTTTGCGCATCGGAGCAATTAACGTTTGTTCACACCAGGGAGGGAAGAAGAGTTGTTCTCGCTACGCTGGGCTGTTCAAACAGTGAATAACCCAGATGCTGGCGAGCGGCTGAGGCTCCGGGCTGCTCCCTGCAGGAAGGAGGGAGATGCTGAACGGCACGGGCAGCACCCAGGGCTGTCAGGCTGAGCCTGCCCGAATGCGGGATGGGTGAGATGGTGGGAAGGGGGGGTTAAAATATGTTTCGCTAGGGAATATTGGCTGTTTCTAACAGGGGAAGATGCACAAGCGTGTGTGGGGAGGGAGTGAGAGGAGGGCACACGTTACAGATCTGGAAAGGCGCAAATAAAGAGACGTACCTTGCCAGCTCTGCACTGGCTTCAGCTGCTCTGGGGGAGCTGATTTTTCCCAGGCTGGGTCTCTGGTCCAGGCTTGGAAATGCAGCTAAAGCCGTCAGGTGCTGCATCACCAGACACAGGAGTCTCAGGAGTGGAGCCCAGCAGAAAAACACCCCAGATCAAACAAAACCAGCAGTGATATAAGAGCACTTTACCTTCGTGTGCCTGAAAAAAGAGGAAAAAAAGAAAGCAAAGCAAAGGGTCTTGATTCTCTTTTAGTCTCTTAAATGTAGCATGCAGCTACCGGTTCTCCGACCTTTGTTTTAATACCCAGAGAGAAAAAAAATGCAAGTATCCACCTGCACTATGCCTTGGTGTGAGGCAGCGTGTCCGTGGCAGCGGTGGCGTCGTTTCTTAACTAAGCAGGTCCCCTCGCTTACGAGCCATGTAGCTACGAGCTGTGTTTGACTTTGCTGCTCTTCTGAGGATGTTTACCCTTTTCTGGCAAGATTAGTGTGCTCCAGGAACTGAGTGGGAATAAAGCACTCCACTGCGCACAGGGAGGTAACTCCTTCAGGCCACTGGTATAATTGACTTTTCAGCAGACAGGGATTTTTTTGTTTTTTTTAACACACTCAGTATACAATTCTTGCAGGTATTTTCTGTATCTCAACAGAAAACTGAGCAGCCATTTGGCCTAAACAAAATTAAACAGAAATTGGAGGGGGTCCAAGAAGATCCGTGGGAACGATAATGAATTGGATGATGTTTTCAGATGAAGGACCCCAAGAGCGCTCTTCTCACCTGTTCTGGGAAAGCTGGCACAGTTTGTGAGTAGCTGTACAGGAAAATGGGTTGTGATGATAAACTCCTTAGTGGGGAGGAAGTTTTCAGGAATCAGCGTTGTCTTGGACAAAGAGAAAGAAATACCGGAAGATAGAAAATTTCAGGAGAATGCAACATTAAGTTTACTGTCCTCGGAGATGTTCTCTGGGGAAAAATATGCAGAAGAACACGAGGGTTTTGGACTTGCCTGGGTCGTAATTCAGCATGTGTAGGCTGGTGCGGGTAAGACATCCCGCACTACTGCGGGTGTGACCGATGGCAGGTGGGACTGTCCTGGTGGAAATGCCACCCATCCGGCTGAATGTACCCGTGCTGTGGGGCTGCTTGGGAGGGTCCTAGGGACAAATTAGGTCAGAGGCCCCCACTGGAAGAGCAGATCTGTTTTGCTTTCTCAGCTGCTCCATGAGCCTAATCCCCGTCCTTGGAGTCCAACCTTGATTTGGGCCCGAGAAGGGAGATCTTCCTTGTGATGCCCCATGCACAAATTAGGAAGCATCGCCTGGTGCTTCGTTAGGTTTATTGCTTCTCCTCCAGCCCTCTGAGAAATATCCCGTCTGGCTGAAGACTGGAGGGAGCCCAACTAGCTGGCGCTGGAAGCGGGAGGGAAGCGAAGAGGTGGCTTTGCCTGGCAGCACGTGGGAGGGCACCGTGCCCTTTGCAACAGGCACCTGAACCTTAATAAGCCTGGGAGTTTTAGAGAGTGAGGAGAGTCTGTTCCTGCTGGGTGGGGTGGCGATGCGCTTCTAACCAAATCCGTTCCCCAGAGGAGGCCGGCAGTCCGAACAAACCTTTCAAAGCTAAATTCATGCCGCAGGGCTTCTGTGTGTGTCGGGCTGTTGGCTTTAAAGCAGTCGTTTTCAAAGTGGGTGCTCAGGGTGTCCCTTGCATGCAGAACCAGGGATGGAAAAGGTTTGGGATTTTTTTTTTTTTTGGTGCAAACTGTGCTGTAAGGTGATACGGAGAGGTGTGAGGACAGACAGGAGTATTGCCCATCGCTATTGAAAGGCTGAGATATCACTACCAGTAACTATTCCCTGAGGCAAAAGGGTCTAAAAGTGTTTACACTGCAAACCCTTCCATCTTAGCCTGCCATTTTTCAACCTAAAGTACTTCTGCTAGGTCTCCGGGAGAGTTTAAAAGCTATCCTTTCGCTCTCCCAAGCTGTAGGATCTTGGAAATGGCTTTGATGCTGCCTTGGACAGTAGCTGTATGTCCCAGCACATCTCTCCCTGGTGCTGCTTGTTTTGGGACATGCTCACAAGCGGACGTGGAGTTTGGAGATGGGGGAGCCGTGGTGGGCGGCTGGGCTGCTGTGGGTCCTGCTGGCGGCGTGGGGGACCAGGCTGCAGCCCCGGACCCTCCACCTCTGCGTGCTGCGTTCGTTTGCTCCTTCAGTGGGCACAGTCTCCCGCATGCCTTGGTTCGAATGCATTTGATTACAACAAGCTGCTCAGGAGTGAGATCGCGACTAGCGATTTCCTCTTACCGTCTGCTGTGGGTAGAGGGGCTTTTGCTTCCTTTATACCCCCAAGAAACAGGCGCTGCCCCTGCTTTCTCCGAGCTCGGCTCCCTGCACGGTTTCAATAAGGATTTGCAGTAACGTTCACTCAGTTCTGGGAGAGCAATTGCAAACAGATCTAATTTCAGCCGTGACATGGCAGGGTGGTAGGAGCAGCTGCATCCCCAGAGAAGACCTCTCCCTTCTGCTGGCTCTGGACCTGGCCGGGGCTGGTGGCTGAGTGCAGCAGAGGCAGGCCTTGTCCCCTGTGCACGTTGGCGTTAGGTGAAATGGGAGAGCGTTTGCATCCTGCTTCTGTGTCTGAGCATCCCTTCCACTTGATCGCAAACATTACAGTGCCCTGAAGCTCCTGGAGATCAAGTACGAGAGTCTCAAGCTGCTGTCACGAAGCGCGCAAGCTGTGTTTTCCTTCTGAGCTCTTCAGACTTGCTCTTTCGCAGGCAGCTCCACCATCAACACAGTACAAGGGGACGAAGTTTTATCCCTGGCAAATCCATGCGATGGAGGCAGGATTTGCCTCTTGAAACCCCTGCTCATGCTGCGCGGCTCGAGCCAGCTATGTGAACGGAAAGTAAAGGCAGTGTTTTAGGGAGGGAGAATCCCCTGCGACGCCGAATCAATGGTGCTTTATTACCTCCATAAAGCTGATGTGCTGCTGGCTCCAGACGAAGGCTATCCATCACTTCGGAGCGGGCAGGTATGGAGAGCTGTGCTCCCGGGAGTCCTCAGAGGGGCTTCAGGGCTGAGCTCCAGCAGAAGCAGACCCCACCAAGTGAGGGGCAGTGGGCAAGAAGCTTTCTTCACCTGGCTTTTGGAGAGCACTGGGAAATGTCTGCATTTTAATTGCATTTTCAGATGATAGGATTATTTCCATATCAAGGGTGCAAGCAATGCAGTGCGAGCGCTCTGCAGTGTTTCAGGCCCGCAGCGAGGGACCTGCGCAGGGAGGCGGAGGTTGAGGCTTTCGGGTTCAGAGACCTGGAAACCAGGCCAGAGAAGGCCTGGGACCAGTTTGGAGTCTTATCAGACTGCTCTGTTTCACCAAAATGTCCTCTGACAGATTAGCAGGGGAGACAATCCCGGGGCGTTTGGCTCCGACAGCTGCCGAAGAGTCAGGTTCGTCTCGAGGACACAAATATGCAATCAATACTCCCTGCTTGCCAAAACAAAATGTTCTCTGATAACTGTCTTGCAGTTGCTGGTATAAGGGTGATTTATGTGTACGAGGTGTTCGGTGCTTTTCAAAAGGTGTTGCAGCACCTGGAGGTTAATATCTAGAACTGATTATGTCAAACAGTCCGCAAATAGATAGGGGTGACTATTTTCCTGGGTGATGGGGTGGAGCAGGCTTATCCTTCACTGGATAGGGTGGTAATGGAGGCACTTTAAAGAAAACCAGAGTAATGAGTCTTATTCACTTAGAAACATCCCAATTTATGTCAGGCAAGGAATATATCAATAACTGCCCCTTCGCCTCCTCCGCTGAGGAGCAGCAAAGATAAACGCTGCGTGAGCCCAGCGGCGATGGGGACAGAAGATGTCTCATGGGGATGGGGTGGGTGGCTGGAGCTGCCTCCTGTGTCAGCAGCCGCTGTAACGCCTTGGAGCTCGTTCGCTGCAGCCCTGGCCGGGCACTGGCTCCTCGGCAGGGTGGCCCTGAGGCACTGGGCCAGCTCTTCTGCTCGCTGGCCTGGGGACGTTCCCGGAGATGCGCTCCGGCCGGCCTGGAGCAAGTTGCGGCATTGCAGGAGCTGCCTGGCTCCTGGAGTGGAGCTCTGTTGCTGCAGAAGTTCTCGCTCCTGCTGAAAGCGGGGTGGTTGGAGCAGCTCTGTAAGTACCTGAGGCCTCACAAAAAAACGACACGGTGCCAATCTTGCTGCAATGCAAAAATATGCAGGAGGATTTACAGAGTGCAGGCAGGATACATGCAGGTAGTCTTTAAATACCTTACTTTTTTCCTTAGTCTGGCTTCAAATTACCTTCTTCCAGAGAAATTAAAACAGGTTTCCATCCCAAGATGTTTTTACTCTCTTGCGTTTCTTCCTGGTTTTCCCCAGGACTCTTGGGGACAGGAATGGGCCAGCAGAGAGCCTGTCCTTCATTTTTTTTCTGCCCTGAGCTGGTTGAGTCTATTTAGACCAGAGCCCTCCAGGAGGCAGATGTTTCCAGAAGGGGTCAGTCACCCCCTCTAACGCTGACCACAATGTTTGAGCTTTGAGCTGCCACTGTTGGTTTGCTCAGCTTTCTGCCATCAGCCCGCGTGAGTCAGGGCTTTGGGGCAACCTGACTATGGGAGCTGCGACTATAAGAAAAAAACACCATGTATGACACTGTCTTGTGCTGCCTGTGCCATGGTACTGCAGGCTGCAGTTAACAGCTTGGTTTTTCAGCTGGCTTGGGATGGTGTTAACCCTTGAACCTATCAATGACCACTAAAATATTAACAAGCTTATGTTTTCCTGCTGGTCCCCTTTAGTAGATATGTATGGCCAAGGGGATTCTCCAGTGCAGTTGTTTGAGGGCAGAGGCAACAAGCAGGACATAAGAAGGAGCAATCCTAGATAAAAAGGGATAGGAGTAAAGGGGAAACAGAAGGATGTTGATTGCCCTAATTGACGGGCTGAGGGTAGGGTGGAACAGAAATGGTAATGCATCATGGCAGGGAAAGGTAAGTACAGATCTGTTGCCCTTCTCCCAGCTCACCGCTTTCGGGGGGGGGGTGCTGCCAGCCCCCTGGGGTGTCATCGTAAGGGTCCTTTACTGCAGCACACCAGGACCCCACGCATGAGCTACGTGTTATTTAGTTGCTATTAAGCTGGTTGTTATGCGATTGCTAATAACCCTTGGTGTCCTTGTGCTACTTTTGAATGACAGGAGTCATCTTTCAGACTTTTTTTTTTAATGTTTTAGATGTCGCTTCTTTAAAAGTTGCCCCTTCTGTCACCACTAGCCTCCCTTTGAAAGCTCCACAGCGCGGCTTTGCAATTTGTTGGAGTAGAGTTAATGCAGCCACTGAAAAACAGCACAAAACTCTTCGGCGATGCTTGCCAGAGAGCAGGCTCTGCACAACGTATTCCGATAGCTAAGCAACAGCTAAATGTGTCACCTAGTCTGCTTAAGTGGCACAGCTCGTCTGGCCTAAAAGCCTAATCGTCAGAGGGTTACGGAGTGCAAATTGCCGAGTGAATTTCCGGCTGTGTTATGACAGTGAAATGACTCATCTTCACCTTAATATCATGTTTTAGAAAAATGTTTTAATATATTGTACAAAGTTCATTGTTTAAAAAAAAAAACAAAAAAAAACCCCATGAAATCTGTCCTCCAGCACAACGTATTCCAGGGCGATTACACAGAGCCGGCACCTTTCTCCATACGCTCTTCGTGCCAGCCAAGATAGCTGATTACACGGATCTGATTACTTAGTGTTGATTATCCTAAGGAAGAAAGGGAAAAGGAGGAGGCCAGGTCTGAGATTAACCAAGCTCAACTGTACGGCTTTTGACTAAATCATTAATTACAGCTCGTTTTTGCAATTCACGCCTGCCTGACCTATTTAAATAGGTCATCATAATTCATGTGGCCAAAGAGCTGCTAATGAAAATTCAGTCTGAAGAGCATGATCCTTGTTGGAAGTGTCAGCGTGACGGAGCAAACGAATGCTCGATCAGGAAGGTGAACTTCGGTAGGAAATGGAGTGTTGTGAAATACCGAGCAAAAAAATACGAGGAGAAGGGAAGGAGTTGCTGCAAACTGCGGTTTCGGACTGGTGGTATCTGCTCACCTGCATCCTGTGGTCACGGGTGCAAGAGGAACATTTGGCTCTGAGCAAGTAGGAGGAGGGATGGATACAGTACGTGCACCAGAAATAACCCCAAAAGCACTGAATGTGGGTCTTCAGGACCTCATTCTGCTCCCTTGAAAATCTGCTCCCGACCCCAAACCTCAGGTTTGCCCCAGAGCAAACCGCAAAGAACCAAATTCCCGGGGGAAAGGCTCTTGGAGCTGCTGGGTCTCTGCCTGGCGATTTCAGTGTGCAGAGAAGAATCGGGTCCCGTCGGAAAGCCTGTTGATGCAGCTCTGATTGCCGGCAGCCCCACCGTAGAGGGGGAATTGCAGATGCTTGCGGAGGCAAAGCAGAAAAAAAGGAAAAAAATCGGGGAGGAGAGTCCCTCTACATTTTCTACTGGGGATAATTTCTGAAGCATAAAACTCACTGGGCCATGAGAGGCCTCCTAGCAGGTGAGCAATTTCAGGCGAGAGCTGACAAAGCAGCAGAAGGTATTTTGTGGTGGAGAGCTTAGTTATGGCCATATAAGTCTTTCCACTTGTAATGCTAGTGACTGGAAGTAATATCAGAGTGTCGTTTTGGCAATAAGCAGCACACTTGGACTCCAGGAGATCCCTCCGCTTCTACCTGCTTTTCAATTTCACTTGACGGCGGCCGAAAATGATTTTCTTGCAAATGGCCCGTTTCCACCGAGTTCTGCAAACTCTGACGGTGGCTCCTTGCCAGGAGGTTGATTTTTTTTGTAATAAGAACTGCTTTCTTCTCATAAATGCTAAGTGATGCGTTCCTCCGCCTCGGATGTCAGGAGTCACGGGAGCACGTGCTGTACAGAAACGCTCCCCGGCTGCAGCGGCAGCAGCCTCCTCGTGTTGCTCAGCGAGTACCCGATAACTGCGAGGTAGCTCCATGTCTCTGCAAGTTACTTAGCAATCAATGACACAGCTGTCCTCCGAAAAAACCTAATTTAAGGGAAGGCTGTGGTGAAGTCCTTGCCCTGCGATTTGGCTTTGGCAATACAAGCTCTGCAAGCCCTTTGCCTGTCTGCGGGCTCAGGCGAACGGCAAGGGGTTGTCGTGCGAGTAGAGCTGGCTGCAGCCTCTGTTTGGTGCTGTTTCTCTGCGGCTTTGAATTTTGCTAACGCTTGGCCGGGATGAAGGTGAGGAGATCTTCTGATCTGCATCTGCGGGAGCTGACACACCTCCCTCGTTTTCCCCGTGGGACTTGGCAGCGCTTGCACTCGATTTCCTCCACGGTGCACGGAGCAGGCTTCTTCCTCCCCGGATCCTTCTACAGCCCTGCAGGGGACTTTCCTGCTTGGAAAGGCAAACGGGCAGGAGAGAGGCAGAGCACTGTATCCCATGCAGTGGGGTAGGCTGCTGAAAGGGGAAATGCAAAGCCCAGCTTTTTCGTCCTGCAGGTGTGCAGCCGAGCCGCGGTGAGCCGGGTGTATCAGCCACGACGAGGGCGCTGAGCGTGCGCCTTGCTCCCTCCAGGCGCGAGGGAAGACACGGCGAAGAGGCTTACGCCGAGCTCTTTCGCCCCATGTTCGCTCGGAGCAGGCACCGGCGCGCTCTCCCGGCCCAGGCGGTGCAAGGGAGCGCGCTGAGCCGCGGACTGCGCAGCCCCCGTGAAGCAGCCGGGAGAAAAGCAGGGCCGGAACATGCTCCTCTAAGCAGACCCCGTTCTGCTTTCTTCTCCTCGCTTTGCAGTAGGAGCAGTTGTCCAGCGCTTGATCCCCTCTGGCAGCGCCGCAGCAAGAAAGAGGATGGAGAAGAAATTGAGGGCGGTGTAATGCACCGGGTGGCTGACCGCAGGTCACGGCAGCGCACAGGCTGCTGCACGCAAAGCGCCTGGGGACGGTCCCCAAGGCTTTTCTCTGGGCGATTATTCTTCAGCTCTCGTATTCAGTGGCGATGGGGAAAAATAAAGCTCAGGCTTTCTATCAGCACGCGTCTCACGGAGCTGCTGCCGGTGGCTGGTGCTCCTGTCTCTGCTCTCAGCCGTCTCCTTTCCCTGCCCTGGGGCATTTGAATAGCGGATATTTAGTTGTTTGGCTGTACTGAAACCTGTAGAGGAGTTTATGGGCTTGTTTCCAAAGTGAAAACAAGCTCGATTTTTGCCCATTATATAGGGGGGGGAAAATGATACTGCGAGAAACAGGTCTGCTCTCTTAACTCTCCTGAGCGTTGGAGTGAGTCCGGGAGACGCCGTAATGGGTCGATAAGCGGCTCCGTATCATCTTGGCTGTTTGACGTCGCGCTTGAGTCGCTGCTTCCTGCGGCAGCGCTCCGCGGCGGAGCCGTTTGCCCGCTCTGCAGCAATGCTGGGCACGCGGCTCTCGGGGAAGGCAGAATAGCTGCCGAGCAGGACGGGCAGGGAAATCAGCTGGTCTGGGGAAAGGCAGCTATTCTGTGAATTGCGATTTTTCTTCAGGGCCTGCTCTAATAAGGCCCATTATGAATGAAGATGGTGCTTGAGGGGGAATCGGTCTTTGAGCATCGTTTTTTGCACGCATGCAATGCGCTCTGTGCGCTTGCCGCGTGGAGATGCGTTCCTGAAACGGCCTCCTGGAAGTGGGAAATTTGACATCTCAGCTACGCTGCTCGGAGGAAAAAAAGGCAGGGGCGAGTTTTCCTTTTCATCTTCCTTTCTCGTCAGGAGACCCAGGACATCTTCCCGTTGCGTTGCACAAGCAGGAAATCAATTGCGGCGGGATTCCCGCTGGGAGATTTGTGGAGCTCCTGCCGGGGGGCAGAGAGATGGGCTGGGGAACCCGAGACGATAGCTCAGCGCTCGTCTCTGCTGCTTTAATTGTTTGTAATGACTTAATAAGCAGCAATAAACAGGGAAGCGGATCCTTCCCCGCAGCAAACCCAGGCGCGAAGCATTTTATTAGCTCTTCTAGGGCCTCTGTTTGGACTTTCTTCGTGTTTTCTTCTCTATGGGCTTGATCCAAAGCCTGCTGAAATCAGCAGGAAAACTCCCTGGGAGTAGTGTAAAGGCTCTGATAGTCGAGCCAGAACCAAACCCACTGAAGGATCTGGAAAGAAAATAGTAGGGAGAAATGACACAATTTAAAGCAAAGAGGGGCTAGTTGCCTTGGCACGCTGTGCAGACACACGCATACCGGGGAGAGCGGCATAAGCACCAAAACCAATATTTGCTGGAAACCGAATGGAACTCAATTAGCCATCTCGGTTAGACATGCAAAGAAACTTCGCGCCCCTGAGAACGGCGCAGTTGGGGAATGGCTGTCTAATGAGACCAGTCAGATGAGATTATTCTTTTATTTATTCTTTTATTATTTATTTATTATGAGATTATCTCTTTTCAGAGGGATGGAGTCTTGCATTCATTCTTTTTGCTCTAATCGAGGGGGTATTTCTTCAATCTGGCTGAAGAAATCCCCATAGCAGACCCCCTCTGTCCTCCCACTGTGTCTTTGCCACAGTTTTGATCCTTAGGGTTTTTCCCTTAAACTACAAGAACTGAAGACTGGATGTTTCTTGCTGCTAGGGCTTTTTTTGCCTTCCAGAATTGTGCAGCTTGGGAGCAGGAAACTGCTTCTTTCTGTTTTTATTTTTCTGCAACAGAGAATTTTGTTGTCTGAAGGAGGGGGAAGGAACACTTTCTTTACAGCTAACTGAACAAAATTGAATTCTCTTATTGTTTGGAACAAAGTAACAAAGTTATTTATACTAAAAATAACTCCAGATTTTGAAGAGACCTTCTTAGAAAATATTTCTTTTTTGACTGATTAAAAGTGGTTAGTGGGAAGAAACCCTTTGCCTAGAACCACTCAAAGCAGCAATTTTTTCCAAAGAGTAGAAGTAATTGCAGTTTCATGATAAAAAAGATGTAACAGACCAAATAAACTCCAAGCCTATCTTCATTTGCTGTCAATGGTCGAATTACAGTGCACGGTTATTGCTGGCTCTGTTGGACAAAAAATGTTGCCTTTAGATTATCAGGTGTCCTGATGGAAATCTTTTTAGTATAAATAGTTCATATATACCCTTCTATCTATTGGCTTCAGCTGTTCCTGCAGTCCATCATATCTTTCTATTATAAAGCAGCTCATTTCATTATGCTGTCCTTTAATTCAGACATGTGCAACTTTTTCTCCTTCTGGCCCTGATTTTCAGTCGGACACGTAGATTTTCCTATTTGTGAGCGTGTCTAATGACTGCCCCGCAGTTAAAGTGAATGAGGTTAAAAATGATTATTTATATAACTTGCTATAACGGTCAGAAAATCCAGCCTTTGATTTCCACGTCTTTGAAAATGTCTGTCTTTACTGCCTCTTTTACCTGTTCTACATCCACGTACTGGGGGCTTCGTGGCCGGTCCCAGCATCGCGCTTGGGAGCGCGTTCATACGGCGCCCAAAGGTTTTCGTGCAGAAGAACCTTGCGTAAAGAAGTCAAACTTGAACTTCAAATATTCTGAAGTCCGTCTTAAAATTTCCAGTGTTTGGGATTGCCCAGTTCTAACTGCGCAAGCTTTCGGTTCATACTTCACGGCCTTATTGCCATTTATTTTTAGAGAAGGAAAAGAAAAAGGCGGATGCGAGGAAGCCGGAAAGGGGACTAGGGAGAGCCTGAGCCGGGCCCCGCAGATGGACCTGGGTCACGGCCGCCGAGGCGTCACCCGTCACCCTTGGAGGTGATAAACCTTTGCCCTCCGACTGGTTCTCGGGAGCAGGCTCGCAGGGCTTGGAAACGACGGGATGCTCTTGTCCGGCAAGTGGACATTTATCGCCCACGGGTTACCCTGTGCCAATGATGTGGAAGAAAAATAGGATGTAAAACAAATTGTTTCTCGTATTATAGGACCAAAAAGCCAAGCTGTGTCTTTGCTGCCTCCAAATATCTTTTACAGCCCAATAGACTTGTCAGCAACGGGCGGAGGGAGGCGCAGGAATATTAAAGAAGGGAATCCACATGGGAATAATATTTAAGGGAAGATCACCTGCATCTTGGACCTGCTGCTGCGTGAGCTACCGGAGCAGATGGGAATGAAATGACTTCTTACTACTTCTTAAGTGTTCAAAGCCTATCGTGTGCCACGTCCTCGGGGGAGCTGAGGAAGCTGCCGGACATCCGCACGTCCTGGAGGTAAAACCTGYGTGCAAACGTGTCCGACGTGCTACCAGGAGACCCCATGCGTGAAAGTCATCTCTAAAAGAAAATTCCTTTTCCAAAAGAAAAGGAATGCAGGTGCAAAAATTAGGGTGGTTTCACCTGTGATGAAATTAGGGCAGTTTAAGAGCTGGGCTGTGGCTGCTGCCTGTGTTTGAGCCAGCAGCTTTGGAGCGAACGCGAGGCAACGTGATCCAGCTGGAATCGCTTCACTGCAGAGCCAAAGTGCCGCGTTTTGCCGAGCGCCAGGAGTCTGTCGGAAGCCGACCGCCGAGCAGCGCCGAGGCTGTGAGTAACGGGACAGCCCGCTGCAACGGCATCCCCGAGCCTGCGATAGGAACATTAAGAAATAATTTTTCCAGTCATCTGCTGGCTCCGACATGGGCTAGATGTCATCGAAGCGGTTGCTTTTCAGTGTATTTTGAGGGCATCTGTTTTGCCAGCAAAGCGCACCTGAGGCAGTAAATACCTCCTGGTCCCTGCAAGTGCCTCCGTCGTGTTTTCTCTGGGAGGAGAAAAGTTTTCAAAACTTTGAACCAGCTTCCAAAACACAAAGTAGTAAAACAAATGATTAGGAAAGTCTTGTGATGCAGATTATTAACTGTGAAGGGAGGGGGGGGAAGACAATTTTTCTGGTTACTGCAATGAAAACACATTAGACGTGACACAGGATTTCAGCTCCCATATGCCTTTCGCTGTGCCATGCATTTTTTAGATCTTTCTAATAAAAAAATGAAAAATTCAGATTAGCATATCTTTTTCCTGAAAACTGGCTGAATTAGAAACCCAATTTATTTTATGGCAGTAAGTGTAATTTGAATAATATATAAGTTGGTTAGAAAAGAACAACAGAAGTGACACAGCGTTGAAGGTTTTCATGTTTGCACAGCAACGAAGCGGTTTTTAAATGTTATTCTGCATGAGCTTAGGGTTGGCAAGGCGTTTCTGCATGATTTCATGGCAGAGGCGATGGGAGAAAATGAGTGCAAAATACTTGATTTCTTGGTGTTTTGGTCACGCATGTCGGATCACTCTGTCGCATGCCCGGTCCTGGGCTGCGGCTGCTTTCCGCACTGCCTGGTTTTTCAAAGCTGCCTTCTGCAGTTTTATTTGCAAAACTCCTCTCCTACCAGCCTGCACTTTGCTTTAAAAATTCAGCACCACGTTGGCAGCTGAATATGCCCCAAAACTGGGGAGAAAAACTTGATGTGATTTGTACCACAGAACAGTCGAAGCTCGGTAAACGCAGCGTTTCCTCCTGCTCCCCGGGCTGCTAATCTTGTTCCACCACTGTGAAAACTTTAACAGCTTCTCTCGTTACACCTAAATTTGATTATTGCTTTGCCTTGTGAATCTTTGCAGCAAAGGAGGCGGGGGCGGAGGGGAAGCCTGCACGAAAGAGCAGCAGTGCAAAGAGATTTTTTTGACAAAGCTGCCACTAAACTGCCACAACATCACTCACAGCGCTAAAATGTAGGTGAACATTTGTCTGAAAGTCTGAATATAAGGGGGGAAAAAAAAAATGCTTCTCTTTGGGAAATCTTAAATACGGGAGGAGGTGGGATCCAGCCAGTGGGTCTATTCTGGCTGCTCCATGGGGTAAATAAAACAGCTTTCTAGATGAAATAGCTCCCAGGACGCTCTCAGTATATTGGGGTCTCCAAGGCTGGGACCAGCACTACGTTTTGCAGCTCCTGAGCTGGTGCCATGCGGGAAACGTCCGGAACCATTTCCTCGGCTATACTTTGCAGGTCTTTCCTTGATCCTGTATTGCATGGGGAGAACCGGCCCCCTAAACGCGGGGAAGGGTGGCACGAGGCTCCTGGCTTTAGCAGTTTTCCTTCTGCATCACTGCGTTGCTGTTTTGCTCCGGCTGGAAGTTGCTGTGGTTGGTGCCACTGCGGGAATTTGGACCAAGTGAATTAGTGGTTTCTTCTGTAAGTTGGTGGTTCCTCTGCAGCTACCTCCTCCCGAAATGCCTGGGTGAGTGGCAATGGGATGTTAATATACTATCGCGGGCAGCTAATTGAACTGACGTAGGGCAGGGTGCCTGCGCCCCGTTCGGCGGCGAGGGGCTTGCAAGGTGCCGGGATCCCACGCCGGGGCTTGAGGGATTCCCTGCTCGAGCCCAGGTGCAGCCAAAAAAGCCCTGCGGGCAGCGGGTTTTGCCATGCTGAATGGTTTCCCCTCTTGTCATGATGGGCGCAGGGTAATTTCAAGGTGCCAAAACCCTGTATTTTGTCTTGCATGCTTTAAAAAAAAAACACAAAAAACCCCACCGCATTTTGCAATCAGCTCTCTGTTGTTCTGCTGGTATCAAATAAAGCCTCCCCTGAAATGTGCCATTCGGGAGCGTTACCAGAGCTCRCCGGGGCACTTCGAGCCTGGCTCCCATTAACTACTTATCATTATAACACATCACTCGCTGATTTTTTTTTTTTAAAAGCCGCTGCCTTTGGAGGCAGCGTTGCCTGATGAGCCCTCTCCTCTCCGGCAGCGTGGGAGCACTCCCGCTCCCGGCCAGCCACGGGCGATCGGAGGTTATTCCGGGTGGCCGGGCTCCCGGCGCCGACTTCCCTGTCCCCGACGGCGCGCCCCGAGGAGCCGCCGCGACCCCACGCCGCTGCAAACCGCATCCTAGAGGCAGCAACAGCGAAAAATAAATAAAACCATGTAGAAACACTCAAGAAAACTGCTGAAGGAGACGCTGTTATTTTTGGCAGTGCCGGTGTTTCCCCCAGGAGACCCCCAGGCCCTCCAGCAGCGCTCAGCGGCGGTCGCGCGAGTCGGCRCGGATAATTTTTTCCCCGTTCTTGACACGAGGTTATGACGTGCACCTCGGTGTCGTCCGGGTGACGTTTTAATGCCGCTGTTGTCCGCTTGTCAGGCGGTGCCGCGCGCGGTGTCCGCGGGCTGCTCGGGAGGGAGAGGCGAWGGGAAGCCAGCGTTAAGCGCCCTGGGCCACTTGATGCTATCGGCGAGTGCTCGACGGGCAGGAAGACCGAGCGACTCGCGAGGCGTCGGAAGAGACGGCTCTGAGAAGCACACGGCAGGTCAGTGACGTATTAATAATCCTCTCTATACCATGGTGAAAAAGCATCGTTTTGCATGGCCCGAATAACCGGATCTGATAATTAGTGCTGCGCGCTACAAAAGCGCTAAGAGCCTTGCTGCTCTCATCCTGATCTGAATTACCATCTCTGCACCTWAACCGGGAACAACGTTAAAGTCCTGAAACCACTAATAAAACCATGCACGATCCAGGAGCAAACCCTCGCAACRGACGTTCATGGCAGAGGAGACCTAAAGCCTTCTTCAGGTTTATCATCCTCGGGGAACGAATTCGGCAGCCTCCCGCATTTAAAAAACTCCCTCCTTGCTTCCAGCTATGTCCCAGACTCCAGACTATTGCTCCAAAGTGTTTTTTTTCTCCTCCACGTTGCTGCTAGCGGCATATTCCCCCCCGTAGCTATCTGCAGGTCAGCGCTAGCTAAAGCCATGCCCTGGGATCAGTCCGCTTCGCTACCTGAGCAGGGACCGCAGAGCTGGGTTCACACCTGGGGAGTTCCGGCAGAGCTGATATTTGCTGCGTTTTAAGCCCCAAGGAGCAAATTCATCGCCGTTAACTTTTCACCTTCAGCTGGGAGGATCTTCGGTGTCCGCTTGGCTCTTGACTCTGCGGCGGGTGCCCGCGTGGCCACCCCAGCGCAGGGCACCCAGCGGGGCAGACCCGCGCGTCCGGCATGGGGCCGTCGCCGGTGCAAAGTCRGGTAGTTGCATTCTACAGAACCGGAAAGCGAGAGCCTCTGTGCCCGGCGAAGAGGAGAAATTCAATCCTTCTCGGGCGGGAAGGCAGTGAGTCGGATCAGCAGGAAACCGAGCTGGAGGATGACAAATAGAATCAGCTGCAAAGTGGAAATCCAACAGAGAAATGATGGCATTAGACCCAGATTTGTCTCTGCCAGGACAGCTAAAATTAATAAAAACTGAGCGGCAGCTGGTATGAAGATCTGYGTCTCCTCATGGAGGAGCTGATTAATGTTGTCTCATTTTTCTTCCTGCTTTTTTTTTCTTTTTGGTCTGTCACGTTGACTCCGGTTTCGCCATTTGGAAAGATGTGTGCAGTGGCCTCCCTCCTCCGCCTTTGCGCAGCACCGTGCACGGCGGGAACCCGGACGGTCTGGCCCTGCGGAACAAAAATCCAAATAGATCGGAGAGGGGAATGGAGAGGAGAAATACAGAAAGTGTTAACGAGTGACCTGGGCAGGCTGGCTCCCAGCTCCCACGCCCTCTGCTCTGCTCCTCGTGGAAGACTCCCACGACYGTGGACCCTCTTGGCGCGTTACAAATCATTCCCACAGCTCTTGGGTGAGCTGCGATTATTTTTAGAGGGGGATTGAGGCCCAATCCTGCCAGCTGCTAAACATYGTGTGAAGCTCTGAGCATCTCCACCCCACCCTTTGCTCCAAAATTCATGAAATACCTTCCCGTCTCGTAGATTCAGGTCTTCGCTGGAGGTCTCTAGTCTCTGCAAGATTTTTTTTCCCTCCCCTCGGCAACCATGGTTTTATTCATGAGCAGTGGAGCGTTTGTGTTCCTTCACTTTATTTATTCATGTATAAATTCATGCATGCAATTATTCATGCATATGGATGATACTGTGCATAGAAAAAAATATATTCCTAGATTGCTGTTTCACTTTACTGTCACTCAAATGATTCTCATTTAACCAAGCAAGAAATTTGTAGGAACTTTTGGCTCAGCGAGGAGAAGAAGACACATYTTCTAGACCCAGTTCCCAGCTGATGCGGTTTCTCTGGCACTACGGCGATTCCTCTTGTAACTCCTCGGAAAGCTGGGGAACGTGGCTGATTTATGCCAGTGGGACATTTGGCCTGATCACATTGAAGCTCCCCATTAGAGAACAATAATCAGATGTTTACAAATCAGAAACAAGCAAGAGAGCAGAGCAGAGGAAGACTGTTTTGTCTTTCATCCCAGAATGTTAATTATTTAACGATGTTTTTCTTGTAAAAGCTTGTGGCCTCCTGCAAATGCATACCACAGCYGGCAAAGTGCCTTCAGTTTGCTCGCGGCTGCTCATCTCAACCTCAGCCCTCGCTGCTGTGCCCCGATGGCCGAGGATGAGTGAACCACGCGGGATGCATTCACATCTTGCCTGTGTTTGCCTTAAGCTTTAACAGAGCTTTTTTTCTGTACCTGCATTAATACACCCCTAGAAGAGCAGATGCAAGAACGCGGTCCAGAGCTTTGCTTTTCACCTTGGATAGGGGAAAAATGAATATCTCCATCAGTAAGCAACAGAGTTGTCTACAGATGCCCTTGTTGGGGGTGGTGGGAACACCTGGCATCTCCAGGAGGACAAGGTGCAAGGAAAAGCTGTGGCCAGGCTTCTCGGTCAGTGGCCATGGTCTGAAAGCTGCCAAAAACCCTGTGGTGGTTGTGCTGCTGGGACACCTCCAGCACGTCCCTGCACGGAGCCTTGCACAGCCCCATTAGGAACTGCCCATCTGTGGGTTGCCGCGAAGCTGACCAGCACCTCCTTTCTTCAGTGCCCTTTAAATTCTGCAGCGATGGTCCCTGGAGAGGACAGCTCGCTCCAAAGCCGCAGTGCTAGAAGGCCTCTCAGAGCCCGGTGTCCTGGGCACGCAGGGTGAGCACCAGGGTAAAAGCCACGTGGACAGGCTGGAAAATGCAGAACTCAAAACCAGTTCATCTTCCTGGGATGAATCTGAGGACGCGTTCACAGATCACAGATTTGGGGCCGTGTTTTCAGTTGGCTTCTAATTCCGTATATCTGATTTCACACATCCAATTTCAAGGTCCATTAAAACAGGCTTGCGTTTGCTTTGCTATGCAAAAGTGCTGTAGTTATTCATGCAAGAGCAGTAAGAGACTGTCACATGGGGGTTCTCGTAGCAGCCTCCCAGGCACAAATATCCTGGGCACAGGCCCAGTAGCTGGGCCTTGGTGAGGACAAATACAGCCTGAGCTCRCTGTGGATGTCAACCAATGTAAATCACAGCGGTTGCATTGCTGCTGGGTGACTGCAGGCTCTGCAAGGTGAGGATTTGGCCTGGGTGTGTTCCTGCTTTTCTGCTTGCTCAGGAGGGATACAGCTCCTGCCTAAACCTAGCATTAAAAAATCTTGCTCTTTGTTTCTGAAGTAGCTTATTTCCAAGCAAATTTTTCTGTGAGCAGCTCAACTTGCTCTTCGGATGTGTGCATGGGAACACAGGTAAATCACTGTGAATCGCCACAGTCATTCACTGTGGAAATTCCCCGGTGATGGGTAGCTCGGGATAGCAGCATCTGCTCCAGCCTTGGCTTTCAGGCATGCTCACTGCCTCCGGAGGTGACAGCTCCCTTGGGGGTGCTAAAGCTCAGCACAGGCTCTTGGCCATGTATCCAGACCGGAGCATGATGGTGTTACCTTTTCCGCTTTGCAAAATCTGGTGGAGTAGCCGCTACTTGCCCCCCCCCCCCCTTTCAGCCACCTCAGAGACAAATTCTAGTCCTGCAAGCTGCAAAGGTCGGGAGGACTTTCTGCRCAGCCGCACGCAAGGCCGTGCGCTTTGCGGTTGCTGTTTCCCGGGGTACCTGGCTGCACCGCATCCAGCCACTCCAAGCAGCTGCACGACGGCAGCCCGTCACACGCGACGCAGCTCGGCGTCCTCCAGCACCGCTTTCCCATCTGCTCCGGTCATTGCTTTTATTGCCCAACATCGATACAGCAAAAATGCTTTAAAAATAAATTGTCTGGGGCGAGGGGGAAGCAGTGCTCTGGACCGGGTGTTGATAGACTGCTGCTAGGCTTCCTTGCCCAGGCTGCTTTGAAGTCTGCTTGTGGGCTGAGGACTGTGACTTTCACATCTAGTCACAATTAATTGAATTCTTCTCCATCCACTTATCATGGTAAAAGCCAGCTCTTTCAAAGCCAGTAAATGTTCCGCTCTCGACCTCAGAATCCTAATGAGGCCCCAAAAAAGTAAGATCCTGGTTAGCACATCAGAAACACCAATGCATTTTCTCTTTGTCGGCAGCGAAAACAACAATTAAATAATTCATCGCTGCTTGTGAATTATTTTTCTGCTTTGTACCTGCCAATTAGCATCAGTCCCTGTGGCTGCACGAACAGGGAAGGACAAACATGTTCTTGCAATGCTCTGAACCAAGCAGCCTGCGAGGTGGGAGCAATCAAAAGGGGGGGGGGGTCCTCCCTGGCGATGGGGCAGAAGTCTAAGGCACAGACTGACAAATACTTCAGCAGAGGTTTGAAGGCTGGTTTGGACTTTAGATGAGCCTCTGGGAGGCTTTTTGGTCCGGTGGGGTGGAGGCGGGAGCGTGGTCGCTGCCGCCACCGCAGTGGGTGCATTGGGGTGACGGTCCCGCCGTGATTGCCAGGGCTCCTCGTACCAGCAAAGCTGGTGCATTTTGGGGCTGGGGCCTATGGGTGTAACAGCCCCTAACGCGGCAGAGTGGTTTGATATTGTTTTTAGAGGTTTGAAAACACTGTTCCCAAAACATCCTCCCTCTCCTGTCTTCCTTCTTAAACTGTGGAGCAGAAAAAAAGAGAAAATAGCAGAAGTTTGATTAAATTGGCTTTTTTCAGTCTTAGAATAGCATCAGCTTGAAAGTTTTCTATTTTAGAAGCTGGATTAGTAACATCTATTTCTTCCCACCAGAGAGGTGGGATTCGAAGCCTCCAACAACAGAAACACTGGATGTGTAAGCGCAGTTTTCCATCTATGCCACCTTGGTATCTAGTTGCGCTATTTTAAGCAGCCTCAGCCAGATATATAAATAAACTGTTTCAGACAACAACAACACAAAGAAAATGTTCCACCAAATGCAGATAAATAAGGCAAGGTGGTAGCAGCCCTTTCTGAGGAGCTCGTGCTGATTTTGAAGAGCTGGATGCAAACAAAAAGGGGGTTTGGTGTATTCCTTTCCTTGAGAAATGCGGCTATTTAATAGAAAGATCTCCTTGAGGCTGTTGATAAGTTTGGTATGATTTTAGGTCTGGGAATAACAAGGAAAAGAGGGTCTTTTTTCTTCAGATGCACACCTTCACAAGGGGAAATATAAATATCCCTTTTAATTTTGCAATACTGTCATAAATAGCGCCCTGCTACGCACTCCCCTGAATGGTAAGTGATTTCAATAACTCACATATTATGGAATATTTTCACAAGCCGGTGAAAGAGCAGCCTGTGTGCACTTGATAAGCAAAACAGGACAATTTTATCTGCAGGCTTGACTCAGCAGTGCTTTTTCCTTGCGCGATCGCTTGTAACCTGAGGCACTCAGGGGCTCTTGAACTCGGCGGCTGTGGAAGTTAATCAGTGTAATTAGTGGCAAATGAACTTCCCTTCCCTTCAGCACGGGTGCAATGAGCAGCATGTAGCCCCAGGAGCACTGGCCAAGAGGGGAAGAAAGTTGGCTTGGAGTAAGGAAGGCAGCTCGGCTTCCCCGCGATGAGGGAAGGAAGCAATCACCACCGTGAGTGCTAATTATCTGCATAATTAGCCCCAGCTTTTGTAAACACGATTGCATGGTATGTTCCTGTAGCCTGGGATCACCCAGATCCTAATACTGCAGCCGACTTAGCCCTTCCCTGCCTTCGGAGCTGGGTCCCAGGCCAGGCTGAGCACGGGGTGTGCAGGAGCAGGGGCTCGCCGGGCTGCTCTGTGTTTCCTGAGGCTCTTTCTCCTCGTTTCTTGATGTCTCTGAGATGTCCTCTCTCCCAGGTATGACCCTGCTGCTGTGCGTGGGGGCGTCCCGTATACTCTGCAGGAATATTCCTAATGAGCTGCCCTCCTCCAGGCTTTAGTCTCATGCTCTCAGATTTCTGTCTAATGATACAAGAAACTATGGGTTATAAAAACCCAGTGGGCAGGGAATGGATTAGGTATTTAGGAGGAGCAGTAGTGATATTTTTTCCCTTTCTCCAGTATCTCTCTTCCTTTTATTTGCCTTTAACGTGAGCTTGCTGCGGTTCTGCATGGTGTGCGGAGCGAGTGTTGAGCTCTTATCTATCTCCGTGGGCTTGTTTCTGCTCTGGCTGTCATGCTCACTATTTGCTGCTTGTTTTTGTTCCCCCAAATTACCTATGTGTTTCTTTAAACTGTTTACCTGCATTTTCCCACCTGATGGAATGATGGATTTTTCTAACCTTTTATTCCTTACTGCTTTTTTCTTTCTAGTATTCCTTTCATTCTCTGAATTCAGCTTTTCACCTGTCACATGGCTATTACATACCAGCTATGCGAGTATTAATTCTCTCGCTACCTTGTGTTGCAGCCAGCTTTCTCAAGGAAGCTAGCAGCTCTGCTGGGTCAAACTCATCTCGCTTAAATCCGTTCCTTGATACTGCCTGAGTCCTTGGGCAATTTTAGCGGGATAAAGTCTTGGTGTAGAGATTATAGATGTGAAATGATGACTCCCCTTGCAAGGACAGGGCTACTGTTATCCGGCTCCTCATGGATAAATCAGCCAGCTCGCTTTGGGGAGGATGAATGAAGGGAGTGTACTGTAGGGACAGCATGGATATCCCAACTGCCAAACTGAAAATCTTCAGCCCTTTACCGGGAAAAAGGGCTCAGGCAGTGGGAGCCCAACATGCACTTGCTCTGCCTTCCACCAAGATGCAAACACGTCGCTTCCAGCGGGGCAGCCTCTGATATAGCCGCACCGCCACCGTGTCGGAGCTGGCATAAACATGACAGCACTATGTGCACATGTACCCCTCCGCGAGATGCATCCTAGAACTGTACAGAAATGCAGTGTGCAAAAGGGTCCAAAAAGGCAGACCTGCTTGGCTTGAACTGCCCAGACTTGCAGAGGAAAAATCATTTTTATTGATATTTCTGAGAATCTGAGGCTCCTCTTCATATTCTTTGCCTGGAAATCTTCGCCCTTTGTAAGAAGCTGGAAATCCAGAGCTTAAGTGATGAAAATCTGTGATTCTTTTTCTGGAGGGCAGATGCAACACTTTCATTGCAGCAGGAGTCAGGCTAAGAGGATGTTTGTAACCCGTGTGTCTCTGTATGACAGTAATGATGACACGGTGAAGGCAGTCTAGAGGAGTGTCATTGTTCCGTCCTTAATTTTCCTTGCACAACTGACTGTGATTTAATAAATGAGGCACAGCCAAGACCTTTCACTCCTTTTACGCTAATCAAGCAATCATAACCACTACATGCTCTGGTTTCAAATACCTCATTTGCATCTGGCTGACCTTGACTCTGCACTGGAGGTGCTGTGAGCATCTTTGGTGAGCACCATGTGCTGTTCCATGAAATGTGATGGTAAATGGATCAAGCAGGAGATAAAAAGGCAGATGGAACCTGGTTTAGCTACTACTGAAGAACATATGAAGAAAAAAAATATTAAAAAATAGGTCAGAGACTATCATTAACAGCACTCCAAGTCCACAGCTCTTTTAAGAATTAGCTACATAGTGAATGTTAGAAATGATATAAAAAGGTGTTAAGTGAGTGGGGGCTTTTAGTGAATGGCTGGATGAAGCAAAGGAATACTGATTCCTGGCAGAACTCTTATTCTAATTTAAGCAACTTTCTTTTTGAGGTAGTAGCTGTATTGCATATACTGAAATATCTTCTCCATTAGCTCCTGCAGAAACTGGATAAAGCTCCCATAGAGGTAGGCTTTTTTCCAACATGTGTCTGCATAGTTGTGAGTGAAATGGGAACCATCAAACTGTTGTAGGAGTAAGGATGGTGCTTAGGGCTCATATAACCAGTTCTAGTAAGCAAAGTAAATTGGGAATGGATGGGCAGTGACTTTTAGCAGAGCAATGACAGTTTATGCCAGCTCAGGGGAACATTTTACTAGACTAAGCTAATGGTCTGTTTCCATTGCAAGCTAAGCTCTACAACAGACACCTGCTAAACAGGACTTAGTAGACCTGGGTTCCAAACAGATGTGTAGATCCACATTTTCCTTCAGTTTGAGAAAACTCAGGGCCCAGCTGGGATTTTTATGGCCTTGGGCTTGGCTCTTAGGCTCCTGCAAAATAAATACAGAATTTATAATTTCCACAGATTTCCTAAGGGCTCCAACCAAAAGAAGACTGCCTGCATTTGGGAGGCAGAAGCTCAGTGCAGAACACTTTAAAGAACTACTAGACTGTCTACTGGCTAAACCCGAGAAAGTCCTGGGTGCCTGCATTAAAACACCTTTTGCAGAGAAGTTCCTTTCAAATACCAGTCTATCAACCTGACACATTCGTGAAGAAGGAACAGACTTTACAAGGCACATTTCAAAGAGTTTTACTGGCAGGCTCCACAGCTGTGAGAACATTAATAAACCGAAATGTCTATTCACTGTGCAGTAGCCACCAAACAATTACGTTTTGTCTGTAGGCAGCCTAATGAAAGCAGCAGTTAATGACCTAATGAGAAGAATTTAAAGCAGCCTGCTGCTCCACTGAGACATCGGGTTTCTGTCACTGGTTATCCTGCAATGTGTGTTTTTCAGAGAAGTTCAGTGCTGGCTGATGCACCGATAAAAACTGCTTTATTTTGTAGGAGTGATGATGCATGCTTTCTGCAGTCAAGTTTCACGCCTGGCACTGTGACATGGCTGGGATTCAACCTCAGTTTGCCCCAAACCAGTTGTGACTTGAAAGCTTCCCATTTTCAAGGAGTCTCCCAGGGGAGACCACCTAGTCCAGGGAAGCTGAAGCCCCTGTGGTTGCATCCCACCCTCCCATGACACCTCTCCGTAAATCTCTTATCGCGGTCTGCCTGCTGGGTGGGCTATTAGAGAGGTCCTTTAATGAGAGCACCATTTGGGAGTGGGAATGAAAGTCCTTCACCCAGCCTCCTGTGTGAAAAGAGACTAAGCTTAAACTTCTGCTTCTCAGAAGCAACATGTTAGTGATGTAAAAACCCTCTTTTTCTAATTGATCTTTGGTAGACTATCCTTCCCTCCTCAACTTCGAAGGGAAATGGAAAGACAAATGTCTTTCACCTCTGTCACCCCAGCGTCCGACTCAAGGGAGGAAGGTCTTATTTCCTGATGCCCCGACGGCCTGCTGTGCCCTGGCTATTTCCCAAAGGGCTCTTTGCAAAGAGCCTCCTTTTTTTGTGCTCCTGGAAGAACCAGAGCCTCTTTCCTTTTGCAAAGGCGGCCTAAAGGGTCACTCTGCTAACAAGCAACCTTGTACAATCCTCCTCTGGCTCATCAGCGAGGACAGCACAAAGTCATTAGCCATCTGCGCAGAAGTAATTAAGCAGCGCGTTCTGGCAGCTTGCCATCGTGCAGGCGGCCGAGTGAAAGGGCAGGGGAAGATGCTGGGGGTAAGGGGAGATGGCAGCATGCGTGCATATCTGCCTGTACATTTGACTGCAAGTATCTACCAGTGCTGGCAGTATTGTGATTCTGGTTTTTCACAGTGAGAGAGTTAATGGGCCAAAATCCAAGTAAGGTGAAGCTAAATTAAGCTGCATCCAACCTGTGCAGCACTTCAGGTCCAGACCCTGGTCCCCTGGTGGCCCTGGCTGAGGACGTGGCCAGCACACAGCTTTGCTTCTACCCAGCTCCTGCAAGTCATGGTTGCATGTGTGATACCACCCCAGCGCCTCTGATCCTGGTGGGTAGATAAATCAGTGTTTAAGAACAGATGTGACCAGCAATTTTGCCACCTGTTTTGAGCAGGGCAAAATCAGAAGTTGAGGAAACATGGCCATGTAGCAATGAATGGGGTACATAGGCTACAGCTCCTGCTGGAGCGCTTGCTCTATCTCATCCTCCTTGCAAAGGAGTCCAAGCCGAGCTGGGCACACGAGACCATGGGGATATCTCAGATTTTCTGTTGTCTCTATCTTACTCAGTTGCTGGTTCCTACAGCCCTGAAGCTGTAGCCTGGCATCCTTTTCTGTCCTAGGTCAATGGGAATATTGTGTTACCCGTATGAACGTCTAAGCTGTTATCTGTGTATTGATGAAGTTTTAGATCAAAGATGCTCTGAAAGCTATAGTTTCAGTTATAATTGTTGGTTGCTTTCAGTACTGTTTTCTGCTAAGAGTCAATATAACGCCTTTCAGTTTCTTTGAATGGTCTGTCATTCTTTTGATAAATAATGAATAGCAGCATCTATTTTGCCTTCATTATACAAATTATTATATGATGTTTAGCCTTTTTAGCTTCATTCTTCTCCAAGTCCTACCTGCCACAGTCTCTTCCACATGCTTATAATTATTTCCATTGGTTATCAATGGACTCTTCAGTTCTGCCACCCACGTGCTTGAGCCAGGTGCCTGTGACTCACTGCGCCATGTGCTAGTCATCAAGTCAGCCTAGCGAACAGCTTTAGGATATATTCAGCCATATTTTCTCTTACTCCCTCTGTGTATCTACTGATATTTTGTTATGAACGCTCTTGCTTGCTGAGTCCTCCCTCATGGCTTGATCCTTTTTTCTGAATAATCCCAGTTAAGTTAGGACTTAATCCCCCGCAGCACTGAGGTCTGGGGAAGAGAGTGCTTTTGAAAAATCCCAATCACATTCTCCTACTCATCTCATTCTGTCCTTGATGAAAATATTAAGCCTTCGTAGATCATTTTGCATGCTCGAGCATGCTGGCACAATGTCCTGAGGAAGGTTTTTGAGGTCTTCAAAGGATTTTCTGGTGCAAGAATTACAATTTTACTGCTTGATGGTGGTGACAGTTGCCTGAGTTGTAAGGCCAGCTGAAAAAAGTTGTGTTTCTTCCCTTCCAGGTGACTATTTTCCCCAGCAGATTATTAGCTTTTAGGATTTTCTTGCTTTTATATGTTTTTCAAAGGGAATGTCAATGAATCTCTGTTTTGTGTTTCAGCTGGGAATGGTGGTTTTTCACCATCACCTACATACAATTCAATTAGCTAACTGCCTTTGGCAATTAACTACAACATATTTCATGAGAACAGAATAACAGAAGGAAAAAATTAAGTAGTGACAGCTCTGTGGGTGAGAGTCTTGAGTTAGTTAGTTTGCACCCATCCTTTCCTAGGTGTGGGCTCCAACACAGCCCCACACTCACTGCCACGTCTTCTCTGCCACCCACCACCTTGAAATGCTGTGGAAAAAACCATCCTATCACTGTGTTTCAGGTTGAGCCTGTCCTTCGGTGTCATGTGCAGTGATTGATTTTTAGATGGTCGATTCACCCCTCAGGTGTTGGACTTAAAAAAAAATCCTTAAAATCCAGAGCTGATCTCATCTTACCTGTCTGGGACTGATCTTCTAGCCTTTCTTTGAGCTAGGTGAACAGGCTATTGCACAGCTAAACTAAACACCAGGCTTCACCCCCGTGATTACAAACACGAGTGGATGTTTGCATATACTGTTCCTCTCCATCACTGGAAGAGATGTATTCAAAGCATTGGGTGCCCCAGATAGGTATCTATTTGTGTGTTTTCCTCAAAAACCTGGGCTCCGTATTAGATGAGGCATGTGAGACTCATTCCTTTGGAAGGATGGGAGAAACAGCTGATGCTCCCTCTGACGGGCCTCCCTACCTAGCAGTCTGGCACAGACATGCTTCTAAAGAGCTTTGTAATTTGTCCTTCTGTTCTACATGCTATTTAATGAAAGAATTTTTAATGAAAGACCCTTTCTGTACTGTAATTGAGCTCTTAATCTTATCTGAAAAGCAGAGCACAATCCCTTCAGAAGTGGTGGGCTAATAACAGTCTATTTGCATTTCCTGTGCCATGATGTCACTCGCAGGAGCAGCTCTCTCTTTATTTAAGAGCAGACAATAAGCAGATTTCTTTGAGTCACAGATGTATCAGCGATGCCATGTGGAGCGGGTTTGCGAAGCAAAGTATCTCACTTCCAAACTGAGCAAGCAAGACCTCCCCTGGTCCTGAAAAGCAGGACGTGAGCTCTCTGTTAGCGAGTGCGTCAGTCCTCCTTAGGCTTGGGGCTCAATAAATGGCACATTAATTCATTTTGCTGACAGCTGTTGTTTTCATCCGGGTAGGTAAAAGATAGCAGGAGATAAAAATGGGAACTTTGAAACAACAGGATGCTGAAATAATTGCAAGAAAGGCAACATGTTCAGTGAAAATCTCTCCTTCATCCTCAGTCCTCAAAATACTTCTTACAAAAAATGCACGAGAACATCCTGCTTTTGAACAATTTGGACTACCTAAATAAACTTTTGCAGTCAGAATTATGAGTTAAGAAAGTTTAAAGAAGAAGGCTTAGCATGGGATTTTTCATAGTCATTGTAGTAGAATTTTTAACCTATCATTTGGTTGGTGGGAGGCCAAGAGTCCCCACCCCAGGTTGATGAGATCCTGTTGACTTGAGCAGTCATGGACACTACCAGTACTTAGTGGTGGATTGGCCCAAAACCAAAATCCCAAATGTGGCTGGGGTATATGAAGCGCTTAGCACCAGAAAATACTTGAAGCTTGGTGGTGATCCATAGGTGCCGCTCTGAAATCATTGGGCCTTGGATGTGCCATGCAAATACTGAACAGCTTTACTGCCTGCTTGGTACAGATGGTCATGAGAGGCAGGGTCCTGGGATGAATCGGTTACTAGAATGTTTGGGTGCAAAAAATCCGACATCTCTACTGCTCTGGTCTGCAGAGTGCAGCGCATTTTACTAGGCAGATGTCTGGAGAGCAGGAGGCAAGCCTTCCCCCGTCACCGGGCACGGGTAAATTTGTGCTCGTTGCAAACACATGAGTTACATCTTGCCGCAACCTGATGAAGTTAACGCAGTAAATTCCAGGCTGAGCTCAGACAGGTTGCGTCATCTCCCAGACAAGCAAGGACCAGGCTCTCTGCGCCGCACTTTTAGAGCTGGACTTGAGCGAGTTGGATTGCGTCCACTGACATGATGAGAAGTGTGTCATGTTTTGTCTTGCCCTATGAAGCAGATCTCCTAATCTAAACCAGCGCTGTCTTCTCAGTCTTTGCTTCTTCCGTTGCCTCCTTGCACTGATGTGCACCTCTAGTGAAAAGATCCCATCTGTTTTAGTCCGGTCAGTTGTTTCTCCTACCCTTGCTTCCCCTTGTACTAATCCACTCATCCTTGAGAAGACCTCGATTACAGGAGTAACAGGCACTATTGAATCAGCCTTTGATGTGACGAGCAGCGGATTTTTGCAGTCAGCATGTCAATTTACACTGTGGCTGTCGTGCTAAAAATAAAAGATCAATTCCCTCTTTCCTGGAGAAAAATTGAGAAAGAACCTTTTCATGTTACGAACCGCGTGTACAAGGCTGAAGAGGGTGAAGGTGGAGATGAGCTTGTCTCCGGAGAGGAGTAAATTTGTCAATTTAGCAAATTAGAGGGAATATGCTTGCACCTTTTAAGTAGTCAGGTACCAAAATAATGTCACTCTGAGTAGGCAGGGCTGGGCTGGGAATCGTTCACCCTGGCACGCAGAGCCATTGATTTGACAGGTCTCTTCACACAAGAGACGATGTGCTAATGCCGGCTACACAAAACGAGGCCCAGAGAGACAGCTGGTCAAGGACAATTTTATTTAACTGATTTTAACGGCACGTTGCTACAAGACTGTTTGCGGGTGTTTTGCGTTCCCTTTGCATCCCTGCTGCCGGGGTCTTTGGAGGGCGGGAGGAACCGCTCCGTCCGCCGCGCGCCCACCCCTACGCAGCGACGCCAACGGGGTTTGCATGACGCGCCCGTGAAAACTGCCAAGCGTCAGAAGAGGCTTAGTGCCGTTTCAGTCAAAGCTGTGAAAGGTTACAGGGAATTTGATGAATTATTCAGTATTGTGAAGGACCCCGTGAGAAATAATTAGCGGATGCGGTTACGCGAGGTGAAGGCGGAGGACGTGTTTGGGCAGAGGAGCGGGTGCTGCCCGCAGAAGCGGCCGTGGCTTTGCAGAAGCTCACGCGCAGGGCGCAGAGCCCGGGGTCGCAGCGGTGACGGGGGAGATCGTCCGTGTCTGAACGCACGCCGGAGCCGTGCAACGCGCCGTTGCGCCATCTGAGCGAGGCGGTCTGTCCCAGCAGCATCCCCTGGTGCAGGTCCCCCTCCAAAATCAGCGTAGCATTAACCCAGACCTGACAACCCCCATGCAAAGAGCTGTTCTTTGGAGCCCGCTTTGGGCTTTCTGCCAGAAACGGGAGAAAATGGGGGGGAAAACCCCAACCAAGCCATGCTGTGTTTAACAGCTTGACCACCAGCCTCTTTGCTCGGCGTTTCTGCAGGGCGGCTGCGACGCCAGAGCAGGCAGCGGAAGGCAGGACCCCTGCGGGCTCTGCTCGAGGCTCATGCGCTCACCGGCACCTGCAACCTGGCGAGTCACCTCCACGGGCAGTAACGCGTGCCTGATTATACCCGATTAATTAGCGACCGATGGAGATGCCGGTCCAGGCATAGGGACGCAAAACAGCATGTTCTCCCAGCGCCTGAGCCCCGCGCTGCTTCTAACGACAGCCGCCGCTGTGCTCGTCGAGGCAACGGGGAGGAGATGACTCAGAAGACGCGCAGGGAGCAGTTAGCAGCGAAGCACCGGTTTTACGGAGTCTGAGCACGGCTGGGTTTGGTGCTCCCAGCGCGTGGACTGCTCTGGGGGTGATGCCACATCCATGCAGCTCCGGGGACCGCGTGGGGAAGGGTGCCGGGCCAGGGCAGCGTGGCACCCCGAGGTGGTGCGATGAAGCGAACGCCAAGGTCTGGGGGGCAAATTCCCGCGTTAGTGCTTTTTTGCAGTGTTATTTCTTCCCCTGCGAGATGGTTTGGTGGGATGACTTTCTCCTTTCTGGTCCTTTGCCACCCCTCTCTGGAAATCTGAATCGAAGCACACATTCTTGGACTTAGACTTCTCCTATCTACAACGACCTGTAAATCAGGGTCATCCCTACAGCTTTCAGTGGAGTTTGTTGATGCATGAAACTTTGATGCTTTTTCTGCTTTTAGGCCCTGAATTTGTGACCAGGCATGCATAGGCTTGACTTAAAAACTGTGGGCAGTCCTGTCACCATCTCAGGAACCACGCAGGTGCTTGCAGTTAGGCAGCTTTGCCTTGCCCGGGTGCCTACAGCTTTCATTCCAATGGTAAATAATTTCCTGCTTTTCAGTTTCACAAGGCTAATTTATTCTTTGGTCCCTGTCACATCCTTAGTTTGGTCAACTTCTGCTCGTCCCTTTAATGTCCCGCTAAATACTAAAAAGGGGCTCAAATCAAATGCTTGAAAGCATCAGAAAAAGGTTTGGAGAGGTGTTTAAAATCCATTCGTTTTTTCTTGGTTTTTTGTTTTTTGGGGTTTTTTTGGCTATCTGCACTTATGCTATCTCCCTGACAAGCTCGTAAAAGCAACCCAAATACCCGTCAGCCAAGCAGATAAGGAGACAGATGTTGTTGAGCGCAAAGGACAAATGAATACAGACAGTTCAGGAGACGGGTGTTGCGAAACGATGGGAAACTGAATAGGTGAAAAAAAGGTGAAAGCTTTTTCCAATGGGATTATAAAGGTGAAAATTTTTTTTTCTGCGGTGAAGAAAAAAACCCCCATTTAGTCCCCCCCAGATCCCAATGAATTCAAGGCAATAAAAAAGAAGAAATAAGACTGCCTGTGTTAGCAGCGGATGGGGAAGGGCAAGCCCCTGCCTAGGGCTCCCACGGTCGGCCGGCCACAGGTTGCAAAGACCAGCACAGGTCATTTGACATCTCCTTGACCCATGGGAGATGTTCACTCTGATGACTAATGAAAGCCTGCTGCAGCCCGTGCATTCGCTGCAGGAGAGCATGCCACCTCCGCAACCAGCACGCGAAGCCTGGTGCCCCATTGCACGTGTATTTTTCCTGCGGATGCAACGCTTTGCACGCTGTTATATGATGTGTGAGTGGATGGCTAAAGAAATAATAACAAATTGCTGGCTGATGCCACCTGTGGTGGTAGATTGATCTGATAGGGGCTGGAAAATGTGGATGTTCAATAGCTTCTGGATCAGAGGCAAACTGTTGTACCCTGCACGAGCCTTGTCCTTCTGGATCCTACCTAGGGCCTTAGACTGTGAGTTAAATGAAGCTGCTGGGAAGCTTGTTCTGGCCTTTGCCCTGAAGCTGGCTGGATGCCTTGTACATCTGGGCTCTGATTTTCCCACTGTTTTATGGGTGCTGCCACCCGATATGGGACGAGTCTAGAAAAACATTTAACAACCTGCAGGCAGCAGGACTTGCACGCACAAGTCAGGGTGATGGCTGACCTGGGAGTGTTGCTTTACTCCTCATTTCTGAGTAATGTAACATATTTCTAACCTGTTAGGAGAGAGAGAAGTCATTAATTAAAATGCAGTTAATTCCAGCCTCGTTAGCCTGCATCATGTTTTGCTCTTCCTCCTCCGGAAAGCAGAGATGGGAATTGTACTTGCTTTCATTAAAAATGCAAAATGCCACCAGGTGGTCGCTCCCTGGTACAAGCAGTGACTTACGCTACGGTGTTTGTCGCACGGGCGGCCGCAAAAAGCTGCCCCAGATCCATCCTAATGACTTTGTCATCTGCATCCGCCATCCCAAATGGGACCTTGCAGCAACGGGGCGTCGCTAACCGCCCGCGTCCCCGCGCTCTTCTTGCAGCTTGGCCGCGTGGCCCGGCGATGCTGATCCTCTGCGGTGCGCGGAGCAGCAGTCCTGCCGCGCGCCGAGATGTCGAGGCCCCGGTGGAGCCGGTCCCAGGCCGTTTGGTGCGTTCGGTGGCCGCTATAGCGCGAGATCCGGGGAGCCCGGCTCGCTGCTACCCGGCCTCCGTCTCCCGCGAGGGTGGGCCGGGAGGCAGAGCTGCTCTTGGTCCGCTCTCGCCGAACCAGAACGCTTTAAAGCTCGTTTCAGGGCGGCAATAAAAATTAAGGAGTGATACAGCTCTGGTTTCTCAATGATTGAACTGTTGCTGCGTTTTGCAATAGCTGCGTTTCCCGTGGAGGGAGCGTCCAGGCTGCTAAACCCACACGAAGGGAACGGCAACGTTGCAAGGAGAAAACGCAAGGGGAGATTAAAAACACCTGCATTTTCTGTTTAAATCCCCTCAAGCAACAGTTATGACTGTCCCAATAAATACAGGGCCAGCATTCAAACAGCCTCTGATCTTAGTTTTGTAAAATGCTGAGCATGGTTTATTTAGTGCATCTCTAGATAAGGTTAAGAAGAAGCTACTGCGCTTCCTTAGTCATGGCTGAAATATAAATCTCACCAAGTGCAGCCTGGAGGGCGAAACATGTACTGACCCTGGGGGGCCATGGTGTGGGATGTTTTCAGAAAATCAGGAAATGCAGGAATTGAGGTTCCTGAGCGCTGTTACGCTGTCCGGCTACAGCTGGCAACGAGTTACCTTGCAAGGTGTTTTATATTCAAAAAAATGAGGGAAGTCTAATCAGGACTTGCTAAATTTCATGAAGTCAAACGCTTGGGCTTCACATCAGACCTGTATTTTCGTGGAATAATTCAATGCAAATACTGTATATTTATAAAAGGACATTTGAGTTTTCTGCTGTTTGGTGAGACCTTGTCTTTCTCCTGCGGTTTGTAATCTTTCCTCTCCGGTGGTTTGCCGTTGCGCACCTCCTCACTCCTGCCCCAGGAATATCCATCCTGTGCGCTTTGCGTATTGCTGATTTTTCAAAAGAAAGCAAGCAATACTTGCTTGAGCAAGACTACTTTTCAAGCGGATTTAATTCGGACTCGGTCCTGCATAAAACCAGAATCCAATCTCATGTCTCTTGTCATGTGTCTCAATTATTTTTTCTCTCTTCATTGCTTTTGCATTTCTTCTTCAGATGCAGTTCTTCAGCAGCGTCATTCAGAACCTCGTGGAGTTCAGGTACTGCTTTTATACTCACGTCTGCCGGGATGCGTTTCCTTATCTCAGACAGATGTCTATTTAAAGTCTGTTTTTGCCTGGGTTGACGGATACATTCTTTGAGCTGTAAATATTGCAGATCTTGGGTACAGACGCTTCCTTAACTTGTGAATCTAATAGAGTTCCTCTTTTAATATCTCACTGAATTCCTAAAGACTCCCTTTCTCCCTACAACCTCAAAAGCTTCTTTCTGCTAAGATAAAATAGAAATCGCTGTTTGGATTCTCTCCCTTGCTGTATTCCCACGTCGCACCGTGGCGGCGTCCTTTTGGCAAGGCAGCTCTCGCAGCCCGGCCGTGACCACGAGTCGGGCAGCGTCGCGGGGGTGCAAGGAGGGACGGCGCGGGCAGGCGGCTCCCGCCGGCCACGGGAGCATCGTCCCTCGCGGGCGAGCCGCGCCAGCGTCTGCGTCCTGCAACTTGCTCCCGACCGGCTTGCGGGGTCGTTAGCTGCTGAGCGCTGCTGATTTTTTTTTTTTTGGGGGGGGGGGGGCAGCACCCACCCCTATGTCACTCTGAAGTGCAAGGCGCTCGGTGTCCTGGGAGAGCCACCGTCCACGCAGAAGTGGCCCCACGGCAGAGGCTCCGCAGCAAAACCTTGCGGGCTCATGCGAAACCCTGCAAAATTAATTTAAATTGCTGCTGAGGAGCCTTTACTGCAACTCGCTTTTTTTTTTTTTTTTTTTTTGGCCAAACCTCTGTATAATGTTTGAAAACACCCTGGGAAACAGGACAGAAAATCGTTCAGGGTGACACCCTGCACAGCCAAGAAAGGGCTGTGAAATCCGGCCCGTTTTGGGGCCCGGCTGGCACCGGCTGAAGCAGCTCTCGGACCAGAGAGGGACCCGAGCCCCCCCCCGCGGGAGACCTGGGGCGAGCGGAGGGGGCACCCGGGCAGCGTCCAGCTCCCTGTGCCTGCGCCAGCCTGGGGATCGCCCTCGAGCCGGGGGAGCGGAAAAGCCGGTGCCGGGCGTGGGGGCCCCGCTTGCAGCCCGCTCCTGTTGGCCGCCCGTGCGCGTGCATCGGCCGTGGGAAGCTCTGCAGAAGCAACGCCGGGGGGGGGGGGGTGCAGCGGTGCCGTTTTGGGGACACGCGGGCTGCTGTGGCCGGTGCAACGAGCAGGCTGGATGAGCTCCCTGCTGGGCAAATTGCTGCCCACCGGCGCTCGCGCGGGCTGCGAAAATTCATCGCGCTGCTTTGCACGTTTGCGCTCGCGCCGGCAGGGCCGGGCGGGCACCGAGCACGAGAAGCCCCTCCGACTCCGCAAGCGGAGGCCTGCGTGCACCGGCCTTTTCATTGCACAGCGAGTAAAACGTAAAGCGGCTGAGATGTATCTTCACCAGATTTGGAGGCAGGGGGAGAAGGAAACGCGCAGCCAGGTCCGAAAGTGCTTTGAAAAGGAGTGAAACCGGCTGCCAGGCTTCCTTCGGAGAGCGAGTTCGCTCTCTTTCTCTCTCTTTTTCGCTCTTTCCTTCCGTTCTGCGTCAATGCTCAGTGGCCAGAAGGCTGCAGGCATCTCAATCCTTTCCTTCAAGTCTGTGTTTCAAAAAGGGCCTGAAGAACGTTTTCTTCCGAGATGCAGCAAACGGAAAGTGCACAAAGCAGGCGTCTCGCAGCCTCCCTTCCCCTGTCTCGGAGAGAGGAATCCACCAAGCCCTAGAGCCTGACTCACTCGCTGTGCGAGCATGAATTAACCAGGAATGTTCGAGAATTATTCCTGAATAATTCATGAACCTGAATTAATCATGCATTTTCATGAATTATTCATGAATAACTCATGGAAATGCAAGGTTTATTCATGCTCCAAAAAACCCAAGGCTTTTTCTCTTCTCTTCTGCTCTCTCTTCCTGTAAGAAACAGCCCTGAAACGAGCTAAGGAGAAAAGAATACATATGCGTATATGGAAAAATAACAGGAATCATAATGCTGAAACAAAACAAACAGGAAAAAAGAAAACCAAGGGGCTTATTTTTTTTTGCAGTGGGGACGGCAGGTGGGAGCTTTCCAAGCCAGACAAAGGAAACCTGAGCAGGAATTGTGGTGAAGGGACAAACCCAAGGCAAGAGGACCGTGCGGTCACCTCCTCCTCTGGAGCAGGCAGCCGGGATCGGGATAGACAGGAGACATTTTGCAAGACTCAGCACCTGGAGCAGTGCTAACCAGGCAAGGACCGAGCTCGGTCGCTATCAGGATTTTGATCTCTCTCTCTCTCTCTTTCTCTCTTTCTCTGACCTGCGGTTGTGTAGTTTGGGTGCATTCCTTAAAAAAAAAAAAAAAAATGTGTGACCGGCTGCGCTTGGTTTTGGGTTTGCCAGCAGCCAATTAATGCTTTGCTAATTTCGGG